>NW_021604569.1:5739626-5784658 GCF_004785775.1 Grammomys surdaster
AGAGAGAGAGAGAGAGAGAGAGAGAGAGAGAGAGAGAGAGAGAGAGGGAGAGGTTGCATATATTTACTAAATCACTCAAGAATTCAAGAGTTACAGGGAGCTAAGGGAAAGGCCCCAAAGCTGCTAGCCATCATCTGTAAAAAGGGACCTAGGAATTTTCAGACAATAGCTGAACTTGGGAAAAAGAAGAGAATTCCTCACCAAGGGCAGATAGATCCTCTAGGAGAAATACAGAGGCAAAGGATCACTGGGACGAAGAAATCATTTGGCTTTCTTCCTTAGCCTTCAATATCTTCTCATATAAGGTTTTTCCCAAAAAGCACCAAGGAGCTCCGAGTGATGAGGAGAACACTCTAGAGTCATTCTCCAAAGTCACACACATGTTCACAAAGCACTCTCCTGTCAACTGTCTCTCAGTGACCTTTCAACAGCCCCACAATTAAAAGTTATTAATTGTCACCATTTTAAAGAATAGGTTGCTCTGCCTGGCTTTCAAAAAGGTTAACTGAACACACACAAACACACACACACACACACACACACACACACACGGACAGAGTAATAAAGTTAGCAAAGAGTCGAGCTGGAATCTTTATCCAGTTTTTCAAGGCTCTTTTCATGGAGAGAATGTGGGGGAAAGTGAAAAGATGCTTCCTTATCATAAAAAGCTGCAGCCTGAGCCAGGGTCCTAAATGGGCTTCCTTAGCCCTCAGGCCCCCACCTCTAAATGACAATACCATCTAATCATTAGAAGACAAAGACAAAAGCCATGGTGTCTCTTATGCTCCCTGTGATAAATTAGGGCTTCTCTCCTTTATACACACACTCAAGGACTGCAAAGATGTTAAGGGAAATAAATGAAAACTCCGTATATTGCCCCAAGGCAGATTTTAGCTTGTTTTGCACAATCAATTCATATTTCAGTTCCTTGGCCTTTTGCTAAATCTTAGAGGGAAGAAAAGAGGGGGAAGGAGAAATCACACATGGAAGCTGTAAAGCAGAGACCACTATTCAGTGCTCAAGCTGGATCATGTCAGATACAAAGGACAAAACAACAACAACAAACAGTTTGGGCAGCTGTGACAAAGACCAGATCCTAAATCTGGCCCTCCCCCATTTGTTGATAGGGACTTAAAAATGTATACAGTATACATTTCCTTGAGATATAAGGAAAAGAAAGGAGAGATGGACAGAGAGAGAGAGGCAGAGAAGGGGAGCTTGGAAAGGAGGAAAGTATAGATACAGAAACAGAAAATGAGCACAAAGAAAATAGTAGACAGTCACAGGCTAGCTGAAGGGCCTGTGAACAAGTCACTGGAAATACCATACAGCATTGCTGTTTACATCTGGAATAAGAGGTTTTCCTGTGAGTAGCCTTGGGACTATCTTAGAAGGGACACCAGGAGGTCTGTTGTGGGACCATGAAAGGTAGCCTTGTTCCCCTTTGAGCTAAGGCTTGAAACCCAGGTGATCCTGAAGACATGGTAGGCATTTTTTTGGTAGCCATCAGTTATGTAAGGACAACGCCCCAAGCCCCTCCACAGGTAGAGGATGTGACCTGTGGTCACATAGGCTCAAGATAGATCTCCATTTTAATGAGGTACCTAAAGGCCTGAAGGCTTAGCCAATAAGCTTTCCTTCCCAGACACTCCTCCCTGCAAAAGGTATTTAATCTCAGGCATACCCTGAGAAGTGGGACATGGTCTTACTCATCCACTTTCCTCACTGTTTTAAAACCATGAACTTCCTCTTTTCATCAGAATCCGCCTTGGGGAGTCATGGAGAAACCCTTTGCCTATAGAGCCCCATCTAATTTCCTGTAGAAGGCCTCTCTGGGCTCTAAGCCACAGCCCCCAAGCCAAGCTCAAGCCCACCACCGTCAAGCCAAGAACTTCCCCACCACCACCCAGGACCAGCTGGAGCTCCCCTTCCCCCTCACCCCCATTCCCACCACCCACTGTAGGCTGAAGTGCCTCCACTCCGTTCTCAGCTCTTCCACCACATCCAGCAGCGCCTAGGTGTCCGAGAGCCTGAAAACCTGATGGCCCGGCCTCGTTGCAGCCCCCCTCTCTGACCCCCCAACCAGCTACTGC
Source organism: Grammomys surdaster (assembly GCF_004785775.1). NCBI lineage: Eukaryota > Metazoa > Chordata > Mammalia > Rodentia > Muridae > Grammomys > Grammomys surdaster. The sequence goes on from NW_021604569.1 coordinate 5,741,720, forward strand.
TGTCCCACACCTCAGAATGCGCTTCCCCACCCCCAGAGCGGTATCCTGTGGCTTCCCTACAGTCCAACACCTGCCAGCATCAGACAGCTGGGGTAAAGGCAGTCAACTTCGCACATCCCTCCTCCCAGAGCAAAAGGCAGAGCAGATGCGAAACCCCTTAACCTTACAGTCTGATGGAGGCAAAACAAGAGCTAGCTGATCAGTCAACATTAGGACAGATAGTACAAGAAGGCCCAGCTTTCCAGGCCTGAACGCTACCCAAAGTTGAGCTTTTCACTACCCTTCTTTACTCGTTTTAAGCTCCCAGTTAAACCCACCCCAAAGGGAGAGCCAGAGTCTTGGGATGCTTATACTCATTTCCGTCCCTGAGATTTGTCTCTCACCCACACGTCACCAGACCACCTGTTGGCAAGTTATGCACTTATACCCTCCAGATTGCTAGATGACCTGTGCACACCGGCTGACCCCTTCCTTTGGGGCTCTCAGCAGTTCCCACACAGCACTTGAGGCATTTACTTAGCACAATGACAATGAGGTGCTGAGTCAGCTTTCTCTCTCCATAGCACTTTCTATTCTGCCCCTTCTCTCGGTCATCACTTACTATACCATTTACTTCTGTGTCACTATGACCAAATACCAACAAGAAACGACTCAGGAAAGATTTATTTGGGCTCATAGTGTGAGGAGATTTCAGGCTTTTGTGTCAGAAAGGCATGGCCAAATAGCTCTGTCAGCTGCAGTAGCAGAGTGAAGTTGTCCAGGAAAATGGTAGACTAGGAAGCAGAGTGAGGTCAGGATCAGGAGCTGAGCTAAGGCTTTCAATAGCCCCTCTCCAGGGACCCATTTCTGCCAACTAGGTATCATGTCCCAAAGGTTACCCACAGAAGGGAGTATGCATTTCAAAGGATAAGCCTGTGCAGACATTTCAGATCAAAACCAGAATGTTTATTTTGTTTTCTTCTTTTTTTCTTTTTGGAGGAGGAGGAGGAGGAGGAGGAGGAGAAGGAGGAAAGGGTTTATTCAGCTTACACTTCCATGTTGCTGTTCATCACCAAAGAAAGCCAGGATAAGAACTCACACAGGGCAAGAACTTGGAGGCAGGAGCTGATTCAGAGGCCATGGAGGGATGCTACTTATTGGCTTACTTCCTCTGGCTTGCTCAGCTTTTATTTATTTATTTATTTATTTATTTATTTATTTATTGCTTTTATACCATTTTAGTTACGTGCATGTATTAAGGTCAGTTCTAGGTTGAGGACCTAGCAATACAATAGATGCACATAGTCAAGGAACAAGAAAGACAATAAACACAAATAGTCAAAGAACAAGCAAGGCAATAAAGTCCTATGATCACTCCCGTGATCACTGTTTCTAAGGGCTTATCAGAATGACCAAAATATCTGAGCCTACTTCCCTGTCCTAGCTCAAAGTCATTCTCATGCCTGAAGCCTATTTCTTTGTTCTAGCCTAAGATTTAGATTCCTGCCTGAGATTACTTCTGTTCTCTGTCTGGCTCTCTATTATCTCTCTCTGTGGACAGTAAATTGCCAAAGTTCAAAGTGGATTCCTATTGTTACTGTCCTCCCAACAATTACACAAAACCTAGAACATTCATGTTCTAACCCCTCATCTAACTCTTAATTACTTTATATAAGTCTATCCAGAATCCCAGACCTTGCAAATGACCATTTTCCTTTTACCTGAATCTGCCATTTTGGTAGCATCAAATTAAGGTGATAGTTATTTAATTTATCTGGAGCAGTTCTCTAGAGATTTTTCTATGTAAAACTACAAATACAGGGCTCTGGGTTTGGTTTTTTTTTCCCAGTATGTAGAACACCTTATAAGTACCACTGTTGGAAAGTCTAAATACAATGTTCTACAGATAATATATAGTGATCTCTGTCTGCTTTTTAAGTCCTTTCATTGTCTTTGATACTTTATAGCTGTTCTGTCCAATATTTATCCTGACCAATTTATGTTGAACTACTGAAGATTTATGCTAAGTAACTGATAAAAATTCTCAATTATTCATCTAATATGCCATTTTCCATTTTTCCTGTAACAAATGTCGATATCTTTGATTAGATATATTTTAGGCCTTTTTAGCCCTTCCCACATCTTCTCTAACTTCTTGGACTCTGTCTGCATTATCTGCCTTCTCTATTGGTTCTTGCTGGGATTGCTGGTGTCTTCTGTAGTCCACTTAATGAGATAGAATCCCTGCTTGATTCTGTCTGCTTTTTCATGGTATCCAGCAAACTAACTTTTAACACATGTTTCTGTTCAACAAATTCATCTCAGTCATCTTAGTCTCTGTCCCTTTCTCATATCTGAAGGTTTCCCATTTAAGTTTTTAAAAGATTGAGCACAACTATTTTAAGCTGAATGTCTGGTAATTTTGGCAAATGAAGATTCTCCAAGTCTACCTTGGAATTCAGCCTTTTCTTCCATCCATTACACAAGTGGCCTTGCTTCCTAATGGTTTTGCTGATACCTGCCTGAGCTCTTCAATGATTTTGCAGTGTCCTCTCTTGGAACTTTAGACATGGCTTGGGGATGGTGTTCTTCAGACAAAGGAAGAAAGTCACCCAGCTTCTTACTAAATAATACCACTCTCAATGAAATTCCCTACTTTAATTCTAGTTTAGATTACATAGGTAGTAGAAAGCTCATAGAAGAGCTAGCTACTAGCCACTAACTCTCCAAGAACATGATTTCCTTTCACTGAACAACAAAGGTGAATCTTTATCTCTGGTGTACTTTTCTCTATGTCCTTGTTCATCATCATATTCAGGCAGAAGCCTTTAGACTTTGAAGTATATAACAAGGACTGTGTTGAATACCCCAAGGGAAGACCTTCCCATGCAGTTCATCATTAAGGCAAAATTCGGTACCAGTAAGGTTCATTCCCCAGAAATCCAGAGTGAGCACACCATTGTCCACCAGTGGAATTAGAATTGTGTTTCCTTTTATACTATCTCTGCAAACTAAATGAATAACAGATAAATCTAAGTAAACTTTATTTGTAACTCATGCAACACATTGTCCTACAGCTTTACAATGACTTTGTAATTCATATAAGTATTGGGATATAATAATATCTTCAACAAAAAGTAGTGGATGAAAAGCAAATCTCTGATGTACCAAAAAAATCAATTCCCACTTCATTCTACAAGCAATCTGAAGCCTAGATTAGTTGGGGTTTGCAATAGCTTCTGAATCTAGTCATTACCTCTTACCCTGTAGGTCCCATAACCTGGATATTTGACCTCTTCCCAAACCTTGGATCTGGGAACTGGAATAACATCCTAATCTTAAGGTTACTTTCAGTATTGATACTCTTAATGGTCCATGTACTTCTCCCTTTTCTTCTCTTTTCTTTTCTTTCCTTTTTCAGTTCTTACTAAAATTCATTCTTTACACATTTATTGTCATCTATTATGTGTTAGTTACTATACTTTCTGAATAACAAAAATCACAGATCCTCATAGAAATTTCTGTGAGAGACCTCTAGAAATAAAAGTCTGTTTCTACTTAGAGGAGAAATGCAATCCCAATAGGATTCAAGGTAGTGCACAAAGAAGAAGCACTGATATCAACTTGGACCTGAAAAAGAACATCCAAGAGTTGAGGGTAATAATCAATAACCTGTAGTTCTGTAAACTCTCTGGACAGTGATTAAACTTACCACTGTCTCCTGTCATTATCTGGCATCTGATTTATTTAACAATAAAGTCTGAATTTTACTGATTCTGATTTCTGTTCTCTAAGAAGGTCACAATTTTTAAAAAAAAAAACATTGAAAGGAGCATTTACATTAACTCAATTTCTCTCAGGATTCAGAAGGGCTGATTGTGCACTGGTGCCTCTAGATACAGGGCATAGCATTCTCAGCATAAAGTATAATGGCTTCAGGGTTTTGATAAACTATCTATATCAGCAAAGCTGGCAGCTTTCCCTTGTTTCCTCATCTCGCCATTTGCACAAACATAGCTGATTTCCATGAGGGGATGCAAGTTCCAGCCAATCTGCTCACCGTGAGGCTGCAAAGGGGAAGCAGGGCAAACAGCTACATGGTCTACCCACATTTAAGTCATCATAGAAAAAGGTGATGTGATAATCAAAGTCCATGCTCAGAAGTAGCCTAAAGGCCATAAAAATAAAGAAAGGGGGAAGAAAGGGAAATCAAACTCAAAGGTACAGGTGGGTAGATACCACCATGATGTGGTGAAAGCAGCTCTCTACAACAGTACTAAGGACTCTGTTTCCTTCAGTATGGGAGCCAATCCTTACTCAAAGAGAAAGAACATGATATGGTAAGAAAGAAAAAAGCAAGTCAGTCCAAAGTGAAGTTGTAATTCTTTTCTGCCAGAACTAGGAAGTGGGAAATCATTCAAAAGAAAGGAACATAATCAAAATGCACTTATCCTAATAATTTAATGTGTGTGTTTTTTTTCTAATTGCCTTATGTGCCATGTCTCCATAACACATGGATGTGTGCTTGGCACGCTGAAGCCACATAATACCTTTCCCAAGTCATCTCGGGAAAAGTCTGCTCCAACAGACGAGGTGGCAAAGACACTGCTGGATAGCTGCTTGCACTGAAATTTATTTTCACAACTAAAATAAGAACGGGAGAAAGTTGGCTTTTGAGCTGCTGTCTAACTTTCATGATTAAAGCAAAATTAAGAGTCAACACTGTACAACAGAATCTTGGGGAATCTAGTAATTCCCTGTTCCAGGATGAGAAGCATAAAAGACTTTTGGGATTCGTAAGGGAGAAGGTTTTCTGCATGGAAGGCAATGTGGAAGCTCTGTGGATTCCCCTTGACACTGCCAGAAGGAAACTAAGTACAGTGGTTCCACTCTGTGGTCTCGCTCTGAAAGCATAAGCACACTGGTAGCAGAAGAGAAGGTGTCACTAGTCTCTATCACTAACACAGCATGGAACAGAGAGCACACTTCTTTTGCTTCCCTATCTCCAAATGTGTAGTTTCTAGATAATTAGAAAGGATTATTCAGGTTAAGTAGTGGAATAAAGCATAGTAGTGAAAGTGATTTCCAAATCAGATTATATTCAATGGGCAAAGAAGAAAGAAAGAAGAGGAGAAGACGACAATGGCGACAACAATGAAGAAGAAAGGAGGAGGAGGAGGAGGAGGAAAAGGGAGGAGTCCCCATGACTCTTGGGATGTATAGAATACTGGGTCCTCAAGATGCCCACATTTGAATCTCCCTAATGAGTGAATATGTTATGTTGCGTAAGATTATTAATCAGCTGACTTTGAAGTAAGGCAATTATTCTGAATTATCCTGGTGGTTCTAATGTAATCATGTGGTCCTTAAACATAGAAGCAGAAGATAACAGCTAGGACAGGGGAATCCACATGAGGACTCATCTCTAAGGTTATAGGTTCCCAAACAGCAAAGGAGGATGAAGCACAGAACACTAGCACCCTCCAGGGGCTAATGTGACGAGGAGAGCAGTTCCCTTTCCAACACCCAGGGTGACCTCCCTCATCACACCTTGATCAGGACTTCTGACCAATGGCACTGTAAGTCAGCAAAGTTGGTCTGTGTGAAGCCGCTAACATGGTAGTTTGTAACAATGGCAACAAAAATGAGTATAATCTTGCTCCAGCACAAGTCCTTCCCTTCCTCAAAGATAAAACACCATGCTTGGTTGTTCTTCCTTTTTGGACGTTTACTAAAGGAAATCATACTACGCATCGTTTTGTGTCTGAATTCCTTTGTTCTTCGGCAGCTTGGGGTAGCTATATGTAATATACATACTTATTGTTACCCATGCTACTACTTAAAGACATATTGGAGCTCTTACAAGTAGTATTGTGAGCATCAGTGCAAACATCTTTCAGTGCAGTGTCTGTTGTCATAAACCTAAGATCAGATCGGCTGGAAAGTAGGAAACCACAGCCGAAGTTAGTCATGCCTGGGTGCTTTCAGGACATTCTTACACGCCGGAATAGTTGTTCCAGATCAGCTTTCTTTACCATTATTACCTTGTCTTATTTGTTGCTGCTGTCACTTTACCATTTTAATATTGAACTAGTTATTTTCTACTGCTGCGACAAATGCCATGACCAAGACAACTTATGAAAAAAAAAAAACATTTAATTGGGTTTATAGTTTCAGAGAGATAGAGTCCATGATGGTGGACCTGGTGACAAAAACAGCTGAGAGCTCACATCTTGATTTACAAAGAAAAGGCAGAGAGGGCACACTGAATATTGTGCAAGACTTTTGAAGCCTCGATGCCAGTAACACATTTCTTCCAACAAGACCACACTTAGTCTTTCCCAAACGGTTCCACTAACTGAGGATCAAATATTTGAACACATGAGGGAAGTTATGGGGGCCATTATCATTAAAACCATCACAAAAAAGTGTGTAGTTACAGCTCATTGTAACTTAAATTAGCATTTATCTGATTACTAGTGAGGTCATATACCTTTGTACAGGTTCACAAACATTCATATTTCTCCCATTATGAAGGGTTTATCAAGTTGCGTGCCATTTTCTATTAGTCTACTAGTCTAAAAGATATATAGTCAATATATTTTTTCCATTTTGGTGTATGAGCACTCTTAATATAGCTTGAATATGAACATTTTGTTGGTTCTAGATATTGAAAACATCATTCACCCTGTGGCTTGTGTTTTGATTATTATAGTATCAATATATGCATAATTCTTAATTTTAATGAAGTTTAGTCTTTTTCTAAACATTTAATGTTTTTTTAGATGGCATTTCTCACCTCTAGATCATAAAGAGATTATTATAAATTATCTTCTAGAACTGTTAATATTTTGACTTTCGCATTTAGACACACAAGTCACCTCTACTTGATTTTCCTGTATGATACATGGTAAAAGTCAAACTTCATTAGGGAGACATAGTATCAACATTACTCTGTTGTTGAACAAAGGATCTAGACTCTTTCTATGCCAACATTATACTATTGGCCCAACTCAAACATCAATATATGTGTATCCTGTTTCTGTGGTCTCTTGACTGCCTTGTGCAAATACATGCCAGCACCACACTGTCTGGTTAGCCATGGCTTCATGTACAGTTTGCTATGCCACACAGTGTGTTTCCCACCTAGTTCTGCTATGAGGTTATTTTAACTATCCACAACTCTTTGCATTTCCAGATAAATATTAGACTAAGTTTTCCATACACACAGGATAAATCTGTTGAGAGTTTTCTATAGCTTGTGTTGGCTCTGTACATACATACTGGAAGAACTACCATCTTAAAAACATTTTAAGGTGTTTCTTATAAATATCAAACAAATATTACCTTATCTCTATTAAAAGAGACTAATATTTTAATACTATTATGTTATTTTTTTCACCATTCATTTTTTTTAAGGAACATAAAAACACTTGTTAGGTGTACCTATATTGTGGCAATCTTCCTAAGTTTCTAAATTCTAATAATGTATATGCAAATATTTGAGGATTTTTTTATTAATAAAATTCTGTTGCCTATAAATAGTAAGAGAATTACTTCTTTGGAACTCTGGGCCTGTGCGTGGGAGAACTCCAAAACAATGCTGAATTAAATAAAGCTATCCAGGTTCCTTGTCTCATTCCTAACTGCACAGGGATGCACTGAACATTATATCTTTAAACATAGATGTACACAAAGTTTTGTTTTTCACAGACAGATCATATTAAGAAAAATGTGTTTCTGGTTTTTTTCCTTAGTAGCTAAATGTGAATTCATGTTTAATTTACCAAAACCATTCCATATAAATATTCTTCACTAATATCCTCTAATACAATAAATTCACTAATAAATACTTAGATATAATTTCATTTTGAGAGAAAATACTGGACAAAAGGTTAAAAGCAAACAAATATGCTGCCAGTAAGATCGCCCTACAATAAAGAGAACCAAGGTTTATAGGTGATACACTGACAGAAGCAGTAAAGGTTATAGGTCATACATCAGCAGAAAAGATGAAAATGGGTAAGATGACACCAATACAATTCAAAACAAAACAAATTCTGTGTGGCACATTTAAGTCCAATTATAACAATAAGTACAGTAAATACAAACGGTATAATAATGTGATAAAGCCAGTTTGCAACTCTGCCCAGGGCAGATTGGACACATTTGCCCCTCTCCCACACCCCACAGCCAGCCTGTCTCCCAAGAGGTCTGCCATAACCTAAGACAGAGGTGAGACCCCCTGCCCTAATATCTCCTCCAGCTGGGGACCCCCAGTGAGCCCAATGGACTAGGGACCTAGGTGCTATGCCTGAGCCACATCTTCCTTCTGGTCTACAACTCTGTCTGAGGCAGATCGGGTGCTCTCTTCCCCTATCCCACACCCAACAGCCTGTCTGTCTTTCAGGAAATCTGCCTTAACCAGGCACATTGCCTGCCTGTCTCCCAGGATGACTGCGACAACCAGGGACACAGGAGGTCTGACCTAACCAGAGACAGCACTGCCTGCCTCTCAGAAGGTCTGCTCTAACTCAAGTCACAGACTTATACCTGCTTCTAAGCAGGGACAGGCTCCAGTCAGAGACACTCAAGCCAGTTAACACTAGAGATAACCACATGGTGAGAGACAAATGCAAGAACATAAGCAGCAGAAGCCATTGTAATTTGGCACCATCGGAACCCAGTTCTCCCACCATATCAAGTCCTGGATACCCTAAAACATGTGAAAAGCAAGATTCTGACCTAAAGCCCCATCTCATGAAGATGATAGATGCCTTTAAGGAAGCTATAAATAACTCCCTTAAAGAAATACAGGAAAACACAGGCAAACAGGTAGAAGCCCTTAAAGAGGAAATGAATACACATTAAAAAAGAAAAAACCCACAGGAAAACACAGTTAAACAGGTGAAGGAAATAAACAAAACAGTCCAAGAGAAACAATAAAGAAATCTCAAATGGAGGCAACCTTGGAGATGGAAAACCTAGGAAAGAGATCAGGAGCTACAGATACAAGCTTCGCCAACAGAATACAAGAGGTAGAAGAGAGAATCTCGTACACAGAAGATACCATAGAAGATATTGACACAACGGTCAAAGAAAATACAATGCACAAAAAGCATCTAACCCAAAACATCCAGGAAATTCAAGACACAATGAAAGGACTAAACCTAAGAATAATAGAATAGAAGAGAGAAGATTCCCAGTTCAAAGGACCAGAAAACTTCAATAAAATCATAGAGGAAAACTATTAAAATCTAGAGAAATAGATGGCCATAAATATTCAAAAAGCCTACAGAACACCAAATAGATTGAACCAGAAAAGAAAATCCTCCCATCACATAATAATCAAAACACTAAATGTACAGAACAAAGAAAGAATATTTAAAGTGATAAGGGAAAAAGGCCTAGTAACATATAAGAGCAGACCTATTAAAATTACACCAGACTTCTCAACAGAGACTCTAAGCCAGAAGACTCTGGACAGATGCCATCCAGATCCTAAGAGAACACAAATGCCAGCCCTAGTAAAACTCTCAATCACCATAATGGAGAAACCAAGATATTCTACGATAAATTCAGTTTTAAATAATATGTTTCTACTTATCCAGTCACACAAAGGATACTAGAAGGAAAAACTCCAACACAAGGAGAGTAACTACACTCAAGAAAACACAAGCAATTGATCATCTCACAACAAATCAAAAAGAAGAGAATCACACAAACGTAATACTACCTCCAACAACAAAATTAACAGGAGCCACCGAACATTGGTCTTTAATACCTCTCAACATCAATGGACTCAATTCCCCAATAAAATGACATAGGCTAACAAACAGGGTACATAACAGGACCCAGCATCATGCTGCATACAAGAAACATACCTCAGTAACAAAGACAGAAACTACATCAAAGTAAAAGACTGGAAAAAAAGGTTTCCAAGCAAATGGTCCCAAGAAATAAGCTGGAGTAGCCATTCTAATATCCAGTAAAACAGATTTTCAACGAAAAACTATTGAAAGGAAGAATCCATCAAGATGAACTCTCAATTTTGAACATCTATGCCCCAAATGCAAGGGCACCCATATTCATAAAAGAAACTTTACTAAAGCTCAAACACAAATTGAGACCATACATTAATAGTAGGAGATGTAAACACCCCCACTTCACCAATGGACGGGTCATTGAGACAGAAACTAAACAGAGACACAGTGAAACTAACAGAAGTTAAAAACCAAATGTATTTAACAGACATCTACAGAACATTTCACTCTAAAACAAAAGAATATACCTTCTCAGAACCTCATGGCACATTCTCCAAAACTGACACACTAATCAAGCCTCAACAGATATAAGAAGATTGAAATAATCCCATGCATTCTATCAGATCACCATGGACTAAGGCTGATCCTTATTAGCAACAAAAACAACAGGAAGCCCACATACTCATGAAAATTGAACAACTCTCTACTCAATAAGAACTTGGTAATGGAAGAAATAAAGAAAAAAATTAAAGACATTCTAGAATTTAATAAAAATGAAGGCACACCATATCCAAACTTATGGGGCACAATGAAAGCAGTGCTAAGAGGAAAATTCATAGCACTAAGTACCTTCATAAAGAAATTGGAGAGATCCTACACTGACAACTTAACAGCACATCTGAAAGCTCTAGAACAAAAAGAAACAAACACACTCAAAAGCAGTAGACGGCAGAAAAGAATCAAACTCGGTATTGAAATCAACCAATTAGAAGCAAAGAGTTGGTTTTTTTTTTGAGAAAATCAACAAGATAGATAAACCTTTAGACAAACCAAAGGACACAGAGACAATATCCAAATTAACAAAATCAGAAATGAAAATGGAAACAACAACAGAAACTGAAAAAATCCAAAAAAAAAAAAAGATCATCAGCTCCCACTACAAAAGACTATATTCAACCAAACTGGAAAATGATTTTCTAAAGAGATAACATATACTAAAGTTAAATGAAGATCAGGTAAGGTATTTAAACAGTCTAATAATCACTAAGGAAATAGAAGCAGGCATTAAAAGTCTCAAAAAAAAAAAAGCCCAGGGCCAGATGATTTTAGCACAGAATTCAACTAGACCTTCAAAGAAGAGCTAATACCAATACTCCTCAGACTATTCCACAAAACAGAAACAGAAGGAATACTACTTAATTCATTCCATGAAACCACAGTTAGTCTGATACCTAAACCACACAAAGATCCAACAAAGAAAGAGAACTTTAGACCAATTTTGCTTATGAATATCTATGAAAAATACTCAATAAAATTTTTGTAAACCAATCGAAAAGCATATCAATATGATCATTCACTAAGATCAAGTAGACTTCATCCTGGGGATGTAGGAACGGTCCTGTATATGAAAATCCATCAACATGATCCACTATATAAACAAACTCAAAGAGAAAATTATATGACCATTTTAGTAGATGCTGAAACAGCCTTTGACAAAATACAATACCCCTTCAAGCTAAAAGTCATAGAGAGATCAGGAATTCAAGGAACATACCTAAACATAATAAAAGCAATATCCAGAAAACCAACAGCCAACATCAAATTAAATGGAGAGAAACTTGAAGCAATCCCACTAAAATCAGGGACAAGACAAGGCTGCCCACTCACTCCCTGTGTATTTAATATAGTACTCAAAGTTCTAGCTTGAGCAATTAGACAACAAGTTAGGTCAAAGGAATACAAATTGGAAAGGAAATTCAAGATATTACTGTTTACATAAGAGACCCCAAAAATTCTATCAGAGAACTCCTACAGCTGATAAAAAACCTTCAGAAAAGTGACTGGATATAAAATTAACTCAAACCAATCAGTAGCCTTACTTTATACAAAGGATAAACAGGCCAAGAAAGAAATTAGGGAAATAACACTTTTCACAATAGTCACAAATAATATGAAATATTTTTTTGTGTAACTCTAACCAAGTAAGTGAAAGATCTTTATGACAAGTCCCTGAAGAAAGAAATTGAATACCTCAGATGGAAAGATTTCCCATGCTCATGGACTGGTAGGATTGACATAGTAAAGATGGCCATTTGTTGAAAGCAATCTATAGATTGAATGCAATCCTCATCAAAATTCCAACACAATTCTTCACAGACATGGAAAGAGCAATTCTCATTCCCATAACAAAAAACTCACAATAGCCAAAACAATTCTGAACAATAAAAGAACTTCTGGGAAAATCATCATCCCTGACCTCAAGCTATATGACAGATCAATAGTGATTATAAAAAAAAAGTGTGGTATTGCACAGAGACAGGCAGGTAGATCAATAGAATAGAACTAAAGACTCAGAAAAAAAACCCACACACCCATGGACACTTGATCTTTGACACAGAAACCAAAACCATGCAGTGAAGAAAAGAAAGCACCTTCAACAAATGTCTCTGGTCTAACTGGTGGTCTGCAAGTAGAAGAATGCAAATTGATCCATATTTATCAATTTGTACTAAGTTGAAGTTTAACTGGATCAAGGACCACAACGTAAAACCAGATACACTGAATCTAATAAAGAAAAAGTGGGAAATAACTTCAAATGCATTGGCATAGGGGGAAATCTCATGAACAGATCAACAATGGCTCAGGTGGCTCTTAGCTCAACAGTTGACAAATAGGACCTCATGAAACTGAAAAGCTTATGTAAGACAAAGGACACTGCCAATAAGACAAAACAACAAAATACAGATTGGGATAATATCTTTACTAACCCTACATCTGAGAGAGGGGCTAATATCCACAGTATATAAAGAACTCAAGAAATAAGACTCCAGAAAACCAAATAACCCAATTAAAAAATGGGGTACACAGCTAAACAGAGAATTTTCAACTAAGGAATCTTGAACGGCCAAAATACACTTAAAGAAAAGTTCACTCCTGTTTACCCCACCCAATATCTAATCATGTTCCCCTTTCCTCCTCCCTGTCCCTCTCCCACGGAGGTGACCCCACCCTTGCTTTCTTCCCCCTCCCAAGTGGGACTGAGGCACTCTCAGTTGGGCCCTTTTAAACCTTCTTGAGTTCTGTGGATTGTATCTTCAGTAACCTGTCCTTTTTTCTTTTCTTTCTTTCTTTTTTTTTTTTTTTTGGCTAATATGCACTTATTAGTGAGTGCATACCACACATGTCTTTTTTGTAGGTCCTTTTGGGCCTGGGCTACCTCACTCAGGATGATATTTTCTAGTTCCGTCCATTTGTCTGCCAAACTCATGATGTCCTCATTTTTAATAGCTGAATAGTATTCCATTGAACAATTGGACCACATTATCTGTATATATTCATCCTTTGTGGGACATCTGGGTTGTTTCCAGCTTCTGGCTATCACAAATAAGGCTGCTACAAACATATTGGAGCACGAGCCACTGTGGCATGGTGGGAAATCTTTTCGGTATATGCCAAAGAATGGTACAGCTAGGTCTTCAGGTAGATCTATTTCCAATTTTCTGAGGAATCTCCAGATTGATTAGAATGATTGTACCAGTTTGCAATCTCACCAGCAATGGAGGAGTGCTTCTCTTTCTCCACTTTCTCCCCAATATGTGCTGTCACCTGAGTTTTTATTCTTAGCCATTCTGATTGGTGTAAGGTGGAATCTCAGGGTCATTTTGATTTGCATTTCCCTGATAGCTAAGGACTTTGAACATTTCTTTAAGTACTTCTCAGTCATTCAGGATTCCTCTGTTGTGAATTCTCTGTTTAATTGTATACTCCATTATTCGATTGGGTTGTTTGGTTTTTTGGAGGTTAGTTTCTTGAGTTCTTGAAGCCCTGAGGGCCAGCAGAAAGAGTGGAAACAAGCAACCTCAGGAAGTAAGAGGTAGGGGGGCACTGTAGAATGTACCAGAGACCTTGGTGGTGAGGACACTCAAGACTCAAAGGGAGGGACTTTAGATGAAATGCCCAATAGTGGGAAGAGGGAACTTGTAGAGTCCACCTCCAGTAGAAAGACAAAGCATCAAGTGGAGGGATGGAGTTGCCAGACCACAGTTAAAAACTCTGACCCAGAATTGTCACTGTCTAAAAAAACTACAGGGACAAAAATGAAGAAGAAACTGAGGGAAAGGAGGTCCATGCCCAAATTGGAATCCAACTCAGGGGAGATTCCAAAACCTGAAGCTATTGCTGATGCTATGGTTTGCTTACAGAAAGAGCCTAACATGGCTACCCTCTGAGAGGCCCTCAACAAGCAGCTGAGTCAGATGCATATACTTACCCCTAACCAATAGACAGAAGCTGGGGACCCCTGTGGTTGAATTAAGGCAAGGCTGGAGGAAGCTGAGGAGAACGGCAACCCCATATGAAGATCATCAGTCTCAACTAATCTGGACCCCCAAATTTCTCAGACACTGAGCCACCAAGCAGGCAGTATATACTAGCTGATATGAAGTCCCCAACACATACAGCAAAGGATTGCCTGATCTGGACTCAGTAAAAGAAGATACACTTAACCCTTGAGAGACTTGAGGCCCCAGGGTCTGGGGAGGCCTGGTGGGGTAGGAGTGTCAGGGGACATACTTTTGGAGATGAGAGGAGAAATGTGATGAGTCACTGTTGGAGGGTGGACCAGGAGGAGAATAATGACTAGACTAAAAAAGATTAGAGATAATTTAAAAGAAATAAATAATATTTTAAAAACCAAAAACAACAACAAAAAGAAGTAGTCAATATCCTTAGTAATCAGCAAAAAGCAAATCAAAACAACCTGAGATTCCACCTTACACAAATCAGAATGGCTAAGATTAAAAACTCAAGAGACAGCACATGCTGGAGAGGATGTGGAGAATCCCATTGCTGATGGGATTACAAACTAGTACAACCACTCTGGAAACCAATCTGGCAGTTCCTCAGAAAACTGGAAATAGTTCTACCTGAAGACTAAGCTATACCACTCCTGAGTATATACCCAATGATGTTCCAACATATAACAATAACACATGCTCCACTATGTTCATGACAGTCTTAATTATAATAGCCAGAAGCTATAAACAACCCACATGTCCCTTGACCAAGGAATGGATACAGAAAATGTGGTTCATTTATACAATGGAATATTACTCAGTAATCAAATATGAGGACATTATTAATTTTGCAGGATGGAACTAGAAAATATCATCCTGAGTGAGGTAGCCCAGGCCCAAAAGGACCTACAGAGTATGTACTTACTGATAAGTGATTGTTAGTCAAAAAGTTTGGAATACCCATGATACAACTCTCAGAACATATGAAGCTTAACAAGAAGGAAGTCCCAAGTATGAATACTTCAATTTCACATAGAAGGATGAACAAAATAATCATGGGAGGCAGAGAGAAGGAGGAACTTTAGTGAGAGAGGGAAAGAGCAGGGAAAGAGGGGTCAGGGTCAGGTATGAATGGAGACAGGAGAGAAGCCCAAAGGACAGGAAGAATGAATAGAAATATGCAGCAGCACGGGTTGTGGGGTAGGGGAACCCTCTAGAAAGTCCCAGAGACATGGGAGGTGAAAGGCTCCCAGAAACCAATGGGGATAACCTTAGCTAAAATGCCCAACGTTAGGGAAATGGAATTGAAAGAGATCACCTCCAGTAGATAGACATGGACCCCATTTGAGGCATGGAGCCACCCACTCATCTTCAATTTTTTTGACCTAGAGTTGTTCCTGTCTAAAAGAAATGCAGGGACAAAAAATGGAGCAGAGACTGAAAGAAGGCCATCCAGGGACTGCCTCAAACTTGGGATTCATCCCATGAGCAGGCACTAAACCCAGACATTATTACTGGTGCCATGTTTTGCTTGCAGACAGAAACCTGGCATGGATTTCCTCTGAGAGGTTCTACCAGCAGCTGACTAAGATAGATGCAGATACTAACAGCCTAACCACTGGACGGGGTTCAGGATCCCTATGGAAGAGTTAGGGGAAGGACTGAAAGAGCTGAAGGGGATTGCAACCCCATAGGAAATCTGACCCCTCAGAGCTCTCAGAGACTAAGCCGTCAATCCAAGAGTAAACATGTGCTGGTCCATGGCCCCCTACATATGTAGCAGAGGACTGTCTTGTCTGGAAGTAGTGGAAAACATGTGCTTTATCCTGTAGAAACTTGATGCCCCAGGGAAGGAGGATGTTAGCAGGGTGAGGTGGGAG
Organism: Grammomys surdaster; assembly: GCF_004785775.1. NCBI lineage: Eukaryota > Metazoa > Chordata > Mammalia > Rodentia > Muridae > Grammomys > Grammomys surdaster. The sequence continues at coordinate 5,757,857 of NW_021604569.1, forward strand.
TGGGTGGGTGTGGGGAAAATTTAAAAAGGCCGCCACAGCGGCGCAAGTCCCGGAGGGGCTTCCGCAGCCTTGGCGGGTCCCACATTCGGGAGGGGATCCTATGGTTCCAGCGGCCTGAGGGCCTTGGCAGCGGCAGGCCCCAGTAACATAAGGAAGTCCTTGGTTCCAAAAAGATTTATTGTCATGGCGGATAATAGATGGATCTAGGCGTAACCCCCAAAAACTCAGGGCAGTCCCGAGTTATATAGGGAGGGGGAAAGGGGGAGGATTGGAGAATAATCTGGGGGAGGCATGTTTAATTTGCTCTGCCCTCTGGCCTTCATTAGTATGTAAATCCCTAGGGCCTGAGGCCTATAGTCTGGCCTATGTGACTCTATGGAGACCGTGACTGACTGCTTTTCAGGATCCTGGATGATGGGGGGGACCGAACTCCTGCCAGTTCTCATGCAGAATTCCACGCAGAATCTCGGGGTTCTAGGCACCTGCTCAACCATGACCCAGGATACCCTTACGCAGTCCCATAGGTGGGTGGTTGGGGGAGCACCCTCTCAGAAGTAAAGTGGAGGGGGAAAGGGGTGAATAACTCATGGAGGAGGAACCAGGAAGGAGGGCAACATTTGAAATGTAAGACTAAAATAATTAATGAAAATAATAAAATGTGGTTCCAAATTAATAGTGAAATACTTTTTTAATGGCGAGTGGTCATATGCATGTGTAAGCAGATCATGTTTCTAGAGCCATGTTTATCAATCTGAGTTTGTTCATGGAAGGTTACCCTTATAAACTCGACAGAATTGCATTTAAGAATGAATATCTTTGGTTGGGTACTTTATAGTCACATATTAATGTGAATTCAACAAATTAGCAACTTAAAATTCAAATTAGTAATATATAGGGTGTTGTAATGTCTACTAGTATGTAGACTGTCTCTGTGGAAACTAGCAGTGGCTGCAAAACTGAGGACACCTGAGTCTCCTTTGGAAATACCAATGTTTGCACATTGTGCTACTAAATTAGAATCCTATGGTATGGGGCTAAGAACAATAAAGATTCTTTAGATGTTTCTAATGTGCAGCCTATACTAAGAGTCACTTATCTAACTGTTTAATGTAATTTTTAAATAAAAGAGAATAAAGATTAAACACCACAAATAAATTAATAAGATTAGGATTAAAGCACAGTAGCCAGAAAACTACTAGAAAGGACTAACCAAAAGAATTTCACTTTAAATATAAAGGTGTAAGTTGCCTTAAAAGGAGAAATGCTAAAACATATGTTATTTTAACACCTTTTTCAAGAGAAAAGAGTAATTATGTTAAGATTGTTTGATAGAGATTTCAGAGCATATTTATAAAAGTCATTTCAAAATTAAAAAGAATCAACTCAATATAAGGAAACGATTATCTTAAACATCTTTCACTTACTAACAGAACGTTCACAATGTCAAGGCAAAAACAGAGAAAATGAGAAATAAACAACTAGCAATAGGTTTTTTAAAAATGTTTTTAATAATTGCTAGAATAAGTAGGACAGGAAATTAGTGGGGATAGGGAACAGAGCAATTTAGTCAGACAATATGGCCTAGGAGACATTTACACAAAAATCCACACAACAACAGAAACACACATTCATTCTAAAAATACAAAATATCACTCCATAAGCAAGGTGCAGAAGGAAACTGCTTTCACATAGAAAGCTTATAAGGAAAAATTTACTGACACTCTCCCACCCCCATCACACTGCATGGTAAAAGATTAGAAGCCTCTTCTTTAAGGTCAAGATCCATATAAAAAATGAAAATGGTCATGTTCACGTCTAATTAACATGATGCCACACACAGAAGAGATTATCAAGAAAAACAAGAACAAAAGGCTGCTAAACTTAAAATGAAGTAAAAGTATTATTTTTCACACAACATGATTCAATCTATAAACTTTCAAGATTCTACTAGTCCATGTGTGTGTCAAATGCAGTTAGAACAAATAACCACATTCAGTAATTAAAAACCTATCTACTATATAATCCTTTCATTTCACATTGTGTATATGAACAAATGAATTGAAAACAGGTCCTCAAAACTAATACTTTTACATCCATGTCTATTTGCAGTAAAATGAACATTAGCCAAGAGGTACATCCTCATACATTGTTCATACATCCGTCAGTATAGGGGCATGATGGCTTGGTATGAAATATCTCCCACAGGCTTGGGTATTATGAGCTTGGTTGCTAGTTGGTAGGCTTTGGAGAGGTGATTTGATCCCGAGGGCTCTGATCTCTTCAATCGCATAATTCCCTGGTGGATCCACAACAAGATGACTCTGAAAGAGGGAGAAAAGTAGGAGGTGGGGCACCCTTGGAGAAAGTCTGTCACAGGAAGGGCCTGGTCTTTGTGGCTTCCGTCTTGCTCTTATAACTTCCGGTGTTCTTTTCATTGTTTCCTGTCAGCCCATGGCTCCCATTACCTTCCCTGGGTTGACGGACTGAAGCCTCTGAAACTCATGGACATTTTTCTTTCTTCCCGTGGTTGTTTCTGCCCAATATTTGATTCCAACAACAACATCTAGCACAGTGAATAAAATAAGCTGCTAGCCTCTAAAATAGAGGGGAATTTTCACATGGGTTTAGTTACAGAGTTGCGAATGCATTAAGAGAAACAAGTTGGCAAAAAAAAAACCCAAAAAACAAAAAAGACGAATTCTACATAATCTCATTCAGAGATTTCCATAGTAGCGAAGTTCACAAAAATGTGAGCAGACTAGTGGTGACCAAAGACTTGGTTGAGGAGGGATGGGTACCAGGAGTTGTCTGATGAATATAGACTTAATTTTGCAAAATAAAGTTCTGGATATTGGTGTGGAGAGCAATTTGACCTTGCCTAGCAGCACTGAACTATATACTTAGAAATAGTTGAGATTTTTAAAAATGACCAAGGTAGTTATCAAGTAAAAGCACACTTACAGAGCTTATTTCTAAGCCATAAAGCGGATCTTAATTGAGTAAAAATTTACTTTGTCAGATCACTTAGGCCTGAAAAATTTGTGAAAAACTTGTAAGTATAGATCATGTTTTGTTTGTTTGTTTGTTTACATCTCAAACGCTGTTCCATCTCCTGCTTCCTCCCTCACAGAGTCTCTCCACCTTTTCCCTTCTCTGAGATGGTGAGCCCCCTTGGATGTACCCCAAGGACTATCAAGTCTCTTCCAGATTAGGTGCATCCTCTCCTATTGAGGCCAGACAAGGCAGACATGGAGACTGTGCTGCGTGTCTGCTACATTGATCACACATTCTTATTTGATATTTCTTTACTATATCTTATCCTGTCAGAATTCATCTATTTTCTTGAAGTTTCTAAATTTCATGCCATGTAATTTTCTTTATTCTCCTCTATTTAAACACTTGTAGTATCTGTATTGTATGTTCATTCCTAGTTGGTACTTTGTGTCTTTCTTGCCCTTTGTAATCAGTCCAATATGTGGCTTTTCCATTCTCAATCTATTGAAAAATGATCACTGGGCTGTTCTAACAGTTGTCACCGCATATTCACAGTGTACACACTAGGTTTTGTTCTTGTGTTTATTGTCTTCTTTCTTTGCCATTCTGAGATACCAGATACAGCTTTTTTTCCCCTTTAAATCATGCACCATGTTTCTTTCTAATCACAACATTGGTAGCACCTCTAATGTCATGGTAGATGTTATACAAATATTGTTTTTTTTATTTCCAATGTGATTTCTCAATGCAATAATTATTAAGGATATTAGCTAATTCCAAGTAGTTGGCAGTTGTGTTTCTTTTCAAGAGATTATTTGTTATTGATACATAGGTTCTTTTTTATTCTATTTATATAGCATATTCTGTAAGATTTCAATTATTTGAAAATTTGGTTTTACTTGCTTTGCAAACTACTGCATTGTTCAATTTGATGTATGCTGTCTGCGGATGTGAAAATAAGCTGTTGGAGATTGGTGGTGGTGGTGGTATGGTAGCATGGTACTGGGTATATCTCATACCATTGAAATAGAATTATACATGTAAATGCTAAATTATGATACATATGGTCCAGCACAATAAAACATTATTGGACATAGTATTCTGTATGTTTCTTAGGGGAATTGAGTATCCATACTATTCATCATTCTCCCTCCTTATTAACTGTTGGCCTTAATGTTCTATTCATCACATTTCAATTATGAGTTCTCTCTTCCTTTGCTTGTTGTGGTTTAGTTGAGCTGGCTCCCATAGTCCTGGGTATTCAAATACCTTATTCCCAGTTGGTGGCCTTCTTTGAGTGTTTTTAGGACATGTGGTCTTGTTGGAAGAAGTGTATCACTGGAGGTGACTTTGAGGTTCAAAAGCCACATAACATTCCTAGTTTGCTCTCCAAGCTTTCTGCTTGTAAGTCATGGTGGGAGCTCTCAGCTCACTCTTCAGCTCTTCAGCCAGCACTGCTGCCCCACAGTGCCATCATGGACTATAAGTTGAAATAGACTTTCTCCCATGGATTACTTTGGTCATGGTGTTTTCTCACAGCAATAGAAAGGTAACCAATACAGTTGTCTTTTAAACTGGTTGGTGCACATTCAGGGCTGTTACTAGGTGGCTACAGATTTGGAACGGTGCTGTCTTTGCAATAAATTATCTTTTCATTATAGTATATCTATTTTCATTTCTAAAAATATTTTTGCTTTAAAAATCTTCTTTAACATTAATTTGGCTATATTTGCATTCTTCTGGTTGATGTTTTCATATGTTTTTAAACATTTTTAGGTTTGGGCAAGGTATTAGGTTTGGAACCTAGGGCCCTGAGCCTTCTGGAAAAGCACTCTATTCCAACCCCTCTGAGGTTGAAATAAGACCATACATTGGAGTTGCATCTCGACAGCAGCACATGGTTTGATTTTGTCACTTCCCTGAGCTGAGAGCTTACATGACTAGTTCCTCTAATCCGTGATATTTACTACAGTCACTGATGTGCTTGGATTTCAAGCTGTGCTCTTTTTATTTCCCCTCGCCTGCCATGTTCTGTTTTCTATATTCTTTTGCTATCATTCTTTCCTTTTTATCTTATACGTTATATATTTTACTTAGTCTATTCCCATTATCTTTCTATCCATTCTTTTAATGAAAATGTTTGTATTTTATTTAAGGCTACCTAGAAATAAAAAATACACAGTCTTGACTTATACCTTTTTGTCTAAGTTTAATTCACATTTACATTTTTCCCAAATGATTCAGGGGCCTCACAACACTTTAATTCCATCATGTTCCCCAATTTATCTGCCATTGTTGTAATGCATTTTAATTATATATACAGATGCTTTCCAATTTATGATGGGGCTATGCTCTAATAAAACCATTGTAAGTTTAAAATATTGTTAAACTGAAAATGCACTTAATACAACCAACCCTCAGAACATGATAGCTTACTAGCATGGCAAGCTAAGAACATGGCTATGTACTGTCTGGTCATACGGCTGATGGACAGCTGAAGCTTCTTGCTGCTGTCCAGCATCATGCAAAGTGTCTCATCATAGATCCCTAGTCCTGGAACTCTTCAGAATCAAAGCACACTTTCTACTAAACATTGGTTTTGTATTTTTGTAAAGTTGGACACCCTTAAGCCAAACCACTGTAAGACAGGCTGTATTTACTCTTCTCAAATGGCATTATTATTCATATAATTCAGACTCATTTACATTTATCCACATTTCTATACCTTTTACTTCAATATTCTCAACCTTCAGTCTGAAATTATCACAGGATATTTCTCCTGCTTTTCTGTACTAGAGATCTATGGTGATACCTTCCCTATTTTACTTATCTGAAAGTATATTTCATTATGCCTTCATTTTGTAGGATAATTTTGATGGACTCAGAATTCTACATTGCTTCTATTTGAGACCATGTACTCCTGGCTTCTACTGTCCCTGTTGGGAAGTTGGTTGTTGGGTTCATTTTGCTTTCATCAGAGTAATGTCCCATGCAACTTATTCTGCTTCCTGCTCAGCGTTCACATTATTTCATAGGTGGCTTGCTACAATTTGAAGAAACATCAGCCATTCTCCTTTACTATGCTGCTTTTACCCAGTCTTTCCTCTTCTCCCCAATTCCCTTCTCCTTCACAGGCCAGACATTTCCTCTTCATTCCTTCCACATCTTCTTTCATTTATTGCTTTGATTATATATAAGCTTCATTTGAATATTTTATTCTGAGGTATGCTGAAGTGATCCTCTATTAAGAAGTGTCTATTTATTGCCTATTCTTTGAGCTCTTATCACTATTATATTTTTCAATTCTAGAATTATTTACTTATTAACATATTTGATGTATCCTAAATTCACAGTTATCCCTTCTTTATTCTTGGCAATGAAAACCATGCACAATCATTTAAAAAGTAATGTCTGATAATTCTATTACATTGTTGCCTTCTGGTGTATTTATAAAATAGATTATTTCTCTTAGTTCATATCATATTGCTTTATATGCTATATGCCTGGATATCAGTATTTGCTTCACAATATCATATAAAGAATACATTGCAGTAACTTCAGGACTAGGATACAAAATTGTCCTCTTGAAAAGATTTATATTTGCCTTTGCGGGACACAGGTCACCTTATTGCAATAAAGCCTTAAGGTGATTTGGAGATGGGCTTTAGTCCCTGCATATTGATTAACTTTATCTTGATCCAACTGCAAGCTTGGTGTTCTACTCTTTTCTTGCTCTTTGGCAATTCATGAATGTAATTTCTACTGCAGCCCTGTGAGACTGCCAAGATCCACAACGAGCCTTTTAGGAATTCCTGTAGGTTCCACTAAGGAAGCTCCCTAATGCCTAGGTTTATCTATCTCCATTCTAAGATACTCTCAACTCTTGGTCCTATTAGCTTGCACTGCCAACTTAGCCCTGTTCTAACTTTCAATAGATTCTTGTTATAGTTTTTTCCCCTACTTGTTCTCAGTGTGAAAGCTGTTCAGTTTATTTAGTCTTCCTTACAGAAACAAAAACTCTCAAGAAGATATTTCAGAATACACCACCACGACCATGACAAGCTGACAGGAGAAACTGACACAGAGTGTTCAGAGATGGAAGAGGGCTGACGACAGATAGTGGTGTGAGTCATGAACATGAAACTCACTGTCTTGTTATAATTTTTGTCATGAATACTTCATTTTGGGTGGTAGATAAGTGCATAGCATTACGTTTGAGAATAATCTCTACAGATTCAAATGGCTATTCTAACAGTATAGAAGCTACTGAGAAGTATAGACTGTGGATCTGGCTAATTTAGGGTAATTTATTTTCTTTGCCATGTATTTGTATAAAGTTTACAAAGCAATGTTTATTTTAAAAGATGGCTACCTACTCTCTTCCCTTGACTAAATGCACTCTTCTTCTCTGTCCCTGGTCACATAATGACAAGGGCGATATGATGGGTCATTCTAGAAGCACAATCAACTGAGCTTCTAAGAATTTCCCTTTTCTCAGGAAATTAAATCTTAATAGCAGATGAAATATTCTTAGAGGTAAATCGTGGTGAATCTTGATTTTTGTGAGTCTGAGATCTTTGAATGGTCTAGTCCCTTTGCTTAAATAAGACTGCATCTATACTCAAGTCTCTCTTTCTAAATTCAGTCCTTTGACTACCTTCTATATGCCAGACACCGAGACAGAAATATAACATAGACTAAAATAGACAAAGTCTCTGTTCTCATCCAGTATTACTTAGGAGAGGAACCAGGTTTCAGTCTCTAACTATCCCTAGCATATATAGGAGGAAGTAAACTTCAATATACCCCATTCGCACATCTGCTTGTGCAATTACTCAACTACAACAAGGCTTGAAGGTTGTAGCACTGGATAAAGAATTGAGAACAATGTGTTTCATAAGACAGTAGGTACCAGCTGTAGTGGGCCACAAAATAAACAGAAGCATAATGTATGTTCTAAAACAACATATAAGGGAATCAACTCATTCTGCACAGTTCCAATAGGCATCTTGAAGAAACATGATGCTTGTTTGGAGATGGGAAGAATTGATAGTAGCCAGGTTCAGAGTGGGCATGGAGGAAGATTCTGTGTAAAGTACCTGGGTGATAGAACTTGGTTCATCCTTCCATACAAAATGGACAAGAAGGGGACAAGAATGGGTAATCAGTGGAATAATCTGTTTTTCTTTCTAGCCTGTTTGCTGTCTACTAGATTCCCTAGGGTCTTACCCCTGGGAATGCTGGAGAATCTTGAGCCTAGAGGAAATGATACAATTGAAAAGGCTTGGGGCTGTCAGCCCCTACCCCATTATTGTTTGTATCCATATAACTGATGGTACCAAGAAAGAGTCTGGATTGTGAGGAGCCTGGCAGCTTTGCTCAGCTATTCTCAGCCACTGACACAGCTTTTTCCTCTAAAATTTGAGATGTATTTCCATGTTAAACTTTTTAAAAATGTGAGGGGTGTGTGTGGGGGAAAATGGTACAAGTTGAGAGAGGGAGGGAGAAGAGAACTGAAAATGATTGCACATTGAAATAAGTGTGCTACTTGAGAAAATTATAAGTGCCTAAAAACAGGAATCTGTAATGAAAGTACCCTCCGAAGCAGAACTGGAGCACCGCTCATCTGATGCCGACACACAATAAACCAGCCTACTAAACCCAAGCGAGGACTTAGATTTAATAAGATGGGTAGTGTACTAAATAAATGCCAACTGATTATTAAAGATCTTTTTATTGAGGATTTACAACTATGTCATCAAATAGCTGAACAGTATTCAGGTGTAATAAGACCCATATGAGAAACTTAATTTAAAGTAGTGCAAAGAACTCAAAACACTATTACAAACAGACCATGAAAACTTGGGAAATAGATAAGCAAAGAGGCAAAAAATATCCCATCAAATTATTGTCAATCGTGGGGGTAGAGGCGGTGAGGGAGGACAAAATATCATTTCCATATGAGTCAACTAAATAGCTATTCAAAGGCGCCATAGCATGACGGAACTGCACACCACTATGTAGATGTGCCCTCCCCTAGGAGCTGACTATACCTCCCTTCTTTCCTTTGGAAAGAAAATTAACTTTTTAATGTGAATTCTCTGTGGTAAAGAAACCTTTGAATTTGTTAGAAAATGGCCTTGCAAAGTAAAGTGAGCTGAGTAAAGAGTCCTTGTGAGTCCCCCTCTAGATTTAGACTGTCACTGAGGGAGCGCTGGTAGGGAAGGGGAAGCAGGGAGGAGTGGAGCATGGGAATGTGACGGGCAAACAGAAGTAGAGAAGAGGAGAGGTGATGGTATTCCAGACAAGTGGAGAAACTGAGTCATTTGGTGAAATGGGCTGGAGGGTTTCCCTCACACATAGGGGATGAAACAATTCACTCTGAATGTTTAAGCTCCATCAGGTCCCTCATGGTAGCTAGAAACCTAAGTTACAAGACCTCTAAGCTCTCTATGAGTTCTATAGTCCTTTACTCTGTTCTAAAGGTGGGTCCTAGGATGCTGACCATAAGAAAAGCCTTCCAGAGTAATAGGACATCCTTGGAATCTAATAATAAGGGAGGAGCTTAGGTCCTGGGTGATCCTCTGAGGCCTTTGAGTCTTCCCTCAGCCTTACTGTTTGGCAGGCAGGAAAGGATTGTTGCACAGTCAAACTGATGACAGGATTCTACTCACATCTGGTTGTGGGACCAGACCTGAGCAGTTCAGTGTGAGGCTGCCAGGTTAACTGGGTAGACTAGCCACATGGGCTGGTGTCCTATGTAATAAGAATGAGTGAACATAGGAGTATTCCAAGATAGGGAGACCCAGAAACTTGGCCGGGTAAGGGTGAGGGGAACAGCTTCATGATCTATTCCTATAACAGGCAAAGATGGTATGTCAGAGAGCAAGCAAAAATGGATACAAAATTATACTATTGACAAATGTTACCATTTATACTTCAGATTTCAGATACCTTGTCCATGGTCACAAGTGACATCAAATTTGTCCCTAAAATAACTAGCCTTTACATCCTTGTTACTCGAGGCTGTAAGTTAAGATGTCTGGCTGCCACTCATAAATCTGATCTCCTTTAGGGCCTGTTGGCAGCCCCCCCCCTCCCAATTGACACTAAACAGCTCCTTCTCCCCCTGCCAAATGCTATGGGGAGGGGTAAAAAAATATATTATTAAAATATGCAAAGCAGTTCTTCAATCATAGAAAAATACTCATGTCAGCTGGGAAGAAAATGAGAGCAAAAGACTACTAAAAGAAAAATGAAGGAGAAGGGGAAAATGTATGCCTCCATCTCTTCTCATCTCTGCTGTGTTTCCCTAGCCAAGATCACAGCAGTTCTATGCTGTAGAGGGACATCCGTCAACGCTAATCAATACATACGGTGTTAGTCATGGATGATAAATTTGAAAGGGATTATAACTGTAAACAGTGATCAATAGAGACTTGCTGGAGGAGACAGAGAGGAAAAAACAACCTTAAAATGTTACACGGTTAATAAAGTAAGGAGGAAGAGTCGGTCTTAAACAAAACTCAAAGGAAGCCGTAGAGCATCTAGTTCCTTCTCATAGATGGGCTGAGAGTGAGTGAACAGTCCTCCCCAGACCATCTCACAAGACAATCACTACTAAAACGGTGCATTATTAATTCACAGTACATTTGTGATTCTTCTGGTTGGAAGGCACATTCTCCATTATCATTTGGTTGAAGATTTGTTCCTGGATCTGAGCTGGCATCACTCAAAGCCCCCAGAGTATAGCTTGCCCTTTCCCCACACCACCCCCGCCTCCTGTCTCTTCTCCCCTCCACAGATTTCACCACTGCAGACACATGACTGAGCAGTGCATTCACAGGAATGACATTCCTCTCTGCAAACAAATACATCCTGAATCCAAGCAAAGGGGAGAAAAAAATGCAGGGAGCCTCCGCTGCTCACCCACAGATGAATGGAACTATCCGTCTTGTCACCAGAGGTCAGATGAAAGGTTACTTGAAGTCTATACCTTACCTTCTCTGCTGACGTTAGCAGGCAAGTTCCTTAAAAACAAAGCAAAATAAAGAGAAACAAAAGCCCACCCTAATCCCACCCCATCACGAGTTAATGGGCCCTCTAGAACCCTTCTGAGATAGTGTCTTCTTTCTACCTTTGAAGCCACAGCTCCAGGCCTGACATGGACATTTTTTTTTCCAGCTGACCTTTCAGTGTCCTTTCTGCCAGAGTGTGTAAACCATAAGCTGATATATGAAGGCAATTTTTAGTGGTGCCACTTGTATCTGAGCGATTGCACACACTTTACGGTTCTGGCCTGCCACCCTTTCCACCTTTCCAAGATCTCTCTATTTTCTTTTAAGGGAACTGCACCAGAGGTGAAGGCAAGTTTAACTGCTTCAAGACTTTGATGGCCACAAGCACCTGTTTGGGTGATTCCTGACTGGCCAATGCTCAACTACAAAACTGAGGTACCTTTCCTGCTATAGGTGTGGAGTCAGCATGGCAAGAGAGATGTGGACAGAGATCATGAGGATACATCTATCCATTCCCATACCTCTTTGCCCTCAGCTACAGCCAGACTTGATAGGTATCAAAGCCTCAGCCTCATCTAAGACTCAAAGGGCACAAAGCCATTTTCTCCATAAATTCTTAGAGCTGGGACCCTGGGGACTTCCTCAAGCAGAGTTCAGAGAGAATCAGGGGACAAGAGATGACTGAGAGGAGACATCAGCTGTCAGGGTCATATAGAGCATCTATGTTCTTCCACAAGGGCATTGTCACACTTCTCTCAGAAGCCAGGGCTCTCTTTGTCTGTAGAGTTGCAACTTCAGTCCTGCTAAGCTCTGGGCTATGCTTGGACTCTACAGGAACACTCGAAGGGGGACACTGAGAGTTCACTCTCATTTCAAGCTGAGAAGAAAAGCTTCAGAAACAGCTTCACACAGTGTGCCATAGAGCCAGCCCTTCAGTTGTCAATGGGAATCAAAGAATCATTAGACAGTTCAAAGCTCAAGGAGCTCCATCAAGAATATTCTGGCCATTTCAAATAAGACTCAAGGTCATTCCCAACTGCCTGGACCCAATGTTCCAACAGACTATCGCCCCAGCAGTCAATGAGGAGGACTTTTGGAGGATCTTCACTGGACTTTTCATCCTAGGCCAGTGTATCTTAACCATATTTAGGGAACAAAAGGATTTACTACTAATGTTTTAAGATGGAAAAATAAACTTATTTCAACCTATTTGTTCAAATCAAGTTCTCATTCACTTTGATTACTCTGTCTTAGCTTGGGTCATAAGGAAAGCAAGAAAATACAGAGTACCTTTATGAATTACCCAGTCTGAAAACTTATCTGTGCCCCAGACAGCCAGATCATGAAGCCATATGATAATAACAGATTGTTAGAAACCTGTGCTCCATTCTGCTGCAAGATTCTTGGGAGGTGGTTCTCAAAATACGCATAGATATTTGGGATTGCTTTTTGCACAATAGGGGTAACAAAGAAGAAAACAATAAGAAAGTGGGAGTCAGCTATTGGCTAGAGTAGTACAGGCTAAAACCAGTTGAGAAAAATGGACAAGTGTCACATGCCAGTACTGTCACATATGAGACAGCAGAGCAATTCTGGTGTCTATAGACAGCTCATCTTTTCTGCCCAGATTCTGCTCTAAATCCCCACTGCAGGAAAAGTGACCAAATTCTATTTGCCATCTTGTAGAAACCACAGACCCAGAAGGACCAATGCGGTCCTCAGAAATTGAGTGATGGGAGCTATGACTGCCCTCTGCTGCCTTTCATAACTAACATCTTGACTGACTAAGGAGTCTGTGTCCAAGGGATGAGGATGTGGCCAGTAGCATTCTGACCTGTCAGCCCCTGAGTACTCATAGCCAATGGAGGGAAGCACTCCAACCTAGATACCTCCTCTTCCAAAGTGACAAAGATTTAGAAGTGCTCCAGTGGGGAGCCCAGAGAATAGCAGCAGTGACAGCTCTCAATCATGGACACTGAGAGCAATTACAATGTGAATAATCTTAGTATTCTGGAGGCTGAGGCAGGAGGATGACAAGTTTAAGGACAGCTTTGTTCTGTCTCAAAAACATTAATGAAATTAAAGAGCAGAATAAAAGAACAAAGACAGTGAGGAGGCCATTGCCAGATCCATTGCTTGGTGTTCTGGGTCAGAGTTCTAAGAAAGACAGTACCGTGAACTGCCTTGAGTTGTGTAGTGTTGGTAACACCAAGGGTGTTTTGTAATTTTCTGGCCAATGTGAGCAAATCATTGCTCTTGCCAGGGGAAATGTAAAGCTCTTCCATCATGTACACAGGAATCTCCAGAGTCATAATAAACTTGAGGCTGCAGAAGCAGAGATAGGGGTAGAGAGACCTAGTGTGTCAACAAGTTCTCAATGATGGACAAAAAGCTTATCTATCATCCCTTCTCCCCAGGGTCCTTAGGATACCTGATGTAAAGTGAAAAGGGGACCAGAAGCCAGCCTTTCAGGAAAACTTGAGCTCTGATAGATGGGCTGTCCCTCTGATGTTCAACTGGAGAGAACTGAACCAGACTCAAGGTTTCCAGGGTTTCAGAGAAACCACATGACCTCCACAGTCATGTGAGGGGTCTAAGACAACCCACTCCTTCTTCCCACTTCTCCCTGTCCTCAGACTACGATTCTTCCCACTTCTCTGTCCTCAGACTACCAATTCTTCTTTCTCCTTTTGGTTTGGTCTGTTCCTAAGCCTTTCTTGCATTTAAGGTTTTAGTCCTGGAGCAGCAAGGAGCTCAGAGAACTTCTTGATTGATGCTGTCAGCGAGATGAAGAGCTCCGGTGTCAGGAACTGTCTTTTCTTCATTAAGTTTGAAAACATGCCCAGGGGCTGGTCTGTGATCTGCTCATCAATAAGTAGAAATCTACTGATAGACTCAAATTCATGCCAAGCGTTAGCAGAGAAAGGACAGGTACCTTGTCAGTTTCCTTCCCCAAATAAGAATTTTCAAACACTTCTGTTGTCATTCACTGCAGACTAAGATATGTGGTGTGAAGGGACGGCAAGGAGACCCAAGCAGTGGGCTATGGCTCTTTTCTGGAAGGGTCAACAGCAGGAGCACAGGGCTCAGTGTGTAGGGGAAAACCCTGCCAGGGAAACACTGAGTTACTGCCAACATTCACTATCCAGGATCATCAGAGAGCTGCCTATGAATGGCCAGCACTCAGAGTCCATCACCAATGAGTCATTCATAGAGGATCTCCTCACAAAGCCGCCAGGGATTTGTGCTGGACAAAGGAGGGTAGGGATTGGACTTACCAAGCAAGACAAACATTGCTGCTAAGTTAACATCCAATAAGGAAGGAGAGACGTAGAAGAGAGCAGAGGGATAGAAAGAAAACAATTGCTCAGAAAACTTAAGCAGGAAGCCCTTTAACCTGCCTTAAAAATAAAATTTAAGAATTCTACCTTGTGTCATGGTGAAAAGAGAGCAAAATATTATTTTTTAAGAAAAAGAGCAAACACCAAAATTGCAATTAAGCCAACAAGCATTAGCTTGAGAGCTCTGACCTTCAGGTTTCAACAATTAGCTTTGAAAGTGATTGTTCACCAATCCACCTTGATTTCCTTACATAGGATAGGGTAATGTCAATATTGGCAGCCAATTCTTGAAAACCCAACTGTGCAGCAGTAATGTCTATACTGGGCATGTAGGCCACAGAGCAAGGACAGAGGTTAGGAGTCCTTGTTCATGTTGATTCATGGCTGCTTTTTTTCCTTCCCTTTTCATCTCCAGGCTATACACTTTGTATTGCCAAATAGCATTACTTAGCACTGAACTAGAGAAATTATCAATGTAGCCTCATCTAGTAGTTCACAGAGATGCTCCAAAGGCAATGTTGAGCATGCCTCTCCTGCTCTTCTGCATTCTTTTCAAAGAGCATCTTAGACTTTACTCATTCTTCAGTTACTATTATCTGATTACCTGCAGTGACCTCCTTGTCTCTGCACCTGTATAGAAACAGAGACAGAAGAGAAAATAATGGAAAAAAATTATTCTATGCCACAGAGATCTTGCCAAGAACAAAGCCAGAGACACCCTCTTTTCAGGAAAGATTTGAGATGCATCTGAAAAGAGAAGAATTTCTCAGGTGAAAATTCATGAGGCTAGAGATAGAGAGAGGTTCCAAAAGGAAGGAGACCCGTGCTAAAAGGCACCTAGAGAGCAAAGAGTACTGTTATTAGAGGAATAATCATAATAATGGGTCAGGTCACTACAGACCTCACCACCAGCAATGGTGGTCAAGCTTCTCACAGTTCTCTCAATGTTCCCAACAACTCTAGAAGGTATGTAATATGATTGTTCCTATCAGATAAAATATGGAAAATGACAGTTTCTCAAGGTCAAGCTGCCAAAGAGTAGGATTGAATAGCAGCTGACTCCAGAGACCGTACCTGCCACCATGGCACAGACCAGAAGCTTGCCTGAAGGGAAGATGGGAAATGAGAACAATGGTGACTACTAAGAAGAGGCCCCAGGGTGCTGACTCAGCATTATTCAAAAGCTATGGTGGATTTAGGCAGGAATGACAGATGATTAGATTAGTAAAGACGACTCTATAGCCATGGCAACAAATTAGAACAGGAAATGAACAAGAGGCATCTTTTAGCATTAAATCCAAAGGAAGCATTATTTCTAGTTTCTTTTTATAAACTCCAACATGCACATACACACACATACATACAGAGAAAGAGAGAGAGAGACAGAGACAGAGACAGAGAGAGAAAGAAAGAGACATGTTCACATGTAAAATAAGTGAATAAATGTAAAATATGAAAATGGCAAAACACTTTTTAAAGTATAAAGAATAGTGCAAACATTACTTCTAACCAATATGGAGTAAAAGGAATTGGACTCACCCTCTACAGCCTAAAACAATTAAAAAACAAACAAACAATATCATATTAAAAATGTATTTTAGAGCAGTACCTACTTGTCAAAGGGAGGGTTCTCTGGAAAATAAACATGAGATCTTTTTGGCCCCCATTTTCTCTTTCATTGCTGTGACAAAGTATCTGAAAGTACTTAAAAGGAGAAACGTTGTAATCTGCTCATGATTTTAGGTTTTAATTCATGGTCACCTGGCCCAGTGAATTTGGGCCCATGGAGGAGGCCTATCATGGTTAGGGAGAGTATGGTAATCATATCATGGTACCTGTCTTAGTTAAGGTTTTATTGCTCTGAAAAGACAAGATGACCAAAGCAGCTTTTATAAAGAACAACATTTAATTGGGGCTGGCATACAGTTTCAGATGGCCAGTCTATTATCATCATGGTGGGAAGCATGACAGAATCCAGGTTGATATGGTTCTGGAGAAAGAACTAAAAATTCTACATCTTAACTCAAAGACAGCAAATAAGATACTGTCTTCCACAGGCAGCCAGGTGGATGGTCTCTTCTGCATTGGGGAGATCTTGAGCATAAAACCTCAAAGCCCACCCCTGCAGTGATACACTTCTTCCAATAAGGCGGCACCTACTTCAAAGAAGCCTCACTTCCTAATAGTAGTACTTTACATGGGCCCAGCATGTTCAAACCTCCATAACACCTGAGAAGAAAAAGAGAGGAAAGAATGCCAATTCCAAAACCTGTTTTGAGCACACTCCCTCCAAATTCCCCATCCCAACCCCACCAAGACATTCCACTCCGCTTGCCAATATCACCACAGAGTGACAACCATGCCTATAACTCATGAGGCTTTGTGCATGATTCAGATCCAAATTCACAGTATTTTCCCCAAATTACCACTTGCAGAAGGTCCCAGATCACTGTGCAAAGAAATGGATCTACTTGGAGTCCAGTGCTCTTCCAGGAAACTGGTTTTCTTATCGATAGTGAAATCGTCCAGGGAAGATACTGTGGGAGGAGTGCTGTAGAGACAGAGAACTGGGTGGTGGCTGAGGAAGATCCACTCAGGAGTTAGGCAGAACAGTGACCTGCTTAAGAGAATAGGGAACTATATAAGTCCAGTGGGAGTGAAGGGTGGGGCAATGGGGGGTGGAAATAGCAAAAAAGCATAGGGCCACCCTGCAGCCAGGTTCAAAAACAATAATCATTCAAGTTAAGGTTTTGTTTTAATGGTGGGAAGATTAGTTCTAAACTGCTCTGATCTGGCCTGATAAATACAGGCATGATCTGAAAGTCTCAAACTACTTCCACATAATTTTACAATGTCTCAGAATAAAGCTCAAACTATTTACAATTTACAACACTAAAATACTATACCAGTTAGAACCAAGGCGATTGACCCACCTGCCAGCTGAACTGTCCCATACCCAAGACTCAGTTCCCAAAGACCTGTTCCGTTGTCCACTCCTATTCCATCCCACTGTAATGTCCCCCTGGCTCCAATATGAGTGGAGTTCTGTTGCCCAGGTTCAAATCACAACAGTCAGAAGAACTAGTGCCATTTAAAGGATAGATAGAGGCCAAGAAAGCCAGAAAAAAAGATAGGTGAACTCAGGCAGACTTTCTCTGCTGGACCAGAGACCATGCCAGTCACCAGAACTCCAGATAGGCAGTCTACCTGTGGGCCTCTTCCTCTCACTCAGAGCCCCCAATCTCTGTCCCCCTTTTTATCACCATAGCCCACCCCTCCAGCTCAGGCAGAAGCCTCCTGCTACACAAGCTACTGTCTTAAACAAAGACTGCCTACTGAGCCAGAGGTCATGCCAGTGGCCAGAAATGCAGGCTACAAAGACCAGAAAATCAAATAGGAAATAGAAACAAAGAAACAAAACATCCATCCAACAGAGACAAACTCAGAAATCAGCACCTAGACCTATAGTCATCCTAAACCTAGACACCCCAAACACCAGTTTAAGAACACAGCCAACAATAGCCTGGAAAATATGGCATGACCAGAAACTAGCTATTCTGCAACATCAAACCCTGGATGTTACGACACAGCTGAAGCACAAGAAAATTATCTTAAAACCAACTTTATGAAGATGATAGGGCTCCTTAAAAGAAAATGAAAAAAAAATCCCTTTAAAACATTGAGGATTCTCCCTTGGCAATGGGAAAAGAGATATCTTGTTGTTGGTGTTGTTCTTATATCAGTTGGGGTCAAAACAGATGGAGTCCTTTGTTCATGCTAGGCTTTATAACCTGCTTGGTGGCCAAAGCTACCAAGACTGCCTCAAGACTAGGACTCATAGAAATTAAATCAAATCCAGGCATTGCAATAAAAAAAAAGAAGACCTGTGGACCACCATGCCACCCACAGATCTGACCTCCAGTGCATGGCACAGGTGGGCCATATAAACCCACTAGCTGCCATGTCACACAGCAAGGATGGAATATGTCACCCAGGGGCCCACCAGCCATGTATCCAGTCTACCATAGGAGCTACCACAATATACAAGTATGTGGTAGTCAGATGGAAGAAAAAGAGAAGTGGAGCAGCTTGAACTTTATGAAGAGAGATGGAACTGTAGACTCGAGAGTAGAGAGGATTAGCCTGCTATGAGTGGCCAGTCCCGCCACTCAGGGCCATGGCGAGGGCCAAGCAAAGGTGCCATTGAAAGCCATGTCTGAGTCTGTGGCTACTTAGTGGCAGGGTCAGTTGATGTTGATGGATCATATTACCACTAGAAAACATGAGTATGTCCATGATTGGGACAGCCATTGAGACCTCATGGGTTTTCAGGGGCTTTGCAAAACTGGCTACACCCCTCACTGGATGTGGCAATCTGGAGAGCTGTCTTCATCTTTCACCAGTTATAGCATCCAGGGGAGTGGGCTCTGTACCTTACCTAAGTAGCACAGTAGAGCTGGTTTTGGAGAGCTGGCAAGCCAACCTTGAGGGCATGGGAACAGAAAAGCTGACCCCTGCCTGTTGCCAATGGCAACATTAGGTGACCTAGCCAAAGCAGTGCTGGAGAGTTCACCCTGCTAGTGTAGATAAGGGAGAGCTGGTGGGCTGAACAATTTGACTATCACCCAGGTCCAACTCTAGGGCCCTGAATTGGTCCACCAAAAATCTACATCATCTGTGACCAGTTGAAAAGTAAAAGCCCAGTCCTGTTGATCCAAAGCTGCAGGATTTCAATGACACAGGGCAACAACAGGATAACTGGGAGGAGTTCTGATGAGGATTCAATATTGATGGTGACACAGAAGCCAGAGATATCGAATCAGACCAATGACACATTGTAATGAACATTTGTGAGACATGCTATGACATACTACAGCCTCCATGATGAGATGTTTTCTATGGTTTGGGGTTTTGCTATGGTCTGTGTGTGTATTATATTGAGGGAAAGACTGCAGGTCAAAAGGTGGATATGAGGGGACAGGGAGATGAGCAGGGCTGGAGTGCATGATGGGAAACTCACAAACTATCAATAAAAACTTTTTTAAAAAATAAAGAAATCAAACAAACAAAAAATTGGAGGAAATCAATACATTCCTTAAAGAATGCCAAGAAAGTCAACAAACAGACAAGCAGGTGAAGAAAACTGATCAAGATCTAAAAATGGAAATAGAAGCAATAAAGAAAATGCAAACTGCAGATCCTAAAAAGCCCAGCAGCCATGAGGTCAGCCCTATCCCCTCTGTGCTCCATCTTCTGGTCTATAGCTCTACCTGCAATCCCAGATTTGCACTCCACTCCCCAGAACACAGCTTAGCCTTCTCATAGGATGACTGCTGCCATCCAGAACAACCAGAGGCCTTCTGCTGTTACAGACTACCAGCTATATCTGCAGTGGCATAGTCCAGCTACCACCATGGACTACCAGGCCGGGCAACACCAGAGACAACCAGATGGCTAAAGGTAAGCACAAGAATAGAATTAACAAAAGCCAGGGCAATAGGGCAGCATCAGAACCCAGCTCTCCAACTACAGCAAGCCCTGGATATCCTAACACACTTGAAGAGCAAGACAATGGCCTTAAATCAAATATTACGAAGATGATAGAGACATTTAAAGGGGAAATAAATAAATACCCTAAAGAAATACAGGAAAATACAATCAAATGAATAAATAGAAAGAAATATAGGAAAATAAATAAAAAATATGAAGGAAATGAATAAAACTATTTAAGACCTGAAAATGGAAATAAAAGCAATAAAGAAAACACAAATAGAGGCAATACTGGAGTTGGACAACTTAGGATAGAGAACAGAAACTACAAACAAAAGCATCACCAACAGAATACAAGAAGTGGAATAGAGAGTCTCAGGTGTAGAAGATACCATAGAAGAAACTTATACATTGGTCAAACAAAATGTCAAATCCAAAAAGTTTCTAAAACAAAACATCCAGGAAATTTGGGCCACTGTGAAAATATTAAGCCTAAGTATAATAGGAATAGAAGAAGAAGATTCTCAGATTAAAGGCCAAGAAATATCTTCAACAAAGTCACAAATTAAAAATTTTCTAACCTAAAAAAAATGGGTATAAATGTATAAGAAGCTTACAGAACACCAAATAGATTGAACCAGAAAAGAAAACTCTCCTGCCACATAATAATCAAAACATTAAATACGCAGAAGAAAGAATATTAAAAGCAACAAATAAAAAAGCCAAGCAACATATAAAAATAGACCTACTGGAATTACATCTGACTTCTCAACAGAGCCTCTAAAAGCCAGAAGGGCCTGGGCAGATGTCTTGCAGACCCTAAGAGAACACAGATGCCAGTCTATACTACTATACTCAGCAAAACTTTCAATTACCATAGATGAAGAAGCAAAGATAACATGACCAAATCTAAACAATATGGCTCCACTAATCCAGCCCTACGAAGGATACTAGAAAGAAAACTCCAGCACAAGGAAGGTAATTACACCCAAGAAGACACAAGAAATTAATAATTTCACAGCAAAACTAAAAGATGAGAAACAGAGAAACACATACACACAGAGAGAGGGGGTAGGGGGGGAGATTAACAGCACCAACATTAAAATAATGAGAACTAACAGTCATTAGTCATTAATATCTCTCAACATCCGTGTAATCAATTCACCAATAAAAAAGACACAAGCTAAAAGAGTGGATGCATAAATAGGATCCATCATTCGCCTACATATAAGAAAAATATCTCAGCAACAGTGATAGACATTACCTGAGAGTAAACAGCTGGAAAAAGATTTTCAAAAGCAAACATACCCAAGAAACAAGCTGGAGAGACATTATAATATCTAATAAAATAGACTCTGAACCAGAACCAATCAAAAGAGATAGAAAAGGACACTTAATACTCATGAAAGGAAAAACACACCCAAATGACATCTCAGTTGTGAACATCTATGCCCCAAATACTAGGGCACCCACATTCATAAAAGAAACATTGCTAAAGCTTAAATCACACATCAAACACCACACATTAATAGTGGGAGACTTCAATATTCAACTTTCACCAATGGACAGCTCATTAAACAGAAACTAAACAGAGAAATAATGAAACTAAAAGAGAATATAAATCAAATAGACCTAACAGATAGCTACAGAACCTTTCACCCAAACACAAAATAAATAAATAATATACCTTCTTCTCAGCAGAAGAAGCAACACATTTCACAATGGCCAAAATAATGTAAACTATCTTGGTGTAACATTAATCCAGCAAGTGAAAGAACTGTATGACAAGAACTTCAAGTCTCTGAAGAAAGAAACTGAAGAAAATATCAGACGATGGAAAGATTTCCTATCCTTATGGATTGGTAGGATTAACAGTGAAAATGGCCATCCTACAAAAAGCAATCTACAGATTCAATGCAATTCCCATCAAAATTTTAACACAGTTCTTTGCAGACTTTGAAAGAGCAATTCTCAACTTCGCATAGATAAACAAAAAACCTAGGATAGCTAGAACAATCCTGAACAATAAAAGAACTTCTAGAGGTTTCGCCATCCCTGATCTCAAGCTGTACAGTAGAGTAAGAATAATAAAAAAAACTGTGTGGTATTGGTATAGAAACAGAGAGGGAATTGAATTGAAGACCCAGAAATAAACCTGTACACATAGGGACACTTGATTTTTGACAAAGAAGCCAATACAATGGTGAGGGGAGGAGGCAGGGGAAGCATCTTCGACAAAAGTGCTGGATGTTTGCATGTACAAGAATGGAAATAAACCTGTATGTATCATCCTTAACATAACTGAAGTCCGAGTGGATCAAAGAACTCAACATAAAACTGGATACACTAAATCTAACAGAAGAGAATATAGGATACAGCCATGAACTCATTGGTTGAGAAGACAACATCCTGAATAGAATACCAATGGCTGGGGCACTAAGATAAACAGTTAATAAATGGGACCTTATGAAACTAACAAGCTTCTGTAAGGCAAAAGACACTGTCAATAGGACAAAATGGTAGCCTATAGATTGGGAAAAGATCTTCACCAATCCTGCATCCAACAGATGGCCAATATCCAAAATATGTAAAGAACCCAAGAGTTGGACTCTAACAAACCAAATAATCTAATTTTTAAAAATGAGGTACAGAGGTAAACAGAGAATGCTCAACAGCAATCTTGAGTGGCTGAGAAGCCTTTAAAGAAATGTTCAATGTCCTTAGTCATCAAGGAAATGCAAGTCAAAATGACCCAGAGACTCCACCTTATACCCATCACAATGGCTAAGATCAAAAAGTCAAATTGACAGCACCTGTTGGTGAGGATATGCAGCAAGGGGCACATTCTTTCTTTCTGTTGGAGAGCAAACTTGTACAACCAAAATGGAAATCAGTCTGGTGGTTTCTCAGAAAATTGAGAATGCTTCTCCCTGAAGACCCAGCTATATCACTCCTGGGCGTATATGCAAAAGATGCCACACCATACCACAAGAACACTTGCTCCACTATGCACATAGCAGATTTATTCATAATAGCTTAGAAACTGGACACAATCTACATGCACTTCAACCAAAGAATGGATATAGCAAATGTGGTCCATATACACAATGGAATACTATTCAGCTATTAAAAACAAGGACATCATGAATTTTGCAGGCAAATGCATGGAACTAGAAAATTTCATCCTCAGTGAAGAGATTCAGACTCAAAAGAACACACATGGCATGTACTCACTTATAGGTGGATATTAGCCAAAAAGTACAAGATACCCTGGTGATATTCCATAGACCCAAAGAAGCTAAACAAGAAGAAAAGCCCAAGTGAGGATCCTTGAATCTCACTCAGAAGAGGGAGTAAAATAATCATAGGAAGCAGACAGAGACAGGGAATTGGGTGGGAGAAGAAGGGGAGGAGCATTCAGTATCAAATATGGGGAAAGACAGTAAAGAGGACCAGTGGGCTAGGAGAATAAATGGAAATCAGAGGATGGGGAGGTATGGGGGGGAAACATCTCAAGGATGTGCTAGAGTCCTGGGATGGGGGAGGCTCCCAGGAGTCTATTGGGGGTGACATTTAGCAGTGAGTATATGGAACCTGAAATGGCCATTTCTTGTAGCCAGCCAAGACCCCAAGCAGAAGGATAAGGACACCAACCCATCCACAAAACTTTTGACCCAAATTTGTCCTGTATACAAGAAATTCCGGAACAAAGATGGAGCAGAGACTGAGGGAATGGGCAACCAATAACCAGCCCGACTTGAAACCCATCCCAAGGGCAAGCACCAATCCTGAACACCATTAATGATACTCTGCTATGCTTGCAGATAGAAGCCTAGCATAACCATCCTCTGAGAGGCTCCACCCAGCAGATGACTGAAACAGATGCAGAGATACACAGCCAAACATTGAAAGGAGCTCAGGAAGCTTTGGGAAAGGATTGAGGGCCCTGGGAGGGATAGGAACACTACAGGAAGACCAAGAGTCAACTAACCTGGACCCTTGGGGGCTCTCAGAGACTGAACCACCAAAGAACATACATGAGGTGGACCTAGGCCCTTCACACATATGTAGTAGATTTGCAGCTCAGTCTTCATGTGGGTCCCCAAACAACTGGATTGTGGGCTGTCTCTAAAGCTGTTGCCTGTCTGTGGATCCCATTCTTATAAGTGGCCTACCTTGTCTGGCCTGAGTGGGAGAGGATGCACCTAGCCTTGCAGAGACTTGATGTTTCAGGGTCGAAGGATACCCATGGGATGTCTTCATCTTCTCAGAGGAGAAGGTGGGGAGACTGTGAGGGTAGACAGGGCTTAGGCTTTAAAGTGAACAGACAAATTAATCGGGGGGGGGGAACATAAACTAAGGGAAATGGGGAAATGAAAGATATAGGTACAGGAACTACAGACACAAGCATCACCAACAGGATACAAGAGAGGAAGAAAGACTCTCCAAGGCAAAGACACTACAGAGGAAATAAATTCATTGGTCAAAGAAAATGTTAAGTCTAAAAAAATCTCTACCAAAAACATCCAGAAAATATGGGACACTATGAAAAGGCTAAACCTAAGAATACTAGGAAGAGAAGGAGAAGAATCCCAGCTCAGAACTCAGAAAATATATTTAACAAAACCATAGAAGAAATTTTCCTAACCCCCCCCAAAAGACATGTCTATAAAGTTATACAAAGCACGCAGAAAACCAAATAGATTGGACCAGAAAAGAAATTCTCCATCCCAAAAAATAATCAAAACACTAAACATACAGAACAAAGAAAGAAGTTTAAAAGCTTCAAGGAGAAAAGGCCAAGCAACATATAAAGTCAGACCTATTTTAATTATATCTGACTTCTCAGTGGAGATTCTAAAAAACAGAAGGGCTTGGAAAGATGTCTTAGAGACTCTACCAGCCCAGACTACTAACCTAGCAAAACTTTCAATCACTATAGATAGAGAAAACAAGATGTTTTATGACAATGTCAAATTTAAACAATATCTATCCACAAATCCCACTCTACAGAAGGTACTGGAAGGAAAACTCCAACACAAGATGCTTAATATATCCATAAAAAATGCAGGCAATAAGTAACCACATGCCAGAAAACCCAAAGAAATAAATACTCTCTCTCTCTCTCTCTCTCTCTCTCTCTCTCTCTCTCTCTCTCTCTCCCTCTCTCTCTCCCTCTCTCTCTCTCTCCCTCCCTCCGTCCCTCCCTCCCTCCCTCCCTCCCCCCTCTCTGTCTCTCTCTCTTTCTCTTTCTCTTTCTCCACCACCACCACTAATAGCAAGAAGATAACAAGAACTAACAATCATTGGTCACTAATATCTATCAATATCAATAAACTCAATTCCCCAATAAAAGGACACAGGCTAACAGAATGGATATGAAAACAGGATCCATTCTTCTGCTGTATACAAGAAATACACCTTGGGCTGGAGAAATGGCTCAGCGGTTAAGAGCACTGACTGCTCTTTCAGAGGTCCTGAGTTCAATTCCCAGCAACCACATGGTGGCTCACAACCATCTGTAATGGGATCTGATGCCCTCTTCTGGTGTGTCTGAAGACAGCTACAGAGTACTCGTAAAAATAAAACTAAATAATATTTTTAAAAAAAAAGAAATACACCTTGACTTCAAAAATAAACATTACCTCAGAGTAAAACAGTGAAAAAGATTTTTCAAACAAATGGACATGAGAAGCAAGCTGGTGTACCCATTTTAATATCTAACAAAATAGACTTCCAACCAAAATTAATCAAAAGAGGACATTTTATCTCATCAAGGGAAAAATCCACCAAGATGACATTTCAGTTCTTATAAATGCAAGGGCACATATTTGTTAAATAAATATTATTAAATCATAAATCACACATTAAACATTAATAGTTTTTAATAACCACACATTTATAGTGGGGGACTTCAATACTCAACTCTCACCACTGGACAGGTCACCCAGATATAAATTAAACAGAGAAATAATGGCACTAACAGATTTTACTAACCAAATGAACATAACAGATATCTACAGAAAATTTCACTGAAACACAAAAAATATACCTTCTTCTCAACATTTCATAAAGCAATCTCCAATATTGACTACATACTTGCTCACAAAACAAGTCTCAACAGATAATAAAAAAATTGAAATAGCCTCTTGTATTCTGTTAGACCACCATGGATTGAAGCTAAATTTCAACAACAGAAACAACAGAAAGCCTAATACTGAATGACTACTGCATCAAGAAAAATATTAAAGACTTCCTAGAATTCAATGGAAATAAATGTGCAACATGCCCAAACTTATGGGACATAATGAAAGCTATGCCAAGAGAAAAGTTCTTGTGGCTTCATAAAGAAATTGGAGAGATCTCATATTAGTCATTTAACAGCAAACCTGAAAGTTCCAGGAAAAACAAAAACAAAACCAAAACAAACAAACAAACAAACACCCCAGCAAACACACCCAAGAGTAGTAGATGTCAGGAAATAATCAAACTGGGAGCCCAAAACAATAAAAATAGAAACAGAACAAAGAATCAATGAAATGAAGAGTTGGTTTATTGAGAAAATCAACAAGATAAATAAACACTTATCCAAACTAACTAAAAGACAGAGAGACAATATCCAAATTAGCAAAATTAGAAAAGAAATAAGGTCTCCCACATATGTGGCACAGGATGGTCTCATTGGATATCAGTGGGAGAAGTGACCCTTGGTCCTGTGGGGGTTCAATGATCCAGTGTATGGGAAAGCCCGGAGAAGGAAGATGAGAGTGGGTGGGTGGGTGGGGGAGCACTCTCAGAGGGACAGGGAGAGGGGGGATGGGATAGGAGGTTTCCAGAGTGGAGACCTGGAAAGGGGATAACATTTGAAATGTAAATAAAGAAAATATCCAATAAAAGGAAAAGAAAAGAAAAGAAAAGAAAAGAAAAGAAAAGAAAAGAAAAGAAAAGAAAAGAAAAGA
>NW_021604569.1:5784668-5806727 GCF_004785775.1 Grammomys surdaster
GAAAAGAAAAGAAAAGAAAAGAAAAGAAAAGAAAAGAAAAGAAAAGAGGGTATAACAGACACTGAGGAAATCTAAAGAATCATTGAGTCATACTTCAAAAACCTATACTCCACAAAATTGGAAAATCTAAAAGAAATGGATGATTTTCTAGATAGAGACCACTTACCAAAGCTAAATCAAGATCAAGTAAGCTATTTAAATAGTCCTATAACCTACAAAATAAAAATAGAAGCACTCATTAAAAGTCTCCCTCCCTCATCCCCCAAAAGAACAAGACCCGATGGTTTTAGTGTAGATTTCTATCAACTTTTAAAGTAGAGCTAGTATCAATTCTCCTCAAATTATTCCACAAAATACAAACAGAAGCAACAACATCAAATTTATTTTATAAGGCAACAGTCAACCTGATACCCAAACCACATAAAGATTTAACAAAGAAAGAGAATTACAGACCAATTTGCCTCATAAATATTGATGCATAAAAAACCCAAAAACCAAACACAAAAACTTCAATAAAGTACTTATAAACTGAATCCAAGAACACATCAAAAAGATAATCGACTATGATCAAGTAGGCTTCATTCCAGAAACACAGAGGTGTTTCAATATATGAAAATATGTTGTCATAATCCATCATATAAACAAACTGAATGAAGAAAACCACACGATCATCTCAGTAGGTGCTGAAAAAGCCTTTGACAAAATCTAACACCTCTCTATGATATAAGTCTTAGAGAGATCATGCATGAAAGGGACATACTTCAAATAAGCAAAGCAATTTATATCAAGCCTATAGCCAACATCAAATTAAATGAAGAGAAACTTAAAGCAATTCTACTACAATCAGGAACAAGACAAGGTTGTCTACCTTCTCCATATCTATTCAGCATAATACTTAAGGAGTAACCCTGGCACCTTGGCATTGGTGAAGATTATAGAATGCTTGACATGGATGGGCTTTGAACCCCAAATAAGGAAAATCATGGATCAAATAAGACCTGGTAGTCAAACACTAATGTGGAGTGTAACCTGGCCAAAAGAAGCAAGACAGCTTGCTGAAGTTTTCCTGACAGACTATATTCATATCAATATTGATATACTAGAACTGACCACAAACCATAACAAAGATTGTGGATACATGTCATGATGTAGAAAAGAGTGAAAAAAAGTTTTCATCTAATGATCATGCATGAGGAGAATAAAATCATTGTGGTTTTTTTAATCAAAAGAAAATTCAATAAACTTACCAAAAAATTACAGAAAGATGGGTAGCCTGTCATGGGCATCTATAGTGACAAAAGTCAACAGAAGCATGGCTGGGTTCTAAATAAATCCAAACATGGAAAAGTACCTATTCTGATTGTAATCCATGTGGCCTCCAGAGGAAGAGATATGGAGGATGTGAATTTTTCATCAATTATGACTACTCTACTTCCTCAGGGAATTATATTCATTATATTTGAAGATGTATTCACACTACCAAACCAGGCACAGCACATACTTTCTTTACACCTAATAACATAAAACAAGTGGGTGACTGTTTTAGGGTTTCTACTGCTGTGAAAAGACAACATGACCACAGCAACTCTTATAAAGGAAAACATTTAATTAGGGTTGGCTTACTGTTTCAGATGTATAGCCATGGCAAGAAGCATGACAGTGTGCAGGTAGACATGGTGTTGGAAAAGGGGCTGAGAATTCTACATCTTGATCCAAAGGCAGCTGAAGGAGACTGAGGCACTCTGGCTTGACTTGAGTTTGTAGACTTCAAAGCCTGCCTCCACAGTGACACACTTCCTCCAACAAGGCCACACCTCTGAATAGTGTCACTGACTATAGGCTAAGCATTTACACACATGAGTCTATGGGGGCCATTCCTATTCATACCATTACAGTGACTGACCTTATCCCTGTGCTTCAGGAAGTTCATCAAGCAATTAATACCTACCTGCTTTAATTGGTTGAATACAGAGGCTCAGGTTGTTCCAGAGGTAGAGGAGGCATGCTCCTCTTGACAGATACTCATCTTTAGAGACAGGGAAAACTCTGACAGAGAGTATTTTAGTCTGCTTCACAGAGATTTGTGGCTAAAACTCAGAATGGTGTTTATAGTGATGTAAATTATACCAGCAGGAATGTTGGAAGTAATTTTCTATCTGCTGCTATTCAGACCAGTTTTAGGAGTGGTAATCCAACAGGGACTTACCAGAAGTTATGATAGCACTCAGCAATATGGAAGCAATCTTGCAAATGTGCACAAAGATATGCACCAATACTCATATACATATTCTGCTACTGCAGCTCCTGTCTCTATCTATGATTGGCTGTCTACAGCCACAAAATATTCCCAGTAACTGTTCTTTATATTACATGTTATCAGATGAGATAGTTATTTAAGAAGCATGGAAGATGTAGACATGGCTGCACTGCAGCAGTAATTATGGTGCACCTTTTTTCACAATTTAAGATGGATATTTCTCTACATTCCTAAAATAATTTTTAGGCTTCTTTTTATAGCAGAAAATGCAAGCAGCATTTTCACAAAAGTAACTATACAGTGATTTCAAATACAGTAAATGAAGGTTGTGTATGAGCGTCCAATAAAAAAAGATTTGAAGAAGAAAAAAAGGAACAAAAAAGACTTAAAAGAGGATAAAAGAATATTTTGTCATGCTACCTAAAAACTGAAAGATAATGTATGTAAAATGACCCAAGTCAAACTTGTAAAGATAAAAATTGCCAGGTCTGAGGTGAAACATATTCTAGATCAGATGAAGAACAGGTTGGACATTGCTGAAGAGAAAATTAGCACACTGAAGACTTGTCACTAGAAAGTTTCCAAATAGAAAAAAAAAGTGGAGAAGCTACAAGCTGTGGGCCAATGAGAAGAGGCCAGCTGTTCATGTCTCTGAGACTCTGAAAGAGGCCAAGAAATGATAGTGAGGAAGACTCACCACACATTTTAAACATTCTTGAAAATTATAAACTTCAAACACACACACACACACCAGCAGTAAACTATGTTAAGGCACGTCATTATCAAATGTCTTAAAAATGAACGATAAAGAATAAAAATGCATTCACTCAGAACAGAGATTTGAACGGAGGAAGATTTTACTTGGAAATAACAAGAGCCAGTACATACTGGAGCGACATATCCATTGTCATTGAATGGAGAGGTAAATTGTCAATATAAAAATGGCCATTGAAATAAGGGCAGAATGAGGATGTTGTAAAAATATATGAAATCAAAAATAATTCAGAACCAGAAGACATCTATTACGTGAAGTGCCAAATAATTCAAGCAGAAGAAAAATAATAGAAGACACAAATCTGAAGTACACAGAAATATGAAGAGTACTAGAAAAGAAAACTAGATGGTTAGATTAACAATATATATTTTAGATTGTATAAATTACTTAAAAGACAATTAGCTATTTAACACAAAATCAAGTTTAAATCTATTGTGAATTTTATAATATACATGCAAGTATAATAGCACAAAGGACAAGAGAGGAGAAATGTCAGTCTGTTTTTACAAAGTATATATACTATATGCATAAAGCAGTATAGCTTTACTTCACAATAGATACAGTGAAGCATTATGCTATGAAGTGGGCATTGCTTCATATAAACTAGAGGGACAGCTACAAGAATAACACCTATTTAGCTTGCAGAAACACAAGTACCAAGTAAGGTATGTGTAACTGTCAAGATGGTATATGGATAGAGTAGATATCTAACTGAATGTGTAGAGTTGACATGAACATGACCATATCAGGGCCCTAATGCTCTAGACTCAAGAGAAAGGCAAGGCCTTCCCCAGGTCAGACTCTGGGAAATGGAAAATTCTTCTCCTGGTCCAAGTATAGATGACACTGTATACAGACATCCACCACAGCTTCCTCCTTCAAATGACAGCAACCAGAGACAACTCCTCTAGAGACACCACCCTCAAAACTAGCTATCTGCCTCCTCCTTCAGCTGTATATAATAAACATGCCATGTTTCTGGGTTGCTGGTACATCTCTCTAAAAGTACATAGCCAACCTGGTCCAAGCCTTCCTGTTTGTATGTCTATCCTTTCTTTATTCCCTGTTGCCCCAGTCAGGTCAATCCCAAATTGACACAGGTGTGGCACAGCTACAGCTATTTCAATCCTGCATGCTTCTATTGTCCATCTGAGTCTCGAAAGGGCAGTTCACTGGGGCTTAGTGGTGTACAGTTCCCACAAAATGACATCATGAATTGGCATCATTATACTAAGTAATATTCTAGCTTACATTTTCCTCTTTAGCCAGACCTTTGAAATGTGTTATTACATAAATTACATCTTATAACTTGATGTCAGTTGTATGGAGACTTCATAGATTTATCATATTTATTATTGGTCATGCATTTTCTGCATTTGGAAAGGTATGGGGGTGAAAGACCAGTCATACATAATCCAAGAAAATAAAATTTCATAAGAATGTTTTCAACAGTCCAGGAATCTAGTGTCACTATGTTTGCAATGCTAAGTCTCTGAGGGCAATGCTAGTATGTTGATAGTCAATAGGTCTAGACATAGCTACAGGCTTCTATGCTCTTCAGCAGGTAGCAGTGAGTGGGTTAAAGTTTTGATTTGGATTCAATCTCTGACCTCATCCTAAGCCAGGTGAGCTGTTCCCCTGAAACAATAAGTTTCTCTTGGAGCTACTACTGGGCTGTGCATCAGCAATGAGTCAGAGTTGGGGCCTCTACAACATCTGACAGGAACTCTATGAAGTCTCCAGTGGCAGGCAAAGGCCTAGAACAATGGTACTCTCTATGGGGAGTATTTTCTTCACAGATAGAACTGGCCAGAGTGCTGACTCAAGGTGTGTTGTCAGGTGTGGAGAACCAGGTGTTCCCTGGCTGGATGAAATCGTCTACAAAGGCCAATTACATCAAGTTAGTTTATACATTTCCATCCTACACATTCTACCTATTATTGAGAGATGCTGAGTTTCTCATTATAATTGTATGTTTTTATAACTTCCTACAGTTCAATTCATTTTTTGTTTCATGTATTAGGAAGTTCTGTTATTTTGCTCATGATACATTTAAGTCTGTTAAATCATATTGATCTGTAGACTTCTTTATTATAGAATTTTACCCCTTTTAAAGATTTACGTGTGTGTGTGTGTGTGTGTGTGTGTGTGTGTGTGTGTGTGTTTGTCTTTATGTTCACCAGATTCATACAGGTGCCTACAGAGGCCAGTCAGTGTTAGGTCTCCTCGAGCTAAAGGAGCAGGTTATTATAAGGGATCCAGTAGTAGTGCTTAGAACCGAACCGTGATCCTCAGTAAGAATGGCAAATACTTTTCTCTGCTGTATCATTTCTCCAGCCCAAAATGCTATTCTTTTTCTCTAGTAACACCATTTACTGTATAAGCTATTCTGTCTGATATTAATATAGATATTCTAGGGCTAAAGTGTTACATAGAAGATCTTTTGCTTTTGATCTAATTTAATACATCATAACTTATTTGTATATTGATACTTATGGTGACCGGTTGATGTGATCACTGTTGTTGCTTCACTTAAATCCAAACTTATTCTATTTTTTTTCTATTAGAGACATGTATAGTTTTGTTCTCTTTTCCTACTTTCTTTGGACTAATGAAATACTGTTTATTATTCCATTTTATCTCTAATGCTATCCCATTTATTTCTTTATTTTAACAGTTGTTCACTTAGCTAGCATGACTGGATTTGGCTGGGTAAATTTCAAAAAATTGTTTGTACACTCTAAATATATAGAGCTTTTCATAGTCAGTTTCACCAGATGTAAATTGTAAACTAATTAAATAGGTGGGCTTGCTGACACAGTCATCTGGGAAGATAAGGTAGAAGAATTATGAGCTCTGGGCCAGCCTGTGCAAAACTGAAAAAACAAGAATAACAGAAAATCTTATTTGGAAAAGAAAGAAAATGTTGGGGCTGCAGTAGTTTATACTGGGGCTCTGGGATCCAGACATGGGCTTTACACTTTACTGACAATATCTTGTCTTGCCCACGCAAAGACTTAAAACACTATTAAACTCCTCTTGGAAGATGAATTGCCCTGTGGAAAACAGAAGCATCAGTGAGATTGAGGTGGTGAGCAAGAAATTAATATGGAAGATGAGTATCATAATGTCATTTATGGAATCCTCACACAGCCCTGAGTGGTTACTGTTATTATTCAAATTTATAGGTGCATTAAAAAGAGTTGAGAACACCAGAGAGTACAATGGAGTACAATTTGTCAAGTAACACTAAACGTAAAACAGAGGAAAGGCACTAGAGGGCAAGTTTGCATGACCCAGATGCTTGAAATAGTAATCTCTGCTGCCATCCCAGAGACTGCCTGGTGGTAAGTCTGCACACTCAGTCCACTTTTGTTTAATAAGTCAAGAAGAATTCAGGATGCAGGTGAGATGTGAAAACATTGTTAGATTCAAATGTTGCCTGTGTATGAATCCTATGGGTACTCAATCATAGACATTTCTCCCCACCTCCTGAAACCCAACTGTGGCTCTTCACACTGTTTTAGGAAGAGTCAGAGATTCATCCTCTTTCCTTTCAGAAGGAAATTTTAGCATTTTTGAACTACTAGGGAGCCAATAGAGATGATGATGATGATGATGATGTTGTTGATGATGATGATGATGAATTAGTTAATTAATTCAAGATTGAGATGGATTCCAGTAATGACAGCTTAACTAAACAAAGATCAACTTTCCAAAAGGTAGAAAGTTGCTTGAGATATAAGCAAGTTACGGGGATCTGTAACTATATTGTTGGCCTTTTACACCAGTTGAGAAAGGGTCATTGTACATGGGGCTCAGACCTAATACAGGCCTAGATTCAGGAGACCTTCTTTGATAGTGAGACAGAACTACTTAGACAGAATCTCCTCTTAAGAGTTTAAAAAGATTTTCAAAATTGGGTTTGGAAAGGTAATGTGAATTTGTCCATGATGCAAGAGAGTACACAAAGGTACTGCCGCAGTGCTACCCACGCTCTATAACAGGATATCCAACCAAGCCACAACTCACTTCCCTCTTCAACCAGAATAGGAGGAAATCTATTCCTGGGCTAGGAGAGTATTTCAGCTCTTCAAACTCAGGGTATGGGCATAACCATAACAAAACACCAGTACAATAAAATAGTGTGTATCCATCATGCCTAACACTGAATGAAAAAAAAATCCTATGAAAAAATAGGAGCATTTGTCAAAAAAGAGCAACCAAAATATACCCCTCTGTCTCCCACAGGCTTGTGTCTCCATCCTTCATATGCAAGAGATGTAAGGGTATAATACATGTTCACAGAAAATTGAGGACTGCAAACACAGGCCACTCAACTGCTACAGCAGGCTCTCAGTGCATATAAATGTCCTGTTGGTCCAATCAGGTTTTCTCCTCTACCCTTGACTATTGCTTGAAGGTTCAGAGTTTCAGAAAGGTTATTATTTTTAATAAATCAGTAATCTTTCTCATACATTCAAATAATGCTTTACAGCTTCAAAAGCACTTCCATTTCCATTTTCTTATGGACAAGACCAGGCTCAAAAGCAGAGCAGATAAGCCAAAACAAGACACCAACTGAAGAAAGAAGCCACCTTCTGCTCAAATATTGAACGAACACAGAAGACTAGAAACCTAAACCTAAAGCCAAGGAAGACAGAAACAAGTGGATCAAGCATACTAATTGAAGAAATCAACATGAATCACAAGAAAACTGAAGGTGCAGATCAAAATCTAAACCACACCAGCTTGTTCTAAAATGGCCTCTTGATACCTCTGAGTGAAGGAACCATGGGAATTCTTTGAGATAAGTCAGTGACACTAATTACCTGGAAAGATTCAGTGAGCAGAGATCATCCTTTTTACTTAGGTAGCAAGACATGACAAGAAAGAAACCATACACTGTGTTCATTTCTGCCATTGCTTTTTTTATAATTCTACAATGAAGGTTCTCTAACTCAGTTGATGCCATAAGTCCAACTCCTTTATTGGCAGGCTTCCTGGAGGTGTGGGGGAAGGAGCTTCCTGCCTGTGGTGCACATAGCAGGACCCGTATACCTCTGAACTTTGTCCCAGTAAGTCCAGATGTAATTATACAGGGTGGTTGTTATTGTATTGAGTATATAACTCTACTTGCAGATCCACGATGTCTTGTTGGGATAAAGAAAGAGAATGCCTGGTTGAAGAAGTGAGTCTCATTCATGAACTGACAAGCCCCATCCTGGTAAAGACTCAAACTTGTAAACATGACCATGCTAGTAGCATGCTTCTCCTCTCCATTAATTCAATTCAAAAGTCAAATATAATTAATTTATCCTGAGATGAAAGAACAAGACAGTTTAGAAAGTAAGCAAAAGTCAGATTATTTGACCACCAGGTAGAAATTACTTTTATTATTCAGAATGCATTCCTTAAACTTAAACAAGTTAGCAACATACAATTGTTAGCTTCCTTCAGCATTGTCCCTAACAGAGAGATAACGATGATCTACAGTGGACACATTACTATTTGCCCATGTGATCTAGTATTCTCAGAGTAGTTGGCCCTCTGAAGCTGATTAAGTACTTTCTTGAAATTTTATCTGAGTGATGTCCAGTTTTGGACTATAAACGGTAGTATTTAGATCCATGTTTATTTGCTCTAACATGTGTTATCATGGGACTGGGGAGATGGCTTGAAAGTTAAGTGTTGCAGAATATTCGATCACATTGCGGACCCTAAGATTGTGTTGTTTACTGGAAAAATCTGTTTCTAGTTGTAGTATGGCTCAGCCTTAACACATACCTTTAATCCCTATGGCTGGGATACAGACATGCTGTAAGTATACATCTTTAATCCCAAACAATGAAGATAAAAGCATTTTGTAGAAGGAAGCACCGATGTTTGAAAGTCCTGTCTAATTGAGAGGCAGACACTGATGAAATATTTGACAGAATAGGATGTTCCAAACTCTCACAAGAAGAGAGAAAAATAGAGGCTGCTAGAGAGAGAGAGAGAGAGAGAGAGAGAGAGAGAGAGAGAGAGAGAGAGAGAGAGAGAGAGAGAGAATATGAATTACTGGGGAGAGATTTACAGAGACAGGTTGAAGAAAGAATCTAGGTATAGTTGAAGACATAACAAGCCAGAGAATCAGAAGGAGACAGATTTCCAGAATTAGTTTGAGGCCAAGCAAAGGAAAAAGTCAGAGGCTAAGAGAGAAGCCAGATTGAATCATTCAGCTTGGAGAGGAGTTTGAACCAGCCAGTCTGAGTTCAGAAATAACTAGAAAGAGTGAGCTCTTTCAGTTCTAAGTCTCAGAGTCTGAAAACATTCTAGGCCTAGATAGGATTGTAGGCAAAAAATCTTTCAGGACTAAGCCAATGTTAGCAGACAAAGGCAGTAAGCCTCAGAGATGACAAAAGATACTTTTACAGGTAAGAGTACTTGCTTCTTCAGAAGGTCCTAGTTCAGTTCCAAGCACCCACACTGGATAGTTCACAACTGACCTCCAAGGAGATCTGCACATTCTTGGTAGAGACATACATAAAGACCAGTAAAAACACACAAATACACATGAATAAAACTAAGTATTATTTTAAAGAAAGACTTAGTTCTTCATATGTAAAATGCTCACCTCATTGAAAAATTTAAAACTTAAATGATACATTTAAGTTTTGATACATTAAGTCTGTGCTACCATCTTAATGTCTGGTACATGTTAGATACCTAGGAAATATATCTCAAAAACAAAGAAACAAAACAAAACACACCACTACCATTACAAATTAGAAAGAAGTAGGAAGAGGAAAGGTGCACTGTGAGATGTGTAAACTGTCTGTGTTCGAGTGCATTTTCATAGCCAGTGCTTGTGGGAAGATAGTTAGTTCTTTCTTACATTCTTCACAAGGAATGGAGTCTTATATTCTTTAGACTCCATGCTGTCTAGGACTTTACTTCATTCATAGCTGCTTTGGAAAATCTAGATCACTTTACTCTTGGAAAGTCCACAGCTAAATGAGATTCATTCACAAATTTGTATACATTTCATGTGTTTTGCACTAGGAAATAGTCTAGTCACAGTAATAATTATTTTTGGTCACTGAAAACTACAATATCATGAATACTCCTCAATATATTGTAACAATTTTAGATGAAGACATTGCTAACATTGTACACATTCCCTTGCATTGATATGTACACTGGTCTACCCTTCATATAAGCATATGCATATGACATATATTTTAGTTTGATTGCTCAGAAATAAGTATTCAGTGTTACTGGATTAACCTACAGTAAAGACATGCCATGTTAATGCTGAAAATAGAAGGTTTCTGCACAGATGTCCCATCTCCCAAGCAATAGTTGTAATCATGAATTTAGGAATGTTTATTTCATGTATTTGGCTCATAGTTGTTATAATAGTTCATTTTATATGTCAGCTCTATTTTGTCAAATATTTTGGGTATATCTGTGAGGATATGTTTAAATGAAATTAACAGTTGAGTCCATGGATCAAATAAAACCAATTGTAATCTATAAATAGGCCCCATCCAATCAGTTAAAGACCTAACCAAAACATGAAGGCTAGGAAAATATCAAAGCTTCCTGCCTCCATTGGACATGGGTCTTTTCTTGCCTTTAGATTTAAACTGAAAGAAATTGACTCTTCTTAGGTCTTGAGCCTGCTAGCTGTCAGAGTAGAACTTATGCCATCCATTCCCCAGGGTCTCCAGCTTTCCACTCTTATGAGTAAAAGATGGGAAGTTCGTATATAGGGAGTTAAGATGAATTACCCTTCAGACAAGCTTTATTAGAAGAGTTACTACATCTTATCCTGAAGTGGAAAAGCAAGCTTTCATGTCTGAGAAAGCTTCATTAGGAGAGACAGCCATCATGGATAGCAGATGAGGCTAAGTGAAGCACCCTTTAGTTCCCAGAGTATTAAGAAAGCATGATGTCTTAGTCAATATTCTATTGCTGTGAAGAGGCACCATGACTATGCAGCTCTTATAAAAGAAAGTTTCTAATTGGAGATGGCTTACAGTTTCAGAAGTTTAGTCCATTATAATCACAGCAGGAAGCATGGCAGCATGCAGGCAGACATGGCCCTGGAGACATAGCTAAGAGCTCTACATTCAGTTGGGCAAGAAGAGAGGGATACACTGGGCCCAGTTTGAGCATTTGAAACTCCAAAGCCCAACTCCAGTGACACACTTCCTCCAACAAGACTACACTATCTAAAACCCTGTCAACATTGGCCCTCCCTAAAAACCAAGCATTCAAATATGTGAATATCCTCCTGTGGGAGATATTCCTATTCAAACCATGACACATAGTAAAGATAGTCAGTATAATGTGGCCCTGTAGGGAGAGATTGGAGAGTCAGACTGGTTCCACAGAACACAGCAGTTTCTCTGTCTGATTCCTTTCCTTGGGGGTGGTGAAATACGTTCTACATCTGTGACTTAGCCTATGTGTCAGGATCCAGAGACAAAGGACTAGACATAAGTGTAAAGTTGAATTCAAGGTTATCTTGGGTCTGTGTATCAGTGAGAAGGTCTTGGTCACAACTGCAAGTGAGAAGGATAGAACATAACTCTGTAAGAGCTTCAAGATCACCGAATGGATTGCTTATAGGGCCCTGAGAGAGCCCAAGAATGCCCTAGCTTGACTTCTATGAGATAAAGCAGCCAGAATATCTGTATCTAATAGCCACTACTATATCTTAGTGCCTGTCATTCTCCACAACCACATAGCCTACTTGAATGAGTGAGTAAATAGATAATGGATAGACAGAGACAGTGTCCTAGTAGCTTACAAAAGGTAACTTAGAAAATGGAGAGTTTATTTGAGGCTTATAGGTTCAGAGAGCTAGTTAGAATCTATGACCATCACAGTATTGCAGCAAGCAGGCAGGCATGGTACTGGAGCCATCACTGAGAGCTCACATCTTGCTCCACAAGAGCAAAGCAGAGAGAGCCACACTGGGAATGCATGAGTCTTTAGAAATCCCCAAGCTGGTCTCCAGTGACACAAGGACACAACTCCTAATCCTTGCAAACAGCTTAACCAACTGGGAATGAAGTAGTCAAATATATGAGCTTGTGGACACTGTACTCATTTAAAGCACCACTGAAGATAGACAGACAGACAGACAGACAGACAGACAGACAGACAAATAGATCAATCCTATTGGTTACATTTCTCTGGAACACTGTGAGTGTACTTCATTTATATGTTTACCTAAATCTAGTATTACATAGTAATAACCTGCAACTTGAGACATCCCTCCTGTAGGAAAGAGGGAAACTCAAGGGACTCTGAAATAACAAAACTTACCCCAATCCAGGAAAGCTTACTAGATTCACAAAAGCTCCCTGAAGCTTTACAAGAGGTAAGCAATTACTATGAAGAGGAAACTGTCTGACCAGCTGCCAGAGCTATCTGTAAGTCATTCAGGGAACTTAAAGGATGTAGCTTTCATGAACTATCCCATAATGGGGTGGTATTCATGGCAATAAAGCTGTTTTGGGGTCATCCATCCTCTTCTGAGGAACCCCTCCCTTTCATCCACACCAGCAATCTCAATAAAGTCACTGGCTCTCTGAGCAAGACTTGGGTGAATTATTTCTTTGGTGTGTTTTTGATGTCTTATATAGGATGGGTAGACATTTGTTTATGTATGTACAGGGAAAATCACACAAAATCTAGGCCAAAAGGTCTTGACCTAGAATCCCACTTGTCATTCATAAGATAAAAGGGAATGTATCAAACAAAACATGGCAGTTTTGTGTCCAGGACTCAAAATTGCCACAGAAGAACTACCACCTTATACATTACACTCTGGTTTGTACCTCTCGGACTCTGAAGACAGTCTCTGGATATCTTCACATCTGAGGACAATGTCTCCACAGGTTGTGAACGCTACATCCTCAGAGCTCCCCAAATGACTTACAAATAACTCCAGCAGTTTGGTCAGGACAATTTCACTCAAAATTCTTATGAAAAGCACCTGTATTTGAATATCATGAATATTCATGAGCTATGCTGCTGTCAATATTCCTGCTGCTGCTGCAGAAGTTGATCCTGATGCTGTTTTGCAATATGGAGAAACAAAGCATTAAAACTTCTTACTAAAATGGTAAACATATGAGTTATCGTGTCAAGTCCTCTTCAGATAGCCGGAACTCAATCTGTTCTTGCACAATGCTGGCTTCCCACAAGCACCAAGCATTCTTTTTGTGCTTTTATATGTGTCCCAATTCATAATTTTAGAGGCACTCACAAATAAATATGGCATTTACAGCAGTAGCATAGAGTGACTGGGGAACATTTTGCAATATCACAGTACCTTTACTCTTAAATTTATGTGTGTATGTAAATCTAGGTGTAGTGTTCGTGAAGCATGATGGGAAGCTTTACCAGAGCAAGTAGGTGGACTTTAGGTGCTAAAACTAGAACAATTTTAGTTTCTCCAAAACATGATTTAATTATATTTTCACAAACTTAAAATGTCACCTTTATTTACATAACTCCAAGCAAAAGTGTTCATATGATTAATTACAGTTTATGTTTTGTTCTTTGCTATAATAGTCTGAAATACTTAGAAGAAAAAGAACCTGTCAAAGTTATATATAAATATAATTTTAACTTATATGCTATATTTACTATTCATCATTTTTCAGAAAATATACACATTGGTATATATTTAATTTTTATTTATTAGGTCATTACTGTCAAAGAAAGCCAAATATGTAAAACTTTTGGTTGTCATAATCAATGATTTTTGTTAAAATTAAAATAAGGGGGATAAAATATGTAGATATCTTCATTTTATTATTTGAGTAAACATCATCAGCCATAAAAATGATTCAGATCTTCCCAGGAACAATTACATTCTGCCATATTTGATTTTTATGTCAACTTTTAGCTACATAAAAAGAATAGCTTTGCCATTAAGAAAGTATAATCATCAAGACAGGAAAATAGATATACTTTATGTAAGAGTTCCCTTAGCTTAATCTATAACTTCTGGGTATTAGGGCATGTATCATATGGGCCTTCCTTTGTACTCTTGTCTTAGACCCTACAAATACTTGGGTAAATCTATAGCCAATTCTCAGTACATTCAGGGTGCCATGGAGGCAAAGTCTATGGGAAAGAAGTGACTATGTACATGTGATCAGATGAATGATATTGTTTGTGTTTTGTCTTTTCAAGAAGATACATTCAATTTAATTACTTCTCTAACTGCTGTGACTAAATTGCTCACAAAGGCAACTTAGGGAAGAAGAGCTTGCTTTGGCAAGACATGGTGTGAGGAGTTACAGACTACCAGAAGAGGAAAGGAATGACAGCAAAATATATGAGACAGCTGGACCATTGCCTCTGCAGTCAGGAAGCAGAGAGAGATGCACATCAGTGTTCATCCTTCCACCTGCCTTTCCCTTTCTTAGTCAATCTGGGACCCAAACAAAAGAGACATTCACATTCAAGGTGGATCTTCTATGATCTGTGAAAGCTTTCTGGGAAGTTCCTCAAAGTCACAGACCTAGCTGTGTCTCCTGGGTGATTTCAAATCTAGTAAAGTTGACAATGAAGATTAACCACCACAGAGATATTGGAGTAGAAGGTCATGAAATCATGGTAAAATTTCAAGAGCTCTTCTTGTGCTTGAAATATTAGAACAGGAACAAGAGAGGCTGCTAGGCAGCAACCATGCATGGATTTTGGCTTCTTCTGGAGTCACAAGATTATCTTTAGTATATATGATGGGAGACAAGGGGAAAGCATTATGGGCATTTGCCTGCTAGCCATTTGGTAGCAGTGATTCCAAGAGTTCTGACTGAGTCGGAACAGGAAATAGCATGAAAAAGCATTTGAAGTCTCTTCCTCTTCAGATATTATTGTCTTGTGGAATAGACCTTATTGACTCCCCAGCAATGGATTGAGTCAAAGGGTAAGACATTTCTGTTGGAAGGCATATATACTAAGTGCTCTGCTTGAAGAAGATTTCAAAAGGTGAGGCATAGGAATGGTCAAGATCTTGGTGCTCAGAAAATATAAAACAGAAAAGAGGATGTCATGGTGTACAATAGAATCTAGTTACAAATGTTACCTACTTCCTAGTTACATGCTTGGCTAGCCTATTTCTTTATTCCCAATTGCTGTACCTAAATCTGGAAACCTACTTCTTGGTATTATTTCTACTTTCCAGAAAGTAAATACAATGGTAAGCCAGAAGGCCAAAGGTGAGCTAAAGGTATGAAGATATAAACATGTGGGTTTGCACAGCAATGGACCACATTGTCAAAGAAGAAGCCACCACATTCTAGTGCTTTTGTGGCTCCATTTCTAAGAATCAGGCAAGACAATATTATTTCCTATCTTTAGCTTTCCTCCCAGCCATCACACTACCACCACCAGAGAGGGACCTGAGCAAGCAGGCAGTTTAGGGTTTTAACTCCAAGTATGTCCAATTCTCTGTAACTTTAGTGGGGAGTTAGTTGTACACTACTCCTGACAGCACAGAGAATAAATGGAGAGCTGAGCTTCACCAACTGTCTGCATGACCTTGAGTGAGTCACTCATGTCCTCATGCCCAAGTTTCCTTAGAACAAAAGCTAAAAATGTTGCTCTGCAAAAATCCCATCTGCCTTTCTGTGCTACAGATGAAAACTAGGAGAAGCAGAGATCCTGTGCTTGGTTTCAGCAACAAAAGACAACACTCTACAGAACAAAGCCAGGGTAGAAACCAACTCAGCTACCCCTGGAGAACTGTGGCCAGTGGGATAATAAAACTCATAATCTCCATGTCAAACCCATCCCCAGGAAACTAAATGGTAGCCATGTTTTTGACTCAATTATGTCTTCCATCTATCCTAGTGATTTGAAGGTCCTGTAAGTAAGTAAGTAAGTAAGTAAGTAAGTAAGTAAGTAAGTAAGCAGGATACAGGCTCTAATAGAACTCTGGTTTGCTAAGGTCTCAGAGGAAAAGGATGCTATCTCCTTCCAGTTTTGCCCACAGTAGGAACATCTTCCTTTCTAGGATACCCAGAACCTTGTGAAAAAAGCTCTGAAGTCCTAAAGTCCCCCAAAATTGGCATTCTCAGCAACTTAACATTTAGTTGCATTATTAA
The DNA here is from genome assembly GCF_004785775.1 of Grammomys surdaster. Taxonomy (NCBI): domain Eukaryota; kingdom Metazoa; phylum Chordata; class Mammalia; order Rodentia; family Muridae; genus Grammomys; species Grammomys surdaster. The sequence continues at coordinate 5,800,822 of NW_021604569.1, forward strand.
ATTGTGATCTTGTAAGAAAGAGAGAGAAAGAGCCGGGCAGTGGTGGTGCACGCCTTTAATCCCAGCACTTGGGAGGCAGAGGCAGGTGGATTTCTGAGTTCGACGCCAGCCTGGTCTACAGAGTGAGTTCCAGGACAGCCAGGGCTATACAGAGAAACCCTGTCTCGAAAAACCAAAAAATAAAGAGAGAGAGAGAGAGAGAGAGAGAGAGAGAGAGAGAGAGAGAGAGAGAGAACCCCTTTTAAAGAGTCACTAAATTTCCTGTTTGTGTAATGGAGAGAACACCATCTCTTTCTTTCACTCATTCACAGAAAAACCACGAGACTAAAGGAGATAACAGGAAACCCCCTATCTGACAGTGTTTGGTTTGGTCTGGTCCAAGGACACCCATGTTGCTTCACTAGTGCAGACAGACGAGTTAAGAAGACACAGTGAAATGTAGAAAGCAGATGAAGAGTGGATTTTCAATGGACTGCTGAAAAAAGCTCCTCACCTTCCTCTCCTGACCAGGAATGGCCCTGCAGATAAGGAAAAAGCCCTGGGCTTGCCATTCCCAAACACCTTCCCCATATGCACTCTTCTCTCATGATCGGCAAGTTTTCTAGGAACATGCTCTGGTTTAGACACAATTCCAGGATGACTAGCTGAGATAAGTGTACGGCTATGTAGAGGCTGATGGCTCAAGGGAGTCATCAGTAACTAGAAAATAGCAGTAGAGCCTTTAAATGTGGAGAAAACATCTTGACAAAGGGGGACTGTCATCCCATCCATCTTAAGACCACCCCTTTCATGCAGCCTGGAGAAGATACCTATAAAGAAATAGCAAAACTGTGTACTTCCAAAGCATGGCTAAGTACCTTTCTTTAGGTAATCCCCGGGATATTTGGGTGAATATTATTACTTTAAACTCACACGCCTGCCATGGATTTATGATCTGAGTGTTGTTTGCCAGCCAGTGAAATCAGAAAGAGGTGAAAGCTAAGGGTAAAAGTAGGTCACAAGGAGCAGGCCTTTGAATGCTATTTCTGGTCCCTGGTTCCTGCCTCACTCTCTGCTTCCTAGACCAGCATGATGTCAACAGCATCAGCCATAGATCTGGTCACTCTGATCCTAATGGCACCACTATACATTCCTCCACCATAATGGAACGAGCTCTCTGAAACCATGAACCAAAATAAAATTGTCCTCCCACAAATTGTTTCTGTAAGAAATCACTGTCACAGTTACACAAGAGCTAATCTAGCCTGTAAACATTATCATTCATTTTTATTTCACAGTGGGAAAAGCAGGGTCTATTGGGTACAGCAGTCCGAACACAGCATGACTTGGATGTGATCACAGCACGTCCCACGTCAGAGATGGTACCCACCATGGGTAATGCCTCTCAGTAGAAAAAACACCTGAGAGGCAAGCCCACCCAAGTGAGGACCCTTAAGTTTAGGCCCATAAAGTTGTTCTGGGCTCTCAGCTCTGATGCTGCCCTCTTGATTTGTTCCTGCCTTTTGGATTTATAAACTAAAGTCAGGAAAGGAAACTTAATTGCAACTGTTGCTTGTGTCATTGATGACTCTGATAGTTCAGCCTTGCTCAGTGGTCCTGTCTTCTTTGAGGAACCATCAAAGGAGATGGAGGGGACAGGGAACCAGGGAGAGAAAAACTGCAGCAACTTAGGAACCCCAGGCAACAAGTAAATACTGAATGCAATTCTTCACCTGCAAAAGCTTTGGACAGTTCCATCTCTTGGCAAAGCAAGAACTAATGCAGAAATGTATTCCCTCTGGGAGCTTATTCTCGATAATGGCTCCAAAGTGCTCTATGAAGCCTTTAAAGTTGGCAGCATCCTCCTGGGTTACGTCCCACGGTCGTCTGCTCTTGTGTGTGAAAAGGAGATCAATTTTCATCTCATTTGGCAGACAAGGAAATTTGAGACTCAGAGTTGTAAAGTGCTTTGCCTAAGGTAACACAGCTAGTTACCAGGAAAATTAAGATTAAACACAATTTTCTGACTGCCAGACCTAGGTTCTTTCCAATCATCCCTCATGCTTCTTAAAAGCCACATGGCTCCATGCTCTACTCCAAGCTATTTATCCAATCGAAAGGAGAATATAAATTACCCAAAGACTTGTGTACAAATTTTCTAGAAGCTTTATTACCTTGTCCAAACTGGAAATGTTCCAAATATCCATCAGGGAAGGAATGGAGTAAGGGTGATGGCTCTTGTCTGCCACCCACCCCGGAGGCAAAAGGATCCTGGTTGTAGGGTAGCCTAGGCTGCATAGTAAGATCCTGTCTCAAAAATAACAATGGTGAAAGCTAGATTAGTTAAATAAACTATATTGCATACATATAATTAATATTCTTCAGCAGTAAAAGGTAAGAAGTATCGATATGTCCAACAGCAAGACGAACCAAGAAGAGTCTGAATGGGAGAGGTCAGGTATAAAGACCACATGCCACATGGCACAGATCCACTTACATAAAGCTCTGGATGAGACAACTGTATTTATGGCTACAGCAGATCAGTGGCTACTTGCAGATGGAGAGCCTGGAGTGAAAACTGACAGACCCAAGAATATTCTAGGTACTGGATATGCTCATTATCATGGGGATCATTTTCCCAAGTGTATGCATTTAACAAAATTCATCAAAGTGTATGCTTTTTACATATAGTTTATGATGTGACAGTTATACACCAATACTGCTTTTTTAAAAACTCACATGGCTCTGTACAGTAATGGAGCTGTCCCCACCTCACCCAATCCCCAAGGATGTTCCCCTCTTCAGCCCTTGATCTGCAATATTATTCCTGATGGAAATGTAGAGAGGAACTTGATACTGAGCAAGCGCTGCTACAGTCGCAATATTAGTCTCTTCCTCCTCTTTAGGAATACAGATTTAGGGTGATTGTAGCTTCACTCTGGGCAACGGATTTTCTTTCCTCCTGCCTGGGGATCACTTAGCAAAACAAACAGAAGCAGTTATCATTATTCTTCCTATTAAATAAGCCTAGTAAACATTTGGACTAGTCTTTCAGATTTAAGACAGATGTTTCCATTGTAGAGGCTGAAAAAAACCTGCAGACATGGAACAGAGAGAAGGGAAAGAGTGAGGGAGAGGGAGAGGGAGACGGAGACGGAGACGGGGAGAGAGAGAGAGAGACAGAGAGAGACAGACAGAGAGAGAGAGAGAGAGAGAGAGAGAGAGAGAGAGAGAGAGAGACAGAGAGAAAGCGCTGAGCTGGAAAGGCTGAAGTGGAACTCTCAATGCTTTTCTCAGTGTGGGTTGCCAGGCAGCAGGCCTGCTGAGAAGGTCTCCATGGTTCCCCTGACCTAGAATGGTTATCAAGAGCCCACAACACAGCACTCTGGGGTTCAAGATGCCAACTGGACTCCAGAAGCTATATGTGACACTCCTCTGCTCAGATAGGAAAGGTAATCAAATCTTCAATTCCTTACAAGTAAGCTCAACTTCAGCTAAGATGCCTCACATGTTTGGTAAGTCAGGGACAGCTGTACAACCTATGACACAGTGAGTAAAGACATTCGTCACCAAGCCTGACAACCTGAGTTCAAACAACTTCCAAAAGTTGTTTCTGGCCAATATGCATATGTGAGCACTCACACACACACACACACACACACACACACACACACATATACATACACACATATGCATACACATACATATACAAACACACATATATGCACACATACACACATGTACACTCACATACACACATGTACACATATGCAAACATACATATACACATACACACATAAACACAGTTATACATATATATGCATACACACATACACACATGTATATACACACATACATATACATACACACATGCACACACACATATATGAAAACACACAGACACATATAACTAACAAACATGCATACACATATATGCAATCACACATAGACACATACACACGCACACACACTCATACACCTAACAAACACATGAAAAGTGTGTAAGACACAGGAGCACTAAACTTGAGTTGTTAAGAAGTAAACATAAAATCAAGGTTGGAAGAAAATTTTCTGCCCTTTTTTAGGTGAAAAGAAAATTACTTTCAAGGTAGCAGAGTTCATTAAAAAGATGCTGAGATTGTCCAGCTGTATCCATGGGAGATGCCATTCTGTGGTGAGAGTCTCTGAGTAATCATGTTTTCTTATTGCTCAGGATTGCTGGAGAAAACTTTGTCATTGGTGAAATTCTGAAGAGAGTTGTGTATGTGTCTCAGGGTTCTCTAGAGAATTAGAAACAATAGGACATCACACATACATGCACACACACACACACACACACACACACACACACACACACACACTACTTCAACTTCTTCAACTCTCCATTACTGTGGCAAAATACCTGAAACAGTGAACTTACAAAGGGGAAAGGTTTATTTTTGGCTCAACATTTTTGAGGCTCCAGCCCGTGGCCACTTGAACCCATTGATCTGGTCCTATAGTTGGCTTAGTATAGCATAGTGGAAGCATGTCGTAGAAGAAGCTTATTTAACTTACAGCAACCAGAAAATGAAGAGAAAATCAAATTAGGTCAGGGTCCCAGTAACTGCTTCAAGGATATCCCAGTGACCTACTTCCTTCTACCCCTTCCCCCAGCATTATAGGCTAGCAACTAAGCCTTTAAAAACATGAGCCTTTGAGGAACACTTCCAATTCCTACCAATACACACATATAAGAGGAGGTTTGTTATAGGAATTGGTTCATGTAATTATGAAAGCCAAGAAGTCCTACAATGTGCCCTACTCAAGCTGTAGACTGAGAGAAGCTCAGAGTATAATCTACTGGAAGCGTAAAGGCCTGAGGACCAGACATGCTAATGCCTAGAGCAGGATACCTGGGTCAGCTCAAGAAAATAAAGTGAATTTGTCTTCCATTCACTGACTGGAGAATGCCAGTGCTGGGTGGTTTTATGTCAACTTGACACAAGCTAAGTTCATCTGTGAGTGGGGAAGCTCAACTAAGAAAATGTCTCCATAAAACCAGGGCTGGAGGCAAGTCTGTTAAGAAAATTTAGTGATTGATTTGGGAAGGCCCAGTCCATTATGGGTGGGGCCACACCTGGGCTGGTGGTCCTGGAATTTATAAGAAAGCAGATTGAACAAGCCAATAAGCACCACTCTTTCATGGCCAGGGCATCACCTCCCAACTCTGAATTCCTGCCCCTTTTAAACACTGCCCTGAATTTCTTCAGTGATGAACAGTGCTGTGGAAGTACAGACAAAATAAATCCTTTCCTTCCCAGGTGGCTTTGGTCATGGGTGCTTTATCACATCAATAGTAGCACTAAGACAATTTCCATTCATACTAGGGAGGATAGTAATTTTTCTGTTACTGGATCTATTGTCTCCAATACTAACTTCTTCTAGAGGCAGACTCATAAACACACTCATCAGTAAGATTTGACTACATAGTTAGGCATTTCTTACCCCACTCAAATTGATGTATGCAATTAACCATCACTCAAAACAGCAGAGATGAAGGTCTGAGGATATAGGCCTTCATAGCTTTATAAGTGCTGGCATTCCTGAATCTTAATATTCCATGAGATTGTTCAGAAAATTTATATCAAATCTGCTGCTGTTGCTGAATAAAATGTACAAACCTAATACATTAGACGTTCAGGGTACTGGCAAATAATCACCATTTATTGAACTCCCTAATGTAATGCCTTTTAAAGTATATTTTAAAAATTAAAATAGAATTGCATTACTTTCCTCCTGTCTTACCTCTATATCGTCCCGTGTCCCCCTCCTCTGACCCCTCTCTCCTTTATTCCCTCTCATATTGATGCCTCTTTGGGGATTATTGTTTTATCCTTATATATTATATTATATTATATTATATTATATTATATTATATTATATTA
>NW_021604569.1:5806737-5830115 GCF_004785775.1 Grammomys surdaster
TATATTATATTATATTATATTATATTATATTATATTATATTATATTATATTATATTATATTATCTCTATATACATCAATAATATTTAAATGCCACCAATTTATTATGTATATATGCACACACGTATATGCACAAATATATAACTACAACTTGCTTATTATTGTTGCTTGTGTATATATGATTTCAGGACTGATCACTTTGTATTGGACAATTATGGGACTCATCTCTGGGGAAAGCTAATTCTCCCTCTCTCCACTATTTTCAGTTGCCTGTAGTTCTGTGTCTAGGAGAGGACCCCTTGTGATTTCCTGCTTCTGTGTTAGTGTGTCTATTGAAAATAGACAGTCATGCTTGTGCATCATAGGTGCAGCTTCTCTGTCATTTCTAAGAGAAATGTTCTTGCAATAGAGTGCTCCGTCCTTTGAGTCTTAGAATCTTCCATCCTTCTTTGATGCTTTCTGAACCTTGAGTAAAACAGTTGTATTACAAATGAGTGTGTTGAGGCTGAGATCCCCATGACCCACTGATCTGCAACATGACCACTCATGGGTCTCTGTAATGGTCTCTGCTTACTGTGAAGGGATGCTTCTTTGGTTGGGGGTAAAAGTTATTACTTGTGGGTATAGGAGTATGTTTTAGAATGCCAGTCTAGTAAAGTGACAGCAAGAGATCTTCTTATATCTATGACCTCAATAGCCATGTGTAGTTGTCTGGGTTTCTAGTGCCAGGCATAAATTCCTTCTTGTTGAATAGACCATAAGCCAAATTAGAAAGCTGTTACTGCCAACAAATGAGTAGCACTATTGCATCTTTAGGGGTATCTTGCAATGCTGGTCATTGTTGGGGTTCATAGGTATCACAACTAGATAGGACTACTGATTCCTTCCTTCCTTTGGCAGTTTACATAGTAATTTCTGGTATTGTTAAAGTTAGACCACAGGAAGGAAGCTTTCAGGTTAGATCCAGCTCAAATCTCCCAAGTCCTGTGTCCTAAGTGAATGGTGTCTTCAACAAGAGAGTCTTACCTCCATCCTCTGAGGGGCAGTCAAAAGCAACAATGCTTTCCATTGTGGTGAAAGTTGCTTGTATACCCTGACCAATAACTCAACAGTTTCTCAGGACTGCTCCTGGAGTTTTGGTAGATAGCCTGTGGCTCTAGGGGGGCTCACTATCAGCCCAAGTAGTATAGCTTCATATATAAAATATGATTTTATGTAACTATCAAGTTACATAATGAATGCCAGAGACTTTATTAAACACCCTTGATGCTCTTTCCTCCTCTCTCCCTCTCTGTTGTATTGACTTCCCTCCTTCCTCTTCAAAGCTCACAACTCCACTTTTTAAATTTTCTACTTTATATCACCTGTATCCTGCTGTTCCTCACTCTACCCTTTATATATCTCTGGTTTTGAAGCTATTCCAGGTTATATACTCACATCTGAAGATCCAGAGGTAAGAAACACAGATGAGAGAAAACTTGCAACTTTGTCTTTCTGGTTCTTCATCCAACATGATCTTTCCTAGCTCTGTTCATTTACCTACAATTTTTATTTTTCTTTACAGGTAAATAGTATTCCATCATGTAATAGTTTACACTTTCATTATCCATTCATTAGTAGAAAAGACAGTTGGTTTGTTTCCATTTTTTAACTATCATGAATAGAGCAGCAATGAAGGTGACTGAGCAAGTAACTATAGTGTAGAATGTCAAATCTTTAGGTATATGCCCCCAAAAAGTATAGATATATTATATAGCAGGTTTACTTTTCGCTTTTTGAGCATTCTCCAATATGATTTCCGAAGTGACTGCACCAGTTTACATTCCCAGCAACAGTGAATGAGAGTTCTCTTTGCCCACATTCTTGCCTGCTTTTCCCATATCATGGCCGGCATTTCCTGCATCCTTGCTTGAGTTTGTTGTCAGTTGCTCTTAGCCATTTTGACTAGTAGGAGATGGAATCCCAAATTGTTTCCTTTTTTATTTCCATAATTGCTAAGAATAAGGAATGCTTTTTGAAACACTTCTTAGACATTTTAAATTCTTCTATTAAGAACTCTCTTCAGATCTGTGCTCATTGGGTTTTGTCAACTTGGCCCAAACCTAGACATACCTGTGAAAGGAGAATGTTAATTGAGAAAATGAATCTGCATGATTGGCTGTAAACAATTCAGTAGGGCATCCTCTTGATTGACAATCGATGTGGAAGGGCCCCATGACTGAATATTCCTAAGCAGATGGTCTTCATAAGTATAACAAAGAAGATTGAGCAAGCCATAAGGAGCAAGCCAGTAAGCATCTCTCTGTGACCTCTGCTTTAGTTTCTACGTCTAGGTCCTGCCCTAAATTCCATCAGTGATAGAGTAGGACCTAAGAGTCATAGGCTAAAAAAACGAAACAAAACAAAACAAACAAAACAACAACAACAACAACAACAAAACCCCTCAACTTATTTCCCAAGTTACTTTTGGTCCTGGTGTTTATTGCAGCAATAGAAATCCTAACTAAGATAATACCCATAACCCATTTCTTAACAAAATCCTTTGTTTTCTTGTCCCATGTTTTGAGGTTTTTTTTATATATTCTAGATATTAATTCTTTATCAGATGTATAGCTGACAACAATTCTCTCCCACTTGATAGCTTTCTTCTTCACTCAATTGAGTATTTTCTTAGGATTTTAGTTTTGTGAGGTCAACTTGTCAAATGTTGTCCTTAATTCCTGAGCAAACAGGGTCCTATTCAGAAAGTTCTTTCCTACACTTGTTATTTTTAGGGAACTGCCTATATTTTCTTCGAGAAATTTTAGCATTTTGAGTTTCAAATTGAAGTCTTTGATCGACTTTCTGTGCATTGTGCTAAATATGACTCTAATTTCATTCTTCTGCGTATATACATCCAGTTTTCCCAGCACCATTTGTTAAAGATTCTGTCATTTTTCTAGTGTGTGTTTCTGGCTTCTCCATCAAATTTCAGATGCCTGTAATCCACTTGGTTACATTGTCTATGTGTCTGTTTTTGTTCCAGTACCATTTATTGTTATTATTATTATTATTATTATTATTATTATTGCTCTGAAATCTATTTTGAAATCTGGAATTTAATTCCTCCAGTAATATTCTTCATGCCTAGGATTCTTTTCACTATCCAGAATCTTTTAGTGTTTTATGTGAATTTTAGGATTTCCTTCCTATTTCTGTGAAGAATGTTGTGGATATATTGATTGGAATTTCATTGAATCTATAAACACTTTTGATAGAATGCTCATATTCACAAAATCATTTCTACTGATTCATGAACATGGGAAATCTTCCCATTTTCTAATGTCTTCCTCAATTTCTTTCTTCATAGATTTGAAGTTTCCAGTGTAGAGGTCTTTCTTCCAAGTTTATTCCAAGATATTTTATAGTTTTTGATACTGTTGTAAATAGGAGTATCCATGGTCTCTTTTCTCAATTTATTTGTTGGAGGTGTGTAGAAGGGCTATTGATTTTTTTTATATTGGTTTATATCCCACCATTTTCCTGAAACTGTTCATTGTTTCTACAAATTTTCTGGTGGACTTCTTGGAATCTCTTATGTATAACATCTTATCCTCTGGGGGAAAAAAAGACATTTTTTCTTTTTATCTTATTTATGTCCCTTTAATGTTCTTCTCTTGTCTTATTGCTCCAGCTAATACCTCAAATTCTAAAAGAGTGGGAATAGTGAACACCTCTGTCTCATTCCTGATTTTAATAGGATTGTTTTGAGCTTCTCTTCATTTGGGTTACTGTTGGCTGTAGGTTTGCTATATTATGTTAGTTTTGTTATGCTGCTGCATGCCCCCACTCTTACTCTCTATGAAACTTTTTTCATAAAAGTATGCTAGATTTCATCAAAAGCTTCATTTTCTGCATCTATTGAGATAAGCACATGATTTTTGTCATTAATTCTATTTATATAGTTTATTATATTTATTAACTTACATATATTGAACGATCCCTCCAGTTCTAGGATAAAGCCAATTTGACTATGATGGATGCTATCTTCTTGATATGTGCCTGTATTTGCAAGAATGTTATTGAAATATTTACATATATGCACAACAAGGGTAAAGTTCTGTGATTATGGTTTTCATTGTTGTGTGTTTGCCTAGTTTTGGCATTAGAGAAATACTGGCTTGGTGGAAGGAGTTTTGGAGGCTCCTTCTGTTTCTTTTTCTTTTTTAATAATAATTTATATTTTTTAATTTTTGAAAGATTTGTTAGAATTCTGCTGTAAATCTTTGCCTGCCCTTCTTTTTTCTGGAAGGCTTTTTCAACCTCCTTATTTGTTATGGCTCTGTTGAGGTTGTTGATGAATTTTTGGCTTAACTTAGGTAGTTTACGTGAATCTAGAAATCCATCCATTTCTTTTAGATTTTTCAACTTAATGGGGTACACGTTTTCAAAGTATCCACTTATAATAATCTGAATTTCTTTGGTGTCTGTTATAATATGTGTCCCTGCTCCTTCCTGGTTCTATTTATTTAGGTCTTCTCTTTCTTTCTTTTGGTTAGTTAAGCCAAGGGTCTGTTAACGTTCTTTATCTTCTCAAAGAATCAGATATTAGATTAAATGATTCTTTGTGTTGTTTTCTTTGTTTCTATTTCATTAATTTCTCCTTCATTTTTATTATTTCTTGCCATCTACTAAATTCGGGTTTGGTTTGTTCTTGTTTTTCCTAGTCGTTGAGTTGCATCATTAAGTCATTTAATTGTGCTCTTTCTTGTTTTTTAATGTAGGTACTTAGGGCTATAAATTTTCCTCTTAAAACTGCTTGTAATGTGTCCTGGAAGTTTTGCTGTTTTGTGTTTCAATTTTGTTTAGTTCCAGGAATTTTTTTAAAATTCTCATTTTTTATTTCTTCTTTGACCCATTCATCATTCAACAATGACTTATTTAATCTTCATGAGATTTGCTGTTACCAGAGATTTGTTTACTGTTAATTTTAAGTTTTATGGTATAATGGCTGGATATGATACATGGAATTGTTTCAATATTTCTGAATTTATTAAGGTTTGATTTGTGTCCTCAAATGGGGACAAAGTAGAAAAATGTTCATGGGCTGCTGAGTAGAATGTATATTCTTTATTGTATGGAATAGTCTTTAAATATGTGTAGGGTTGTTTGATATAAGATGTTATTTAATTCTGAAATTTCTCTGCTTTTTTATCCAAAAAAAATAAATCTATCTATTAGTAAAGATGAGATGTTAAAGTCACCTATTATTATTGGAATGGTAATAGTTCTATGCCTTTAGTTCCAGTAGTTTGCTTTTCTATGGAATTTGTTGCAGCAGAGTTTGGTGCACATACATTTTGGATTGTAATCAGTTCTTGATTGATCTTTGTTGTAACTAGAGTGAAGTGCCTTCCATGTCTCTTCTGATTAGTTTTAGTCTGAAATCTACTTTGTCAGAGATTATGATGGCAATGGATGTCTGCTTCCTGATACCATTTGCTTAGACTACATTTTTTTTCACCCTTTTACTGTAACTGGTGCCTAATTTTAAATCTAAGATGAGTTTCTTATAAACAACAGAGTGATGGGGTTGGTTTATTTCGGGTTTTTGTGGAGGAGTGGGCCTAGGGTTTTGATGGTTGGTTGGTTTGTTTGTTTGTTTGTTTGTTTTATATTTTGTTTTGTTTTTGAGACAGAGTCTCACTGTATAGCTCTGGCTGTCCTGAAATTCAGTGTATATACCAGACTGGCCTCTGCCTCCCAAGCTGAGATTAAAGACATGTGCCACTGTGCTTGAATTTTAGATTTTGTTTCTTAATTTGTTCAAATGGCTTATATCCTTTGAATGAAAAATTGGGGCTATGAATATTTAAAGTTATTTAAAGGAGTGTGTGTGTGTGTGTGTGTGTGTGTGTGTGTGTGTGCTTATTATAGTCATTTGGTGTTTTGGGTTGGTTTGGTTTTTACTGTTTTTGTCATACTTTGTATTTTATTAATTATAATTTCATTTGTTTGTTTTCTAGAGCCTCCTGGCCATGCTTCCTCCTACTTCAGTTCAAAGCATTGCTTTCAATATGTTCCTTGGGGCTATTTTTTTCCATGCTTGTATCACGGAAAGTTTTTCTTTCTCCATCCACTATAACTTTTTTTCTGGGTCAAGTAATCTAGGTGGGCAGCCATAGGCTTTTAGAACACAGTGACTTGTTCCAGGCTCTTCTATATTTCTTCTAGAAATAACTGTTTTCCAGCGTGTTTTCCTCTATATGTAACTTACATTTTTTTCTCTTGTGACTTTTAATACTTTTTCTTTGTTCTCTATATTTAGTGTTTTAACTATGATATACCATGTGAGCTTCTTTTCTGGTCTTTCTTGTCTATTAAGCATTCTGTGTGCTTCTTGTATCTGTCTTTCCTTAGTTTTAGGTAGTTGCCTTCTTCCTTGTTGAAGACCTGACCTATGTCATTGACCAGAGATTTATCTATGTCTACAACTCAGATAGAGTATTGTCATGGTACCTCAAACCCCTACATGTTGCTTTCTTGTGCTTTTTAAGTTTCTTTTTATATTCTTTGCTTGTTGGGTGCTGCTATTTGGGCATCCACCTACTAAGGCTTCCTCTCGAGTTTCCTAGATGTGTTACTCAGTTTCTCAATTCCATCTTCATTCCAGCTTGATTTCTCTTTGATACGTCTCTTTAATAGTTCTTTCTCTTTTCTGAACTTTTTATTTCAAAGCCCGAGCTGTCTTCACGTTGAGTCATACATTTGTATTTTCTTCTACAGAACTGTTTTCCTTCTGAAGTTCAAGGAGGCATGGGAACCCTTCTCTAAGTCTTTTGCCATCCCACAGCATGTGGGAAGGAGGAGTCAGGGGGCCATGTTGTGCTGTTGCTGAGTCAGGTACCACCCAGGACCTTGCAGCTGATGTAATCCCAATTTGCTCTCAGAGCAGCAGCAGATCAGAGTGAGCAACAGATCATTATCACCGTTTTATGGCAGACTCTAACCCTCTCACTGGGTGTTCTTGGTTTGGCAGACCCTGCCTTCTGCATAAGTACTGCCATTACTAGGACTCCAGAATGCCACTAATGAAGAAATTAGATTCAGAAACCTACCTTAAGACCTAGAAAGTACAGTTCCCTGCCCTTTCTGCCAAATTTCCTCCTCAAACATCATCTTATTACTTTTTTTATTTCTAAATACCTAATTAGACTTCCATCATCCCCACCATGGCTCAGAGCTTCCATCCCTCCAATACTATGGACTAAAGGGTGCTCTAAAAGGATATGTTGCAACCCACACATAGCCCAGATGTCTAGGGTGGTACAGAGAGCCTGGGAAAGATGATGGCTGCACCTGTCCCTGCGTCACTCAGTGTGGGACAGAGTGGGACAGACTCAGCCTGTCAGGTCATGTCTGTCCAGGCTTTGCAGTGGGTGTTTCTAGAACGTGTGCCATGTTGTTTTCAATCAGGTGGGCCCAGATATCTTGGCAGTGTGCCTCACATGGGCCACACCTTAAGTTCTGTAAGGATACTCCTCTGTCCATTGCTAGAGAGTCCATACAGGCAAATGCTTTCATATCTCAAAAACAAGTGGACCTGTACCCAAGACCCTGATAACTGTTCACAAGCAAGCAGGGTAGGTGAGTTCCAGTCTGTTTAAAAACAAAGACATGGACTCCAGCCTCTGGTTCTCCTGTCAGAAATGTTTTCATTTATAAACTAGGAACCAATTCCGGCCAGAGCTTCAGTTCTCCTAAAAGCAGATGTCAGGGGAGGGGCATACATACAGATATGGTACTTAGAAGACCAATGCAGGAGTCACAAGAGAAGCAGGGAGAAAATGTGATAGAATACTGGAAGATAAGCTAGTTACCATTGTCACTGGTAAGAATAGATCCCACTAAGAGCCTTTTAGGACTGAGGTATAACACACCCAAGAATTGTCCCTCACAGAAGAATGGAATGGCCATTCCATACATTTGCTAGCTCCTGTTCGGGTATCCGAAGGCACCCCTAGAGCTGGTACTCCTGGGCTGTCCTTCCTGTGGGCAGAGCAAGTTCTTGCACAGCAAATGACACAGGTCATGGAAGCAGAGAGGCCTAGGGACCCTAGGTGTGCAATGGCTAGTGCATCTGGGCTAGGTAGGGCCACAGACAGGACTGGTGTACAATGATGTGATCTATGATAATCCCCATGGATTATAAGAGATTAAATAAGACTGAGAACCAAACCCAGCATAATGGCTCTTGAAAACACACATAAACAAGGCCACCATTATGAATATGTTTAAATCAGAATGCACCTCATATTTTGCCTAAGTAGACGGGCAAGGATAATGCTTCTCCAACTTGATTCAACCCAAAAGTCCCTCTGTAGTATCATCTGTTCTAGCTAAAGAGGATATGAACAGAGGGGTCACTAGGCACACAGCCCTAAGAGACTCTCCAGAGAATGTTTGGCCCAGCACAATGACTGTCCCACTCTCCCTCTGTCTAGCTGAGGGTTTAATTGCCACTTTTTCAAGTTGTACTGACCTGCACAGGGCCCTTTATAACGTTCTCTTGGATGCTCTTAGCACTCACAGCCTCAAATATCCACAGCATTCTCCATTCATATTCTATTGTTTGAGTTGGCACAGCCCAGCCAAACAATGTAGAACTCTCGCCAAGCAGAAGCCATAGGGATCTCCAAGAAACTCAAGTGTGTTAAAATCAAAGCAGGATCTGGAGAGGTGGTTCAGTGCTTATGAGCACTTGCTAACATCCGTGTTAGAGTGAGAAACTCACAACTGAATGTAACTCCAGCTGCATGAGATCAAAACCTTCTTCTGGACCTACAGGCACTAGCACAAATGTCATACACACACACACACACACACACACACACACACACACACATATACACTAATTAATCAACTAACTAAAATATTTGACTTTTTATTAATTCTTTGTGAATTTCACATCATATATTCAATCCCACTCATTTTCTACATCCCTCCATACCCACCCTTGCAATCTCCCTCTAAAAAAAAAAAAATTCTCCATGAATGCTGTAGTGTATCATAGTGTGCCACACAGTACACCTTTTTGCCCAAACAGCTTTTCTTGCAAATAACCTTTGCAGTGAGTGAGTCGTCGGTCTGCTTCTGGGCCTCTGGTTCTGCTACACTAGCAATACCGGATCCTCACTGGGACTCCTCTTGGATATCCTGTTGCTGCCCTGTGTCATGGAGATCCTGCAGCTTTAGATCTGGAGGGCAGGCCCCTTTATAGATAGAGTCAATGCCAATGCAAAGCCTAGGTGGTAAGCTGAGTTGGTCAGCCTGACAACTCTCCCACATTATTGGGCCAGCTTGCCAACACTGTCTAGGCAAGGGATGTGGCCAGCTCACCTGCCCTCATGCCCTCAGAATCAGCTTTCCCAAATCAATACCACCAGTGTCAGCTCTACTCTGCTGCCCAAGCAATTTGCAAAGTCCCCTCTCCTGGGTGCTCCAGTTGGTGAAAGGTGGGGCCAGCTCAACCTTACTGCCCAAGCAAGGGGAGGGGCCATCTCTACCATACTCACATTATTAGGGCCAGATCACTAGCTCCCACCACCACCACTAGGTGCCTGCTCACCTGCTCTCATGCCCTCAGAACCAGCTTACCCAAAACTATACCTCCAAGGTCAGCTCTCCTGTGATGCTTAGGTGAGAAGTGGGGTCACTTTCCCAAGTGCTGCAGCAGGCGAGGGGCAGAGCCAGCTCTGCACAGCCCTCAGACATCATATTGATGTCCCTAGAAATCAGCTCAGAGCATCTTCGGGGTCTTTGGTGGTAACAGACCCCCACTGTTGCAGGGTCATTGACCTAGACATGGTCCTTGGCAGCATCATGGCTCCTGTGTATCTGGGGTTATCTCAGGTGTGCTTTGCCCTACCTGCGCCAAGAGGCAGGCTGTCCCAGACATGCTCTACCCACCTTGGACACATGGCACCAAGTGGGGTTCGTCTCAGGCTAGCTGTGCTCACCTAGAGAGAACGGTAAAAATACTTTTAAACCCCTACAAACTAAGCCTATAGCTAGATGGAAGACAATGTCTTAGTCTGATACTCATTATTCAGGGAGAATAGGACCCGGAACAGATATGCTTTCATGTCAGTAGGCATCCCACCTACCTGGACTGGTTACTTGTTTTCAACTCAACATAGAACTAGATATACTTGAGAAGAATTAATGATCATTGCTACCAGACTGACCTGTGGACATGTCTGTGAGGCATGGTCTTGATTTCTAATTCATGTAGAATAGCCTATCCCACTGTGGGCAATGCCACCCTTGATCAGGTAATTCCAGGCTGTATAAGCAAGGCAGCTGAGAAAGCCAGAGGAAGCAAGTCAATAAGCAACATCCTTCCACTGTTACCACTTATTCTTACCCTGACCTCCTTCAGTGCCGCACTGATTGCGACATGTAAGCCAAAAATAAAACAAAATGAAGTGTGTTCCTTCCTCCCCAGGATGCTTTTGCTCGGTTTTATCATAGCAACAGGAAGTGAACAGGATACTACCTTATAGAAAACAAAGGGCTAAAGTTATAAAAATGACTTATCTAAGATCATGCTTTTGTTTCTGCACATATTTGCTCATCAGATTGAGCACCTACTATGCGATGAGTAATTTTAAGCCAGATGCAAATAACGTGACAAGGATTCAAGTACCATACCGTCGAGTTGCTTACATTCTCCTAGGAAAAACAGAAGTAAACAACTAGATGGTGGTTATTTTTAAGATAGAAATTTGCAATAGAGCAGGGTAAGGAGACAGTGGTAATATGAAAGAAGAGGCACTATTTTAGGCAGGATTGTCAGGAAAACTGTGTTCAGAAGGAATGTGACCAGGCTCAGAACTAGATAGAGGAGTACCAGGCAATTGTTTCAGGAGGATGGATCCGGAGATAAGGAAACACTAAGGCTGAAAACCCCAGGCAGAAAAGACCTTGCACAGTAGCACAGTAAGACAAGCTGACATGTAGTGAGCACATGGCTTTGCTTTGCTCTGCAGAGTCAGAGGCAGGGAGAACCTACTTAGAAGGATGAGAAGTGTCCTCTTGTGCATGTTGGCTGGCTTGCATGGTAATACACAGAAGTAATTCTCAGTCATGGCATCTGTTTTTCTCAGGAAAAATGAGAAAGGAGACCCTTTCTGTGAAGGAAAGAGTAGTAAGGTGGACTGCTGGTGTTTAGGAGGGAAAAGAAGTCAGAATTACTGTCCTGGGGACAGGGCAAATAAAGTCACAAGAGCAACAAGAGAAAATGGTGGTACTAAGACTCGTCATCATCAATGAAAAGCCATCAGAGTTGAAGGATTTCTCCAGCTACAGCAAGTAACCTGGGAATGAACCTGGGACAGGAAGATAATTAGGGCTTTTTGACAGGAGAAGTCAAGGGAGACAGAACAGATGAGAGAAGTGAGCTCGGTAAACAGAGCTGTATGTTTGTGTCATTAACAGCAAATCTAAGACGGAAAAGGCCATGAGGAATGAAAAAGCATCATGTCAGGGTAGCAAGAGTGCCACCAAGATGGAAGCATGTTGTACTGGGTTGCTAGGAAAGCAGAATATCCTACCATAAGGATGAAAGTCTGGAAATGCAGGCGTGAGTGGAGGGAAAGCCATGGTAGCGATTAGGACCAGGTGCAACCATGAATGTGTGTGCCACTTGTATGGTAAGCAGGGACAGCATCAGAGTGGATGGTGCAGAGCAATCTCAGAAACAAATGAGGCTTCATGTCTGCCACACATGGATGTAAAGTGCCATTCACCAGACAGACCCATGAGCAGATAACTAGAGCCAGAATAGCAGAATCTTAACTTTATATAGGGATTAGAGTTCAACAGCACTAATTCATGAATATTCTCTGAAACCATGGCATCTGTCCATTAGTTGTCCTTAATTTAAAAATGAAACCGCTGAGATTCAAAAAAGGAACAAACTCATTTGCTGCCCAAAGCCCAACAGTGAAAATGAGACAACCCCAAACCTGGTCCAGTTCCCCTCCACTAAATGGCAGCTTAACACCATGCCACAGCTTGGAGGTCAGACTGCTTAGGCTTGAATCACAGCCCCTCCCCCAACTAGTTAAATGACCTTGAACAAATTATCTGTTCTCCGTGTGCCTCATATTTCTGTAAAAGCAGGATAATATAACACCTATCTCAAAGGATGATGGCAGAATTAGCTAAAATAAAGCTTGAATAAACCTTGCCTGCTACATAATAAGCACTCGATAAGTGTCACGTGTGGCTATAATAAAGGGAAAAGGCTATGATGCTGGCTATAAGCACCACTATCTCCTCACTCTCAGATGCTCTTGTGGAAAATTGGAAGTAATGCTGCCTGCCCTCCTAACCCTGGCTCTGCCTCTGAGAGGCCTTGTGGAAGAGTGGGGACTTGACAAGGTATTGCAGAACAGACTGGGATTCTGAGCTGGAAATACACAAATGTGTTGTGGTAAAGACCAACAGCAGATCAAGGATACCATGATAAGGGCATGCTTATGGCAGAGTGGGAAATAAGACAACATACAAAAAACAAACAAACAAACAAACAAACAAAACCCATAAGCATACTAAAAGGGTAATCCTGGATGGCCCTGTGACTGTGGGAGAACAGCTGACTTTGAGGGGGAGCTCCTTCTCAAGTTTCTTCTTTCAGCTGCTTCCAAAGAGGATAACGGTGCCTTCTCCACCCTCAATCCTATTTTTTTGGTGGTGTCTATACAGCAGAGACTCATGGTCTATATACATGGAAACCCCAAGAATCTGTCAGAAGAGATCTCGTACTGAGCTGGACCATCAGAAACTAGAATCACCTGGCTAAAGTTGAATCTGACATGTGTGTTAATGCCCTGAATGCTCTCCATCCTCAGATCAGATAAGAAAGAAAAGTGGTGTGTGGAAATAATGTTGGATTAGACTTCAATGAGAGTAAGAAGATTTTGAAGGATAGTGGACACTCTGAACTTAACTGCCCTTATTACGAGCAGCTATTGAAGAATTTTCAGGATAATGAGCTATCTCATCTTCCATGTAATGAGCTTTGGGAAGATTGCTCAGACACTGTCCTTGTGGGGAAAATATGGGTATCAATGACACCCACAATAAAAGCATTACAGTGTGAAAGGGGAGTGGCTATTCATCATGCTGCCCACCACCAGTGCCCTCGGGTCTCACAACAGCTTTGATAAGGTAGTATTTGCCCCACCTGCCATGCTGCTCCACTTTTGAGGACTGTGAGGTTCATGAATTTTCAACATGATGCCATTTAGGCCAAATTTACCTTCATTCTGGCCTTTAATAATCTCCATATCACCAGCAAGGAGTACTCACAAACAACTCCCCAAAACTTGAGCTTAAAATGACCGTCCTTATTTTGTAATTTAACATTTACTTATTCATGGAGAACCATTAGTAAGGAATTATTTTGTACTCCTTGAACAAAAATAAATTAGTTCTTGTCATCTCAAAGCTAGAATGGAAGATAGCTGTTAAATTCACAGCCCTGACAAAGTACAGGAAGTACAGAACAGGTTGTGCTAGCCTGCTAGAAGACAGGGACCTAGCCTCCCCTGTTGGGGGTCAGGAACAGGTCGGGGGGATATCAGACATCCTCATTTCTGATATTCAGCACAGCGGTGTGCACATGTGAACACATGGATGCTCACACACAAAGAATCACATACATCCTTCATAAAAATCAGGAGCTTTTTATATGGCACTGATTTGAGCAGCTATGTGAAGAGAAAGCATAAGGATGCATTTATTGCTTCAGGTCTGCCAGGAACCTGCTATAAAAACTTGGATAAAATGTTCAACTCTGTTTGAGCCTACATTTCTTCTCCTAAGAATAAGAAGTTCAATGGAATGACTCCTCATAGACCAACACCCTGTAAATCCACAAAACTTGAAGGCTTAGGAAAGAGCTAATATCTTCCACTCCTGCTCCTAGTATACCCCTCTCACCTGTAAGATATATGCTCCTCACAACTAGTCTTGGTGGCCAATATTGCCAACTTTATTAGCAATCAATTCATTAGGATTTTTATTTGTGACATATCTATTTTATAAGAGGTTTTGTGGAAGACCAAATCAAATCAGCAGAGGACACAAGCCTGATTGGTGGAAAAGAACTCAGCCAAGTTCCTACTGTGAGACAGTCAACCAAACCCTGTAGAACATGAGCCACCAACCCAAGTCTGTGTGACAGAGGCAAACTTGGCCATCCTCTTTTTTCTTTGGTGTTTCCATATTCTATTCAATAGTCCAGTCTTTAAGAGAAAGCACGTATCAGTACTTCAGGTACCAAGTCTTCAGGCACCAGGAGGACTTTGTCTCCAAATGGAAAGGTAAGCCTTCCTAGTTAAAATTCCACAACTCAGCAGCAGTGGTCTTTTGAGTTAGATCTTTCTTTGTTATGTGTTGCTCTGTGCATTGTGGGATGTTCAGTGGTATCCCTGGTCTATTCAGAAGGTCTGTCCCAATATGCTGAGTGCCCTACAGCCTTTTGCTCCCTTGCAGCAAAGTTTTATTTTTCTTTTTTTCTTTTTGTTGGATATTTTATTTACATTTCAGATGTTCTCCCCTTACCCCATTTCCCCCTCCTGCTCAGGAACCCCCTATCCCATCCCCCCCTTTTCCTGCTTCTATGAGGATGTGCTCCCACCTACCCCCCACTCCCATCTCCCCACCCTCGAATTCCCCCACACACGGCGTCCAGCCTTCATGAGACCAAGGATCTCCTCTCCTACCTATATCTGACAGGGACATTCTCCCTTGCATATATAGCTGGAGCCATGGGTCCCTCCCTAAGTGCTCCCAGGCTGGTGGTTTAGACCCTGGGGGCTCTGGTTGATTGGTATTGTTGCTTTCCTCATGGGGTCACAAGCCCTTTCAACTCCTTCAGTTTTCACTCTAACTCCTCCATTGGGAACCAAGTTTTTAAAACCACTTCTTAAATCTTGACCTTAGGGTTGGAATTGAGGCCTGAAAGGAATATATAGAATCAGATATGAAATGGAGGAGGGGGGAGAGAGAGAGAGAGAGAGAGAGAGAGAGAGAGAGAGAGAGAGAGAACCAACTTTGTGTCACTCGGCTCAAGTTCCAAAAGCCACCCATTAGCAAGCATAGAGACTAGGAACAACGTCAGTCAGGATGGTAAGAAAGATATCAGTGACCAACCAAATCATAGCACTTGACAGAGGAGAAATCATTATGGGACTGGAGGGTGCCAAGCATGCTGGGAAACCACCCTGCACACTTTCCATTGATATGCATTTCCACCAATGACTTTGGAGAAGAGCATTGGAGTGGTTATTAAGAAAATGAGCAGATATGACAGCCAAGAAATGACTTCAAGGCAAAAACACAGAGTTTTTCTTTTTCTAAGACTTAACCCCACCCCCTTGCCACTAGCCTTGACTTTGGCTTTTATTCTTTGTGTTAATTTTCTAAAGTCATAAAATGTATGACTATCTCACATGAATGTTACCCAGTCTTGCAAGAGTACCTGTGGAACTCGGGGCATGCACATGAACTTCGATGTGTCTCCCATTTCCTTTCCATCAGCCTACAAGCACAGTCACAGTCTCAATTTGCACCATTTAGTGTAGTGCAGATGTACATATGCTCAGCCATCTTGTTCTTGCTCTAGAAAGCTTTAAAATAGTATCATATGGATGTGGCTTTCTAGAACTGAATCACAGAATCATTTCTAAAAAGATGTATCCGTACTGTGACATTGATTTCTTCCCACCATAGACCAGTGCATTCAATCATTTTGTTGATAGACATTGACATCATTCCAAGTCTCTATCATTATGAAGCAGCGACTAGAAATGTTCATGAATATTTTCAGGGGGTTTTCTAGAAACATGTTCTTTGGAAAATAGGGTGGGCCAATGTCAACTTGTAAAATAGAAGCTAATTATTTTCCAAAGAGGTTCGACCTCTAGCAATATATAGATTGCTTTGGCTCACAATCATACCAAACTTTTACTCCATTTGATTTCTTAATTTTAATCCTTTTCTCAAATTTCCTCTAAATTCCTGAGCTGTCCTATTCTATAAAAGAAATGAGTCTCTCTAGTCTGCCCTTTAACACATTTACGCGAATTCAAGTGAACAAAGATTATGAAACACCAAATCCCAATACTACACTTCCCATTTCAAGAAGTAGACTACAGCTTCCATGCCCAAAAGTAAAGAGACACCATCATGTAAACCAGACAACTACTGGCACCAAAAACCCATTATGAGGAAGCACCAAGAAAGCCTGAAGGCAGAGGAATTACAACAGTATACCAGAAAATTCCATTTTTCAAGGTTGACTGACATTTTGAACCTGACTATGTAGAAAGTCTCAGGACAAAACAATTGGGAGAAATATGAATTTACGTAACTATTTAGTTTTATAATTTAACAAAATTATTCAAAAGCGTCCATTTTTAAAATTGGGGCTAATAAGAAAACTCAATTATAGTGTTTGCTTCACTAACATAAAGGCTGAGTCCAGACTCCAGCACCCGTATCAAAGACCAGGTACAGCAAGCAGTGAGCCTGCAATCCAGAGACAGGCAGACCTCTGGCACTTACTCAACAGACAGCCTGGCCCAATTGGTATGAGCTCAATGAGAGGTCCTGTGTCAGAAGATAAGCTGAGAAGTGATTAAGAAAGATGCCAGATATGAACCTCTGACCTCCACAGACATATACTGAATGCCTCACCATATGCCCAAGAAAACACATACACACACACACACACACACACTCGTGCATGTGCGCGTGCACATGAGCATACATACTTTTTAATTTTTCCCCAGTCATCTAGTCTGCATTTGAGAGTATATTCTATAAAGATGATCAAGTAAGTATAAAAATATTTAGATATAGTGACGTGAGATGATAACTATAGCTCAAGATACTAAAATTTATCAAATATCTGACATTAAGGGATTGTTAAATTATTACAAGCAAACACTAGGTAGCCTATAAGAGTGACTTTGTAGACACGGACATTGAAAATGTAGTTAAACTGTATTAAGTGGAAAAAATAATTTGCAAAGAAAGGTGACTTTTAAGTTTTCAGAAAGGGAAAGTGTATAAACGGTTTGCAGCTATAGGAAAATTCAGGAGAATGTTTAGAAGAATTGGGTGCTGGGTGACTAACAGGAACAGGAGAAATAGTCTTCCCCAGGGAAGAATAAACCAACTGATTATCTAGCACCAAAGGATCAGCCCTGAAAACGTACATACAAGTAACACTGTACAAACCGAGCCAGGTGTACTTATGCATTTAGAAATGTATTTGTAAATACATATATGTGTGTAAAAGCAATAATGAAAAAGAGGACATAAATTTGAAAGACAGCAAGAAGGACATATGGGAGGGTTTAGAGGGAGGAAAGGGAGGTTGAAAATGGGCTAATTATATTAAAGCTTAAACATCTTTAGAAAGAAGCAGATGCCACAAATCATGATTTACTTATTCTAGGGGAATTTGGAGGAAGTAGGTAAAAGGAGAGAATCTTTAGGAATTGCTGCCTCAAGAAATGACCCATGGGGACAAAGGAAGTGCCAAGGGTTTGTTTCCAAGGAAAAAGCTATAACAAGATGAGGGCCTTCAATAAGCTGACTGTACGTTCACACCAGTGTCAGCCCCTGACAGGCTACAGAGAGCTAATTCACGAGACCATGTTCATCTCTTAAGTAGCCTGTGTGCCTTGGCCAGTCACATGCTTTGTGGCTCCCATGCTCTCTGATTGTACCACCAACTGAAATATCCAGACTAAGCATGTAAGTCTGTCTGCATCTAACACACAGGGCACCTGTTTGACTGAATTCTAAACCTACTACTTCCCATGGGAGAATCAAAAATGCCAGCGGTGGTCATTTTCCCTGATCCTGTTGACTAGAAGAGGCTTGGAATGTATGTTGGTAAGCTTGCTAGCATGGGGTTGAGAGGAATTTCAGAGGATGGTTTCATGGATGCTCTCATACAGCCTTCTGAAGGTAGAAGCAAATAGTCCCTGAGATGTACTTGAAGACACGAAAGCATAGGGAAAGTGTGTACCCTATTAACCAACCTCAGTGAAACGAATCTTTTCCAAAAACAAACCGTGTAGCCTGTCACATTAGGAAGCCCTAAATTAACACAGTAGCAGAGATTAGACAGATGGGGGAAGACAAGGGAAGAGAGAGAATGAAAGAGGGGGAAGGAGAGAGCACACAGTCGGGAGGGAGAGTGAGGAAGAGAGAGAGTGCCCCCTTCACACCTCACACTGGTCTGTCTCCGATGGGTTAAGTAAGGATTCTGTGGACACCAATACCCTCATATCCACTGCAGAACTAGTGTGGGGGCAGCCATCAATCAGAAACCCTACCTTCCTACCGCTTCCTATGGCAAGACTGCTTCATAACATTGAGGACTAAAATTCTCCAGAAGAAGCAACTGGGTCAGAATGGAGGGTACAGGGAGGTCCCTGCTTTACTAGGACATGTTTTCTAAAGATTCTGTTCTATGAAGAAAAATAACTATTTCCACATCTTTGTGAGTGATATTAAAACTCACCATTGAAATCTCAGTGCCAACACAAACCCTTGAAGGGTCTATCAACGCAGCAGACTTAAACTGAAAGGAGGGTGTATTGTTACAAAAGGTGTAGCACTGTCTGTATTAGAACTTGGGGAACAACAAATAAACTTCCAAGAAGGGTCTTCTAAGCTGAAATGCATTCATGATATTATCTTTGTTCTTACTGTATGTGCTTCTAGGTTAAAAAAGAAAGAATTCTAATTGTACTCCCATTCAAAAACCAACAGTGGGAATGAGGCATCACACTCATTTTATGCACAGCTGCCCGAAGGCCTTATCCTTAAAACAAATTACAGCGCCTCCTATGTGGCACACGCTCTGGAGCTAATTCTAACCCTACAGCAAAACTGCAAAATTAAACTTTAATCTGCGATCTAAACAATTCGGTGTTTGTGATCAATTGTGGTATTTTTCTAAAATGCCAAAGTGGTTGTTGAAACAGAGGAGTTTGGTTGTCCAATAGCACACCCTCTTAGAACCAAATGAGACTCTTGGGGCAAGAGCCAGGGAAAATGCTGGATTGTTGGTCTGGTCCTCCAGAGAAAGGGGCAGGTGATAAAGCCAGAAAAGAAAGGAGGAGGGAGCATAAATGAAGAAGGGAAAAGCATGGAGATCAAAGGGGGGAAGAAGGGGGGATAACAAAAGAAGAAGGCCAGGAAGGGGTGAGGAACTAAGAGGAAAGAAAGAGACAAAAGGATAAGGAGGGAAGGATAGAAAGAAGGAAGAAATGGGGACAGAGACCGGGAGAGAAAAGCAGCAGTTCCTGCAAGCATCTGATCTCCTTTTTCCTGTCACAACCCCTAACAGGCTGCTCCTCCACAAAGCAATCATTTTGGCCCTACTAGCCATGTTAGAAATTAAATTTGGTCCCTTGAAATTCTAAGAAGCCAGGGGAAGGGAAAGGTGGTAAAAGCAAGCTCTACATCACACCTTTAAAGGCTAAGGGAGTTGTAAGTTCCAGAACAGGAGAATCCCACTCCAGATATGTGCCCCTGCAGTAGGGAAGTTCAAAGAGTCACCCTTGGAAGGTCTGTCTCTTCCCCAGTGGCCACAGAGCCCCGGAGTCCTGTAGCAACCTGCTCAGGCGCTCCGATAAGTCAGAGCGAATTCATGGGAGATTACCACATAGCTCCTGCCAAGCTGTGCTGCAGCTCGGTAATAGATATGCTCCAGCACTAAATCCTAAAAGGCCCCACTACATCTGTCAAGCATGCCCTGGAAAAGCACCCTCAGTTCAGATGTTATCACTGCTCTGCCTGCATCAGAAGATTTAGTGTCCACCCTGGAGGTTGCTTTGGCTGCACGGTTTTCAGGGGCAAAACAACAAGGGAGAAAGATGAGAGAAAAAAGGCAAATTATTCTTGCTTAAAGCAGAAGAAATAAAGTGATGTGCCTGCCGACTAGTGCAGCATCTCGCCCTGCATCCAGAAGGTCCCCAATCCCACATTAAGGAGGTACTGATGTTCTAAGCTGATTAGCTAGGACGCTTAGAGTCCCTGGACTGTGACATCATGTCAATGATCTTCCATAGAGCGACTCTTTCCCAAGGAAAGCTAAACAACAAACCCAGCAGGGATCCATAGGCAAGAGATAGAAGATGCGAGCTTTTGATAATTAACTTTAAAACAGGTTCCAGAAAAAAAGCTGCTCTGATATAAAATGAACTTTCCAGAGCATTTGCTTAGGAGAAGGGGGAGAAAAAAAGAATTAAGTCTCTCCAAACAGTTGTACTTCTCACCAACCATGTTTCCAGATGCAATTCC
This sequence comes from Grammomys surdaster, assembly GCF_004785775.1. NCBI lineage: Eukaryota > Metazoa > Chordata > Mammalia > Rodentia > Muridae > Grammomys > Grammomys surdaster. The sequence continues at coordinate 5,827,115 of NW_021604569.1, forward strand.
TGTTTGCTCAAAATGTATTTTAAGCACTATTTTGGACATTTTGATCATTATGAGCAAAGAAGAGTGTTTTATTTAAGTGTTTTTTAAAATATAGAGGAAACAATTTACACACACATACACACACACACACACATAGAGACATAGGCACACACACACACATGTACATGCACAGAGAGGCATATGTACAGATGCATTTGCAGAGACACAGGCACACATACACAGATGCACACACAGAGAAAGAGACACATGTGCACACAAGTACCATGCACACGGACTGTTTAAAGCACAGGAACTCCAGTTACTAACTCACTGGAGCCTGGACTGAATCTGCAGGAAGACAGAAGAGTGTACTGCTCCATGGTTTTGATGTTCAACAAATTTCTCATCAGAATGGATGCTCAGGCCATGGCTGTGGTGCCCAGAAGTCTAAGACAGTGGGAATGGGAGGGACATCTTAAAGCCTTGTGGTGTCAGCCGAGTTGTGGAGGTAAGCAAATAAGCTGGATTACTTTCTTGACCTAGTAGAGGATGCTGAATCGTTACCTGGACCTGGCATCATGTTCACTTTAAAACTTCATAAAGGAAGTTCCTATTTTCCTAACAACATCGTCTAACATCTTCATGGGAAACACACCTCAGCACCTGAACAATGACTTGAGATGGAAAACCAACACTGACCATGTGATTAAACCTAGCAAAGCTCATTGGTTCTTCTCACTGGAGAATTAAAGGGAACCCTGTTTGTAGAAGCCTTCCCAAAGTTGATGGTACTAAACCAATTACATGAATTGTCTTATTTAATCCTCTCAGAAGCCCTGAGAAGCAGGAAGTATATGAAAACTGAGACTCTGGGAGGTTAAGCAATTTGAACAGTCACATAGCGCATCATTGTTCTCTCCCGTGAAGCAAGCAAACTGCCCACTTCTCGAGTCTATTAACCCTTTCATCTGACATCATTATTAATGGATTGCATTGTCAGATATTCATTTCCATCTTAGATATTTGGGATGTTTGCTGAAAAGTAGTTTTTGTTTGTCTGTCTGTCTGTCTGTCTGTCTGTTTGTAAGGATCTGCATGTCATTTGTTTTCTTCTTGTTTTCAAAAACTCAAGTAAAACCATGCATAGACTCTAGCTTTCCTAGGAACTCCAGGTGTCTGCACTCTCTGCCAGGTCCCTGGTAGCTCTTTATGACAGATAATCTTGATTATTCTCACCTTGATTGGATTAAGAAGCACCTGAAGCCCATCCCTAGGAGTGTCTTGATGCCCCTTTCAAGAGAAGAAGAGCTACAAAAGGAAGACCAACCCTGAATGTGGGTGGCACCATATCACATTGCACAGATGGGGGCCCAACAGCATTCTTACTAGCATAGGAATCCTCTCCTCTCCTCTCCTCTCCTCTCCTCTCCTCTCCTCTCCTCTCATTTGTTTTCTGGATGCTATGATGCTCCACTACACCCTCTCCACCATGATGGGCTGAAATCTCCGAAACTATGAACTGATGAACAAGTTAAATGTTCCCTTACATTGTTTCTGTCAGGCATCATGTCACAGCCAGAATAAAAACCAGCTGGCCCAGACATCCTGTCCTGAAAGACAGTAGGCACAGGCTTCAAACCCATGGCAAGCTCTTACCTACTCATGATCTTCAACTGCTTCTACTGGACACTATCACAGCAAGGTAGACACCCCTGTGCAGGGTTCCCCGCAGCCTTGCCAAAGAGCACTTGTTTGGGATGTTCATGATCAGAGTCCAATTAGCCTAAGGGGAAATTAAACCATTGGCTGGCAACTCACCCATTAGCAATTATTTTCCCAGAAAGTCAATACAAACAGCCATGACTGCTGAGCTCCAGATCCCCATGGCCTCCTAGAGACTTTGTGTGAGCGGCTCCCATCCCTCTGTGTTTCCCCAACCAGCTGCAGCTCCTTGGGCAAGCACTTCCACTGGAAAGTTGTAGCTTCTAAATCCCTGATATGTGCTTTCTTTCCAGATGCCTTATACTGTAGCCACTTGATTATCATTTCAACTCTTTCCCCAAACCCATCTTCTAGAAGAGATAAGTGGGTGCCTTTGTCCAAGGGTAGCAGATGCATTTGTACCTATATATCTATATCTTACCTTGTGTGGTCTCAGACCCTCAGAGCTGACAGGCACATCATGTCAGAGCCCAAGTTCTTGCTCAGATATGACTATAGGAGCCATATAAAACTGAGTCCAGGAATATCCATAGATTTGTTGTGAATTTCACCTCTGCCACTTACCATGTAGATAATTTATTCATTCTGTATCTCAATGTCTTTACTTATGAAAGAGGATAATTAGAATATATCTCAAGATTCTAATGAAGACTCAGCTTCTTAAAAAACACACAGAAATCACGAAGCACACAATTTCCAAGATGGATAGAGTGATAGTTTAATTGATGGTTCTTGATATGATTTCTAGTAATGTAATTTATCAGCAAAGGCTTGTTGGTGTTGTTCTCTTACTTGTGAGAAAATTCTTACTTTTTCCATTGCTATGGTAAAAATCATGACCAAAAGCAACTTAAAGAAGAAAGAAGTTTTTTTGGGTTATGGTTACAGAGGGAGAGTCCATCATGACAGAAAAAGCATGGCAAGGTGTGCCAGTAGGAGCAGGAAGTGGCTGGTCACATTTTCATCCATTCTCAGGAAGAAGAGAGAGGGAACAGGACATGGAGCTAGGCTATAAGTACTCAAAGCCCACCCACTGTGGTAGACTTCCTCCAGCCTGGCTGCACCTCATAAAGGTTTCATAAGCCCCACCAAACAGCAGCACTAACTAGGGGGCCTGGTGCTCAAACATATGAGTCTTTGTGGGGTATTTCTCTTTCGAACCACTATAGATCTTGTTTGGTTTTGCCCACAAGAGGCAGAACTAGTTTAAGTACCTGATCTCAAGCAAAATATCAGATGTCTTCTTGACCTCCTCCTGTATATCCTCTTCCTGTACACCCTCTTCCTGTATATCCTCTTC
>NW_021604569.1:5835125-5843601 GCF_004785775.1 Grammomys surdaster
AAGTGCAGAGGAGCAAGGCTGAACCTTTGCTCCATGAGGAAAGGGTAGCCTCATCTCTCAGCCCACACAGCCCAAGCCTGGGCACACAGTGCGGTGTGCAGAATGATGCTGGCTTTCAGGCTGTCTATCCTCACTCCCAGCCAGACACTTCTGTGTGTCAGACAGTGCTACTGCTGAGCCTCACTACCCTAGCCAGGTCATTGCAGCCCAGACTATAGAGTGACCTTGTCCCCTGGTGAAGGCATTGGTTCCCAGAAGGCTTGTGAACAGACCTATGAAACAAAGCTGAAGGCGCTTTGAGGATGAATTTTAATACATATAGAAAACAATGAGTAAGAACCGTACTACTGAGAAACACTGTGGGAGGAAGGCCGCTTTCTCTCCTGTGAGAATAAGACCTCCTTTCTTGGGTTCAGTTTCCTCATCAGAGAACCAAATCCCCTATACCTTCTGGAGGCGGAGAAGCAACACTCCTGGCACCCAGTGGGCCGCATGTTGTAAGCCCTGATTATAGACTTACTGCTGTGTGGTTTTTCCATATGGTTTTCTCAAACAAGAATCCTGAACATCCGATCTCCTTTCTCCCTGCATGCGTGCTGAACAGCAGGGGTATAAGAAGTTGGCTTTAATGGTATTTAATCTAAGATTCCCGATAGTCCTCTAAATCTGCCTCACCAGCCGGCACCCAAGTACAAAACGCATGGCCTCAATTAGCACCAGAACCTTCCACTCCCCCCCCCCCCACCCAGCAAGCCTCCTGTTCAGCCTCAAAAAATAAAAAAATAAAAAGACACAAAAAACAATTCTGCCACAGAAGAGAGGACTTGAGCCTTGTCAAAGCTTTGTAGGTGGGTGGAATCTTCTAAGTCACAGAGCTAAGTAAGGGAGGAGGAAGGGAAGGTATTTGATGCTTTTAGGGTATGGGAAAGTCAGCTATTGCAACCAGTGGGATTCCAAAACACTTGATGAAGAATTCAGGAACAGTTCTGTCTCCAGCAAAGTGGGAGATGGACAGGGCCATAACCAGAGAAAACCATGTAATTCAAAAATAACGAGAAAGCCAATGTCACATAAGGAACAAGCAACAGCCCCTTAGATTCTTTTCCAAGCTAAGGTGATCCAAATTCTTCCTTAGTCTTACCAAGGGAAGTCAGTGTCTATGGTCCATGTCTGTTGGAGGACATTTAGAGCCATACCCGTTACATTTGACACACGCATGGAGGCTCCAGGGAGAGAGGAGGCTGCTGCTTCACTTCAGCATAGGCTTTACATGAAGGCCCAGGCTTCTCTGTAGAAGAATGAGGAGAGATGCTTTAGTTGGGTGCTCCGCTGTGTCTCCACACCACATAGACCAGTACCAGTAGGAACCTAAGTGAAGGAAGCAAGTTTTCTAGGTGGAGAGGGGAGGAAAGCAGCAAGAAGATACCATGCCCTGAGGACTGGACTGCCCAGCACTACACCTGAGAATGAGGCTTGCCTGGTGCTCCCTACCTTCAGGCCCACTCTGCGACCCTGACTGAGATCAGAGTGGGTAAAAGAGAGAAGCTAAGCTCAGCTCATATTCTCTGATGGGTCTGGACATCTTCTCCTGGTGGAAGAAGTATGGTATGTGATTTGAAGTCAAAAGATTAACCTATGCCTTGCTGTCTTATCTTTAATATTAGCAAAATGATGACTTTGCAGAGTTATGATCCAGTGAACTAGAGAATAAGAATGTGTGTGCATGGCAACAGATCTGGGGATAGCCAGTTGACCAATAAATACGTGTTGTTTTTCCTTCCTTCCTTCCTTCCTTCTGATGAAAATATTTTTGGCTACATAAAAGTGTTCTTTTTCTTCTGCTGCTAGACACAAAGAAAATGTCCAGTTTATCTCACACAGAAACTTTTGGGTTGGGTTCTTATAGGACACAGCTTCTGATGCCTTAAATGAGATACGCTGAGGAAATGGCAAAGATGAACATCATCTCCATAAATTCCCAGGATCATCCTGCCAGGGGACCACCACCAAGCCTGTGAAGGAGAGAGAAACAGCCTGTTCTAATGAAGGCCGACATGATAGACGTGACCATGTACACACTAGCTAGGTTCCCGTCATAGAACACAGTGGGAATCCTAAAGACGAACCCATGACTGAAAGTAAGGTGCCAGAGCTCTGGCTCCAAGCCACATGTTGAACCTCTCCATCCCCAGCTCTGCTCCCTCCATGTGACCTGAAGGATAGTCTTCCAGAAAGCCAGCAGTTCCTGGCTCTCCATCTCATGAGTTTTCTCTTTACCCAACCAGAGGTAGCATAAGTTCTCCCCAATGCATCTGAGACTCTCTTCAAAATCTCACCGCTCAGTAATCAGTGCTTTCTTAGAAGTCTATACAACATAGCTTGGGAAAGCTTCTATGGATTTTTCCACCCGTAGTGAGGCACCCATAAATAGTTACCCCTTTAGGGGGTGATGAGTTAAGTGTTCATCTCTTGCATGCACTTAAAAATGCCTTGTCCCACCCCTTACAGCCTGTAGGACATTTTCTTTTTAAAGTATATCTGCCTCTAATCAAATGTGAACACCGTATTTCTGGGGTTCCCACAGGAAAGGGGCTCTCATGCAACTTAGAAATCATTATAGGAGAAATATTTGTGTCCTTGCCTTTTCTAACCCTTATCATGCATACCACCCTTTCCCCAAGACAGGCAGATACACATACACACACACACACACACACACACACACACACACACACATCATTACCCCTTCCAATACAGAGATTACCTCTTCTCTTGCTGACATTGGATTCAATAAATACTTGGCAGAGGTGATATTCAAGTACAAACCTTGAAGCATCAATCCGTTTCTACCAGCATATGGCGTGGAGCTCCCTAACAACCAGTATTTGCAGAGGACAGATTCTGCAACGGAGATCGGAATTTAGTTATAATCATGGCCACCCACCACCACCATGGCATTCATCTGGAGTACTCAACAGGAAGAAGCCTAAGTTCCAAATATTATGTTGTCTAATCCTCACCCCCTAAAGGGGTAACTATTTATGGGTGCCTCACTACGGGTGGAAAAATTCAGAGAAGCTTTCCCAAGCTATGTTGTATAGACTTCTAAGAAAGCACTGATTACTGAGCAGTTTCTCCAGACCCACGGGTGGAGAGAAGTACTGTGGGCTGAAGCATCAGGGGACCACACCCTCGGCGGAACAGAAGAACACTAGAATAGGATTTAAACTTATTTTGTTAAGATGAGGCCGACTCTGCCCTGGCCTAGGGCGATGCCTGCTCTGAATTTTTCCCTTTGAAGATGATAGATCCGGTCAATTTAGAGGGGGCAGAGGTGAAGTAAGAAACCAATAAGCCCCTGAAAGTTTGGCTGCCTGACTAAGTGGTGAATTATGTGCTCATCAATGAATCCTAGACATGAGAGATGCGACGGCCCCCGGGTCACATGGCCATCCCCCTGTGAGGAGAGTTTTCTCCGCAGCTTCTTCTATAAGTGCTTCTCCAATCTAATTAGAAATGACCAAGCAATGGGGTTCCCACCACTGCCTCTTGGGGAACTCTTCTGCCGTCTAAGAGACCTAATTATTAGGGAATTGATCATTATATTTATACTAAATTCTTCTGCACACAGTTGTATCACATCGCTTCTTAATTGTTCTCCTTTTGACCCTGCCTCCTCCTCCCCCAAACAATTCCTCTTAAGCACTTCAATTACTTTTTCTTTCTACTGACTCCCAGCTGGCCCACATGGGAGTGAAGTTGAGAGAGAAGAGAAATGAACTATGGGAAAGAAGGAACAGAGGCCTGGCTGCCTGGGAGGGTGGCTTGGTCCACAGAAGGCCCACATGTCACTCACAGCTTTTGTCCTACATGCCAGAACCCTACACAGACAGCAGGCCACAGAGAACTGTGTCCCTCACAGCAGGTGCCCAGCAGAGCAAAAGCCACAGCCCACTGTCACCACAGCCATAGCAAGGTCCCAGTAAGTCCAGCAAAGCAGATGTCGGACAAGAGGGAGAAGATCATTCGAAGTTGTGTTCAAGATCAGTGTCATTCCTTCTAACACACAAATTCTAGCTTAGAAACAAAACCTCCCAGTCTCAGGAAAGAGAAAAATGGAACCAGACTCACGGGGCTCCTGCATGATTCTACCAGGCCTACAGCACACGTAATCAGTATTGTGGAGACAAGCCTCCAATGCATGCTCCACAGGGTACAACTGGTCATCATGGTGCCCACACTCTCTGAAAGTCCTCTATAGAGCTAAAGAGAAAATCTGGGAGCAGCATGTCTCCACGGGGCATTTTGCCTTGTGCAGACCTGGGCTACATGATAACCAGTGCAGCCTGAAATTCAATTGACCTGTGATTATTCAAACCAAAGGCAAAATGTTTGTAACTTACAAAAAAAGGGGAGTGTACCTGTCAGCAGATGCTCTGACTGAGGAGGCCGCCCATATCCTTATTTCTCTCACCTAAGAACATGAAACACCCAGCATTGCTGAAATCCCAATCTTGTGTATCTCTGCTTTTAACTGGCATGGCCACACACTTACTGAAGGTGGTAATCAGTGATTCACATAGCCTGCAGTACACATCATGCATCATACACCTTTGCCAATGAAGCACAAGACTCTGAAAGCTGGGGATTCAGCAGGAACCCCCTCCCATCCTCACCTTTGTTCCTTGGTGATTCTTCCTTTAGCCTCCTCCTTGCTTGCTTCTCCTTTCCCTGGCTTCCCCACAAGTTGTTTTCCCTAGTGTTCTCACATACTTATTACTGAAGATTTCCTAGATCCCCATAGCTGATTCTTAGACAGCACAAAGCAAGACAGGAAGAGGACTTTTAGAACCTCTAATCCAACTCAGAACTCCTCCAGAGGAGAAAGCTGAGGCCAAATATTGTCAGATTTCATCCCAATAGGAACCAAGTTTTCAAGATACACATCGAAAGATAAACCCCATGTGAATCTCTGTGGTAGCTGCAGTGGCCAAGGCACCTAAGGATCAATTCCTTTAGGGTCAGGAAAGCTCCAGCTGAGTGGACAGATGAAGATAGAACAGTGTCTAGTACAGTGACACATGCTTTAGTAAAACATTGGGTGAGGTAATTTTTAAGTCAGGGGAAAGAAATCAAGAGACAATGAAAACCTCTTAAAAGGTGGGATATTTAGGCCCAGACTGGAGAGACGAATACAAAGAATTTACAGAACCATTCTGGGAGGTAAAATTGCATTCAGGAAAGTAGCCAGTGAGCAGTCAGGTTGGGGAGGCATGGTCAAAGTCAAGGAGAAGAGCAAGCGAATGAGACTGGAGAGGTAGACTCTAGAACAGTCATGACCACACTAAAGAATTTGGATCTGGGATCTGATTTTCATGTAGTCTGTGGAAATTGACAGAGGATTTTTTTTCAGGAGAATGTTCATATTAAACCTGTCATTTTCTAAAAGAACGAGCGAGGTCTTCCAGACTTCATCTAACCGAGGACGAGTAACTAATTGTACTAAGACATCAAATGAAGAGAGCAGAGTGGGTCACTCGGTTTCAGGAAACACTTTCAAGACTGACTCTATGGATTGTATGTACAAGAGACAAAGAAGAAAAGTCAAAACTGATTGAAATGTTGAATAGACTAGCTAGGTAAATATTCTTACAGAGATGAGAGAATAGCAAGAAAAGCTGACTTGTGGGAAATGACAATCAGATCTTAGAAATATTGAACTCAAAGAACTGGATAGATCATTCCTTGGAAGGCACAGAGACAATGGTGTGGCCTCATGACAGAACATGTAGATAGCAACTGAGTGCACAGGAGTGGTTTTCATTCAATGGAAGAGTGTGGTGCAAGGGGGTGGGGCGACGAAACCTGGAGCATTGGGACACAGGGGAGGGACCAGGCAAGAGAGACATGCCAGGTGGGGGAGATATGGAAGAGAATGTACCAAGGAGATGGGTGGGCAAACAGCAATTGCCTTGACCCCAGAATGTCAGGCTCAAAGGATCAAAGGCATACACTACTGAAACAGGAGCACAGAGAAGGCAGATGGGCGTACATTCCGTAAAGGAAATGAGACTTTATCTATAGGGTGTCAATCCAAGAAAGGAAGAGGATTGGTGACAGGTGAGGACTCTAGAGGATTTGTGAAGTGAGGTGGCCAACAAGAGCAGAAAGGGAACATCGTCAAACGTCCCTTACGAGAGACTCGAGGAAGAGGCGTGTTCCACAGTGAGATGGAAGTAAGCTGTGGAGAATTGAATCTGCTAGGCAGATTTTCCCCCTGAAATAGGAAAGGTGGTCCTCTAATATGTGGATGTAATGATTGAAAGAAATAAAGGATGCATCAATGGCACCTCAAGAAGTAACAAGAGGTGGTCTGCTTACACGGTTAGGACCAATGCTGAGGCAGGTGAGGTACGTCAGGCACAAAATCGAAAGGAGCTGTCATCCTAAAGGTACACAAATGCAGTGTTGGTGCCAAGAAGACTGGCTTCATTGACTTTTTACTTTAGACTCCTCACTATCCCATCTAGGCCATGATCCTAGGATCATGAAACACCCTCAGCGGTCTTAAAAAGGTTGCAAATCATAGATTCTTAATGATGTAGTGTGTTCTCACAGGAAACTTCTACCATGGTCCTTAGATACCCAGGATAAGACATGGGCAAGAGAAAGGGAGGAAGGGAAGGAAGGAGGGTGGAGGGAGAGTTATTCCATTAGCTCTGTATCAGAGAACACATGAAACAAGAAATGAATAGGGTGGAAAGAATTGCTGTGAGGATGTAGTTGAAATGGTTGCTCCAACAAGTCCAAAGAGGACTGGAGCTAGGAGAAAGTGGCACACCGCTAACACAAGGAAAGGTCAGGAGACAGCGAGTCCCAATGAGACCAAAGGATGTGTTTCAAGGGCATGAAAGGCTGGGGCTGACAGAAGGATCAGAGGTTGTGGTCAGAAAGGAGAATTTCAGAGTTCAGGATTTCAAAAACAGAGCAACTCCAGTTGGTGATGAGGTCTAGTCCTTGCTGTTGGAGCAGCTGCTAAAGGACAGTTGAGGTGGAGGTTGCTAGAGACTCACTCTCAGGAGCCCCGCGGTGGATGCATCAGACGGGGTCCTCTGTGGGACATGTCTGCAGTAGTTGAAGGGGGAAAATCACTCTTCTGTTGAACGAAGTTTAATGTGGCTCAGGGGATTCAGACAAGTCTTTGCAAACAATCATCCGTCCTTCTTGCTCAAGTCAAAGTCATGCCCAGAAGGCTGCAGGTCATCTCCCTGGCAGGAAGTGTGGGGACTACTTATACTACACTGTGCCTTTCTGGATCTGTGCCTTTATCTCATGCTTTCATACATAGCTGGCCATTCCTGGTACAGATAGTGACCAAGGCACTGAGGTAGTCTAATTAAGCACATCCACAGTAGAACACATTTAGAACAGGTTCCTCCATACTCCACTGCTAAAAATCTCTTTCAAGGCTGCAGAAAACCTTATATGTTGAAAAGAAAAATTTTGACATTGTGTTTTCTACTCTAGTGAATAAAAAGGTTATTTTTTTTCTGTCCTCAAACCTCTTTCCTATCAATGCCTTGAGGTCTATTATACTGCTTAATAAACAAAACAACGGAAGTAGAGGGACTTAACTTTTTAAAAAGATACCCAATCGAGCCTCATCATTTTTATTGGAACAAAAATAAAGCACACAGTTTAAAAACATGAAAATAGTGGGTCTAGAATAAGCACCCTTGACCTCAGGGCTGGGCAGAGAGGTCAGGTCATATGACTACCCAGCTAAGGTTAATGAATACTTTTATGAGACTCCAACCAGTAAAGAGCCTGTGCCAGTACTGATCTTACTTGATTTGGCTTTCTTGTTCCGGGGCAAAATTTGAGAATGTCTCAAAAATCAATTTCTGTAGACTCTCCAGAGTTCCTCACAAAATAAAGAAAAGTAACAGTTAAAAAGGATGGCCCAATGCCAGCAGAAGCCCTAAGCAAGCAGCTGCCACCATGGGCACAGAGGGTATGATTGACCCCAAGCCGGACTATTGAAGTATTCAGCAGACATTTAATAATTAAGACCATAATTGTTCAGAAAGATATACTTTATGAAAGCTAAATGAGCTCTCACTTCCTTAATACAGAAAATATTACAGATGGTTCAACTAAGTGTGGACATTTTGAAGCCTATCTTTGTAATGCTGGAGAAATGTATCACAGGTTTGACAAGAACAGTAGACCTCAGGTCATCATAGAACAATGATGCTTAATGAGCCCTCTAGGACTTTGCTACAGCTGCAATGCTTGTCCCCTTCAACGTGCATGTGGACATTTAATCGTCATAGTAACATTCTTAACAGGAGGGGCTTTGGGAGAGTAATTAATCCATGAAGGCTCCACCTCACAGATGAAAGTGCTGCTATCATGAAAGAATTAGTTCTCTCTCTCTCTCTCTCTCTCTCTCTCTCTCTCTCTCTCTCTCTCT
>NW_021604569.1:5843611-5857123 GCF_004785775.1 Grammomys surdaster
TCTCTCTCTCTCTCTCTCTCTCTCTCTCTCTCTCTCTCTCTCTCTCTCTCTCTCTCTCTCATATACTACCTTCCTCTATGAGATGAAACAGCAAGAAGACATTGACTATGCACTTATACCTTAATTTGAACTTCTCATCCTCCAGAAGTGTAAACCATGAGATTGTATTAGCTACACATTACCTTGTCTGGAGCACTGTGTAGTTCATAGCAGACCTCATCTTTGAGCTGACTTTCTTTCTGTCTTCTCCAAGAATCCTTTCCTTGCCCAGTTCCTATCCTTTAAAGACCAAGTCAGATGGCATCCTTCGGAAAGTTGGCTCCAAATACTCTATGCCCTGGGCATGTCTCACTTCTGAAGCAAAGGAGAGTTTACATCAGTTGGGAATACCATATATGAAGTGAACAGCATTTTTTTCTGGCTACAAGTACTCCTATGTAAATAGAACAGCATTGCCTATGTCCAGGGTACTCTCACTGGAAATGAAAAATGAAGAGTAATAGGGAGAGAGAGGCAGAATATGTTTCATAATTATTGGATATATACCTATATAATCTTTTGGAAACATCGCACACATGCTTTGTATTTTAACTAAACTACCGTCCACTATAACAATTATATATTATTTTCTATTCTAAGCTGACTGCAATGTCAGAGTGCAGTATCCTACATATCATTGTATGACAAACAAGCCACAGTTATATACATAAAAGGTCTATTTTCAAAACTGAGCACTCCTACCCAATGTGTGGATCTTGGTTTCACAGTTTCTCCATCTCTCCATGCACAAATGGCTGATTCTAGCTTAAGTGCAGAGATTACACAGGATGAGACTAAGATACCAAGCTATGCCAGAAGTAAGGAAATAGTTAGAAAGCAAATAAAGGAGATGCATCAGAGACAAGAAAGTCAGTATCAAAGAGTTCCCAAAGATTACAATGGAGAACATGCTTTTTAATTATAATCCAAAATAAAATATTAATGTCCACAAGACCTTGATGGTGTAGATAAATTACTGAATAAATAAACGAGGAAATAAATATCCCCTATAGACGCATTCCAAGTATGTTATGGATACAAGTCCCATTGAGAGGCAAAATCTGCCTCCTCTAACCTACCCATCTACCATGAGTATGGAAAGGACATTGGGAGAAGGGTCCAGCAGGGCCCATGGCCTGAGGAGAGTCATGGCTGCCATAGGCAAAGCCTCTTATGGCTTCTTAAACAGAGTAGATCAGAGCTTTTCATTAGCTTTAGGGGGTAATAAGAGGATCTTCTCATTTTGTTTATTATGTTTTGGGGAGGTAGAGTCTTTGTTCTATAGAACCTTGGCTCTACATTTTTGGGGAGCAGGGCAAGTCATTAGAGGCAGCCCACACTCAAGGTAGGGTAAAAGGAGTTAGGAGGAAGGGTGAATTTACAGTAAAGAAATCTCAAGGACTTACTGTGAAGAAATCTGGTGAGCATTGCCTTGCCAAGAGATCAAGTTCAAAAGGAGGCATATCTCAAATATAGTATCATCGTTGATATGGTATGACATAGGATACTTCATCTCAATGACCTTTGTTCAGAAACACATGGCCCCATATAGCATTATGAGAAGACCATCAGATCCAAACAAACAGACATCCTTTAAAACACCAGACAGTTGTCAAAATCATCAAGGTCAAAAAGAAAAAAGAATCTGAGAAACTGTCACAGATCTGAAGAGTTAAATGACATGTGATAGCTAACTAGCACCTGGGACTGGATCCCAAAACAAAAAAAAAATGATGACCAGAACTTCGTGAAGCATGAACAGAAAGTAGACTCCACTGGATAGTGATGCCCCAACCTTGGTTCTTCAGCTGTAAAAACTGAGCTGAAAACTACAAGATTTGGGTTTCGGGAAGCTTGAGTAGGGGGCATTAGGAATTTCTAAGTCTGAAACTATGCTAAAATCATTTGAAGCTGAAGAATGAAAAATTATCAATACAGAATATTCTAACTAGAGGTAACTTAAGGAACACCAACCAAAACCCTTGTCACATGCGAAACTAAGACTCATATGGTTTGATGGCAGGATCAAGGTCATACAATGAGATGACTAAGACCAGGACAAAGCCAGCAACTCCTGGGTCTGACTACTCCACCTCCCTCACTACAGCATGCTGAGGATGGCTAGGTGAGAAATGTCTAAAAACAATGGCCATTAACTTTTGAAAGATACAAGTGGTACATTCACCATACAAAGAAGGAGTGCCCCATATCCCAAGGAGATGCATGGCAGCCAGAATCAGAGCCTCCTGAGGCTCCTTGGACAGAGTTGATCTGAGGTTTTCTTTGGTTTTATGTGCTAAGAGCATCTTCTTATTTTGTTTATTATCCCTTTTTTTCTTCTTCTGAAGGCAAAAATAGAACCTTGTTCAAGAATTAGTTGGAATCCAGCAAGAATGAATAGTGATGAGACTATTTCTATCAAAATAGCTTCATTACCATTCTGGTGTCTGATAAAACCAAATGTTCAATTCTCTCTAGCAAGAAAGGTGCTAAAGGCAACGTCCTTCTACCTTTTGTGGAGAAAGAATCTAGAGCTGAGATATTTTAAAGCTGTCCCCATTCACACAAACACATTTCTTATTGAACCAAATTGGGATGAACAGTCTTTTGTAGCTTCTTAAATATTCTAGGGAGACGACAAACTAGCACCAGTTTGGGGCTTTTTAAAATTTATTGTTTTATATTTTTTTAAAAAAAAAAGTAGAGAAAAAAAGCACATATACCTGTGAATGCTAAAATAATCTATCACATTCTAATATGGCTTTGGTTTTCTTTTTCTTTTTAAATTTAGTCCACTAATGCTTGGCTACAGATCAAGGTTCAGTAACTGAAATGCTGTTAAAATTCTCCTCAATGTCTCCCATCCACAGAAGAGTAGAGCCTGTCTGCTAGGCATGGTAGCAGAGGGATCAGTCAGTCAGCTGAACCTCTTTACCCTCCTGACTACCCTGGATCTATGTGCTGTGGAGAATGGTAGCTAGATTTTTAGGGCACACAGAACCAGAGCTAGAAGTCTCAATGCACAGGTGGACTCCCTGTGACAAGATCTGATTCTTGTCCGTAGAGCATTAGCTGTTAAACTTTCTCTGCAGCTGTTCATGACCTGTTCGGAAGGAGGTACAGAAGGACAAACTACCCAAAGGGAAATACATGTACATTCAAACTATAGGAAACAAACTCCAACCCTAAGTCCCCAGAGAAAGCATTATAATTTTGGCAGCATATTATTTATTTCCTCCCAGAAAGGAATGAATGGGCCAACGTCCAGATGGAACCATTGTGAATCATCCATCCCCCATTTCCACCTGCCCTTCCTCTGGCAAAAGAGTCCCAAAAGTTTCTCCCTCAGCCTTGAGTCAGAGCCGCCCATCTGTCGGCTTGGTCAATCCAGGAACAGTTAACCTCGATGATTATCTTCCACTCAGTAGTAAAACCTTTCCCTCTACACAGCTGGAGAGCTCTGACTCTTTACTTTTACTCTGCCAGCCATTTAAGCCAAAAACTCCAGGCAGGCCGAGTGGAGCACGTCATTTGTAAGCTGCGCTTGCTGAGGCAGGAGGTCTGGAGGGGGCCTCTCTGAGCCACTGCCATAGAGTCTTTTAACACCGAACAGTGCAAATTGTCCACCAGGGATGACTTGAAATGTCTCTTCAATGCACAGCGCCTGGTGCCTCTAGCCCGACTCCAACTGAGTTTCACCACTTATGAGGGACTCTTACAGAACTGCCTTATGGAAGTTCTCTGGCTATAGCAAGAGGCAGCTACAAATAAATTAGGGGAAACTCAAGAGAGACACACAAAAAACGTGAGTACTTACCCCTGAGCAAGATATCATCTTGCACTACACACACACACACACACACACACACACACACACACACACACACACACGGTTACTGAAAGCAAATCCACTTGTTAATGTTCAACTTTCATATCTGGCTACAGAGTGGACTAGCAATAAAACGCCGATCAGTTCTCTAGGGCAGACACACCACTGATAAATCAGAAACAATAAAGCTGGAGACAGGCTTGCTGGGCTCCAGCTGGTATTGCTTATATCTGTCCTAAGCAATCAGGAATCATGAAGAAACTCCTTTTCGGAACTCCTAACCACAAGACTTCACAGTGACCGCCTCAATCCCACATGCCCATGTGCTGAAGGGGGTTGCAGGGGAGAGGGTACCTTTATTCTTTTTGACAAGATCAATCAGACCCTCTGGGATCTGCTCATGGCCCACTTCTCCCTCGCCACGGCCCATCCTCCATCCCAGTCAGCTCCATATCCAAGAAAGATTTAGAACAATGAAGCATTGCCCCACCCCACCCCCAACCCTGAAACTTTTTGTCAGTTACGATGTCAGACTTTGGTACTCTTTCCTCTAGAGAACCTGTCCAGGAAGCAGTTATCTTCCATAGCATACATAAAGGTGCCACACTTGAGTTTCAGAGAGGTCAAAATAAGCCACAGTAAACCAACAGTGGGATCTTATACTTCTAGCATCCCAATTAACTGGATTTCTGTCTAGACTCTTTCCTGCATCAAATTAAATCTTATGGAGCAGTATAGGAGTTCATTGATATGAAGTCAGAGTCATTCACCCTCTATTCCATCCTCTTCAGTCACATGAAAATCCTCTATCCCACTATATTCTTCCTCTCACACTGGTTGGGACCAGAGCAGTGGATCCTTTTGGTCCTATTATAGATACACACTCTGAGCACATCCCAGCCTTTGCAATGAGACTGCTGCTTCTCCATGCATTCATTGTGGAGGCCACAGTGGCATCTAATGTTCATTAATTCCTACTGCCTCTACCTCCCGTCAGTCATCAGAGCCTGCCATATGGTTACCATCAGGTGCACTCATGTCTGTATTATGTGGCATTCCTGGATACCTTAAATAGATATTGCTGAATCTGCTTGTGTTTTTTTACAGGGCCACTTATATTGCAAAGGTGATTTTTCTGCTTCAAGACTCCGCTAAAAGGAAGTGCTTTCTGCTCAGTGCTGGACTACACTGCAAACGCCCAGAGCTTTCTTTTTGACCCCAACCCTACTGCTATGCTATGGGAGAGTCCTGTAGGCTCCCACCTTTGAGGAAGAGAGTTGAAGGAGTGTTTTTCTAGCATTTGGGGCAAGTGAACATGCAGAGGGATGCTGGCAAGATTGCTGACTTGACATATCAACTTTTAGTCTGCATTCTAAGAGAATAAGAATAACCCAAAAGGCATGGAAATGCCATATCAATAAACCAGCATGTCTTGGGCAACTGCAGAGAAGTCCTTTTATGCCTCACATTGACCTGAGTACAAGTGTTTCCCTTCTTTGTGCTTTCTGGGTTACTAGAAGAGGAGATTTTATGAGGAACCTACAAACTACATAAGGGACTCATGGGACAGCACACTTCATTTTGCCTCAATAATTTCATCAGCTATCCAGTCCTTATGCATCTCCGATTTATGGTGTAACCAAGAAAAGATGCTGTTCTGGATCCTGATGCTCTGAACAAAGTACAGTCATACATCCTGGGTGTCTTAACCCTGCACTAAATCCTAAAATTAACTTGCAGATCCTGTACGTCTACCTGCAGTGGCCTTGAGTTATTGGCCATATTTCTAGTGGCTGCATACAGACTACCAACTAGATTGAGGCCAAACTTCATACTTTGGTAATAGCTTTACCATCAGTAGCACATCTCTGGAAAGGCACTCTAACATATAATTTTGTCAATTGGGATATATAGATACGTGTATTTAAATAGCCATGCTGTACTTGGTTTATACATATAAATACTTCCTGTTCTGGAATTGACTTGATATTATGTTTTTAAGAACCCAAGAGCCCTGGAAAGTACACCATTAATTCTGCACATAGGTTCAGGCATGTGTATATATAACCATGTGCACATAGGTTCAGGCATGTGGATATACATCCATGTGCACATAGGTTCAGGTATGTATATATACATCCATGCACACATACTTAAACTCACAAGTGCATGATGATAAGGAAAATGAACAGATGAGATAGAGTAACACACTGGCTTAAAGTCTATGATCAGCATAGTTTAAAGGAGCTTACTCTCTTGCTTATCAGTGTTCCAAGTTATTTTTTTTAGTTGTCAAAGATTTTCAAATGTTCCCGGTTACTTCCCAGAACAGACAAAATTCCATCTCATGGCCTGCTACCAACAGTCTCAGAACAAGGCACCCTCTCTTCCCATAGGTATACCTTCCTTGTGATGTGGGAATATTGCATTTGCTTGCCCCTTTTGCACACCTGCCTGAGGGCAACAATGAAAGGCTACACCTCTGGCAAGAAAATAACCAGTAATTTCTCAGCCTCTTAGTTAGGGGCTACATACACAGATGATAGTGGTATCCAAACTGACCACTACAGTCTCAGCCATTTCATAAATGGAAACTGACCTCATTCAAGAAAAAAAAATCACAGAACAAAAGTGCAGGCCACTACCAGGGCTCAAGGTCACATATCTACAAACACCTGCTTGTTCTCAGATAACACCTGCTAAGAGTCTCCAACACAAAAGAGCAGGGCTGTACTGATAAATCCTTTGCTCCAAGCTGTGAAGAGAGGTATGGCCCTCCTGGTATGGGTAAGGCAAGATTGTAGGTGGACAAACTCCCCGGGCTCCCCAAAGGATCAACTTGCTCTCTGTATCTGTGACACGAATGACTTTGGAGGCCTTACTGCCTGTTCGGACAGCTGACTACAAAATGACCAGGGAGCTAAAGCAAAAATGCTAACCACATCAATGGAGAGACTGAATCCCAGTGGGAAATGTCTGGATGGTTTTGCCACGAAATATATATCAGTCTCTTTGTGTTTCCTCGTAGTCTCACATTCCAAACAGCAGCTACTGCAGCTTACAAATTCTGATTTTTAACTCCAAAAGCTATGCATAACAACCATAGGCTGAAGGGAGAGAAGGAAACAGGGAGTCATTACACCTCCTGTTTTCCACACTAAGTTCTGTTAACATGGTCATGATTAGATTCTTCTAAGTGTGTCATAGGTTTGAGACACAAATCTTTCCTCTCCTCCAATTGAGAGATAAAATTTCCCACCTGGTAGCTCGGTCTGTGACTTGTGGGACCCAGTAGGTTGTGGCAGAAGTGATATTGGGTTCCAGGCATTAAGAAATTGAAAGCTTCCATCTCATCTCTCATAGAACACTTGGTTCTTCAGATTTGAGTCAAGTTTTGACTAGTTCCTTGCCTGCTGGTCTTCATATGATCAACCCAACTGTGGGCTTCTCAAAGCCAAGACCCCTAAAACCACAACTGCAATAAAGGAAATCTCTGGTAGAAGTCTCCTTGATGCTTTCAAGACATAAATATGTTGAGATTTTATTGGATATGAGACATGGCACCTCTGGTCTAGGCAGCAAGCCTTTGTTGTCCAGGAGCTGATTACCATAGGGTAGCCGAGATGAGCTAAATGAGAACATCCTGAGGAACTGCACTGAGAGACACAGATTGTTAGGGAGGAAGATGGAGTTACACAGTTGGTGGTGTGGATCTTGAGTATGAAGGGTTAGAGGAGGCTAATAATATCAATAAAGACATGCTGTTAAGAGTAGATGTACCCTTTCTGATCCTCTTCTCCTCTTATTTCTTGTCAAATGAGTCTAGCACAGGATGAGTCAGATAATGAGTACACATGTGATATGTGATAAATCTGGAACTAGAGCTGAGTTAGAATTGACCCTTGCTTAATAGAAAAGTCTAAAATTCTGGCCATAATTAAACATAAAAGCAAGTCTTCAACTAGTCCACCAGGTGGCCTACTAAATGCAAGGAGTGACCTTGAATCTGCCCCAGGAATTACCTTCAGCTGGGCAATTCGAAGGCATAGTCAGTGGAGTTGGCCAAGAAAGAGAATGGGAAAAAGGATTCTTGGCATCCTCCTCTCCCATACACATCTGGAATCTTCCCTTCACAGTTCTGCCCATTAGAGATTGTATCCACCCACTTAATAGCCTCATTCTTACAACTCCTCATATCTACTCTGCATGTGCATACGTGTATGTATGTGTACACAAGCTAGAAATTGATTCTAAGACTTCACACATGGTTTACTACTGAGCTATAGCCCCATCCCATATCCTTTAAATCTCCTCTTACCTTTCCCTTCATATCTATTCTACAGCTTCTTCACCCTGAAGACTTACCATAATATCCATGTTCTACCTGACAGCTTAGTCTAATTCGTTGTCTCTGGGTCCACAGAGATCGGACAGGAACATCAGGCTGTCATGTTGACAGGAAAAGACCTCCACCCACTTAATAGCCTCATTCTTACAACTGGGTGTTCTGGGTGTTCCAGAAAAAATACTTTTGCCCATATTTTCTGACTGGCATCAGCTATAGTCCTCAGCCTAGTCGTGTTTGGAAGTTCATGCCTCCCACAGTCATCAGCCAATGATAAATGAAGATTCTGGGCCAAGCTTGGCTCACTCTCATATACCTCTCAGAGAGGAGACAGAGACTTCCTCATGTACCCTTCTCCAGTAGCCATCTCTGCTCTCCAAGTACTTTTCTCAGGTAAAAATTCTCCACAACTAATCTAGCCATAAAGCTGGTGGGGAGGTACCCGGCCATGACCACACATGGTCTTTAACCTCATCCACAACCATAGTGTCCTAGGAAGAAAGCACAGTAGCCATTCTTTAACATTGTCTATTGAGGATCTGAAGCCTATCTGAAG
The DNA here is from genome assembly GCF_004785775.1 of Grammomys surdaster. NCBI lineage: Eukaryota > Metazoa > Chordata > Mammalia > Rodentia > Muridae > Grammomys > Grammomys surdaster. Next base: position 5,852,381 of record NW_021604569.1, read on the forward strand.
AACTTCTTAGTTTAAAAATTTGTGAACCCCTTCTTTAAACCACAAAGCCCTTGTGTTGCTTCTAATAGCTGCAGTTTTGTGTGTCATACTTCCTCATACCCTAAGGAAGTATCTTCCCTACCCCAGACCCTGCCCCCAACATAGTCTTATGCACTCTGGTGCTCAGGCATTAATCTATGGGTGGGCCTTCTGCTCACCACCCAGGTTCTACGCTGACTACTTGCTTTATGAATCTCAGCAGGGTCTTGCTAACAACATATTGGAAATGCAGCTTTCCTGGCCCACATGGACAGGTTTTTGGTCTATTTTTGTCTTTTCCCTGTTCTGTTTAAATATGGTGTCTGTGACTGAGTTTCGTGTTCCGGAGGACGTGGTCCAGAGAGAAGGAGCCAGAGTTGCTTCTCTGCCTTGGCGCTTAGGAAAGAGCAAATGGGGCTGCCACCTGCCCGGTCTGGGGATGATTCCAGAATGGCTCAGGTTATTCACAGCACAGATCCACCCGGGGGTAAAAATACCATCCCAGAAGGACGCTCCTCCTAGCCATAAAAATACCTATGTGGTATAGAGATACATTCAAAAATGACACAAGGTTTGGGAGCAAATGTCTTAGGAAACAACTGAAGCTATTAGTACTACCCTTAGGAAAGGGAAGAGAGGGAGATCCAGGAGGAAAGAGTGAGGGCAACTCAAGATGCTTATAAATGTCAGTAACAATCAGAGAACTATAGTTTAGACTGTGGGAAGAGCTTCCTCACCAGGGAACATCAGGAGACTTTGGTAAGGTGTCCTCCTGAGAGCCACAAGGCTCAACAAGTTCTACTTCATGAAGAATCAAAACTAATACTGCTCCAGAGTAACCATCAGCCTGTGGCATCCACAAAAAGGCTTCTGCTTTCCAAGATGTTTTGTCCAATATCTCCTCTTGAGTTTTCGCCACTATAAAGTTATCTACACAATCACAGTATCCCACACTCAACTCAGGGATAGATAAGTGAGGAGGAAAGGCAGACTCACCCTCCTCCTCTCTTAGTCTACTTTTGAAGGTCCGGTCTTCTGTTTCTGGGATTCTTTCCTTAAACTGGGTTCTTGCAAATATTCTGCCGTTGTTGTTGTTGTTGTTGCTGTTGTTGTTGTTATGGCAGTGGTGGTTATGTTGTTTTGTTTGGTTGTTTTTTGCTTCTCTAATTCGTCCCTCTTAGTTTGTCTAGCTACTCTGGAGTCCCCACTCCTTACTAGTCTCATTCTAGCCTTTCCTGCTGAGTGGTACTTCCTCTACAGTTCCCATGCCAACTTTACACATGACATTCTAAGGAATTTCTTACAATAACATGAACTTGCCTGCATGATAGACTTGTCCAGAGAATGTTCCTTTAAGAGTCAAGAGAAAGTCATCATCAACGCATCTCTATTATTAAATTGCTAACCTACTCTTTACAGGTGCTGGCCCTTTCGAGTATAATGGGTCCCACATCTGTTATCAGCAAGATATATTTCTCATCCCTTCAAAACATTTTCAGTATCCATAAATTCAGAGGAAGAAGAGATATCTAAATACTCAGAAAGGTGTTGGAAAATAACCAATGTACTAAGAACCCCGGAAGTAAATTATAGTACCGTTGGGTGGTTAAGTGAGCTAACACAATTCCTTTGCAGGCCAGGCTGGGTGTCAGTTCTGTCTCCCTCACTCTGACCTTTGCATGTCAGGCTGGGTGTCAGAGTTATGGGTCCCTCGCTCTGAACTGAGTGCCTCACAAACCTCAGACATGACCCAGAAACCATATTTAAGCAGTGTCATAGACAAATCCCGTCAGTGAAGGAAAAAAACATGGTATAGAAAATGTAGAGCATCAATCAGCAATGGGTCAACCAGACCCTCCATGAGTATCCCCTTCTTGGGTTGGAGTTTTCTGACATTTCCATTTCTTTCGAATATAAAGTTGTTTTTCATTAGTACTGTAGAATTTTCAAATGATGAGGACAAAGAAAGATAGAGAAAAGGAGAAAGAAAGAGAGCTTTAATCCACCTAAACTACTGTGTGTGTGTGTGTGTGTGTGTGTGTGTGTGTGTGTGTGTGTGTGTGTGTATAGTGTGTGTATGTGGTTTCTCTGTGTGGTGTGTGTGTGTGGTATGTTCAGTGTGCATTAGTATGTGTATGTGTGTGTGGTATGTGTGTATATGTGTATGTGGTGTGTGTGTGTGTGTGTGCAGTATATATTCCTATGCATGTGTATGTAGTCTGCTGTGTGTATGTGATATGTATGTGTGTGGTATGTACAGTGTGCAATAGTATATGTGTGTGGTGTGTGTATGTGTGATGATATGTCTGTGTGTGTGCAGTATACATTCCTATGCATGTGTGTGTAGTCTGTGTGTGTGGTGTGTATGTGTGTGGTATGTCCAGTGTGCACTACACATACATATGTGTAGTGTGTGTATGTGTGGTGATGTGTGTGTGTGTGTGTATAAGAGAGAGTCAGCAAGTCTTCTTGTACTGAAAGACAGCTCAAAAACACACTCTTGCAACAGGTGACTTGAAGCTGCCACCTGAGACAACACAACGTCAAAACACAGGGTGTGAAGCAGAGCATCTCCAGCTCCTCAAGATCAGTCAATGAAAGGGAGGCACATGGAGAATGAACTGTGTTCCCCTACTGCAGAGAGCACTGGCCTTCTTCTCTTTTTTGGTTCCTTCTGAGGAATTCATTTGAGGATAAAGTATTGCAAATCTCAAACTAAAGAAAAGCAGCTGTTGCTGCTTCCTTGGCTTTGGTAGCCTCCATCAAAGCCCTGTCCCAAATCAACAGAAAGTAACTCTGTGGCCACATGGCAGGGTGAGGCTCAAGGGTATCAGTCAATGGAAATAGAAATGATAATACAGACAGTGAGCATATGCACTGTGGTGCATTCATGTGCCTGGGACTATTCTGGCACCAGGTCTATCCTCCTGCTTGGTGAAGTATGCAGTGTTGTTACTCTTCTCACTCAGATATGAGGATGGACTGATGGAAGCTATGAGTTCCCAGAAAAAGTACCTATCTCTTTCACCCTCTGTGATAGGAATACTAACAGCAACAATAACCGTATCAAATGTCAAATGTGCCAGATACTACGCAACTTTATCCCAACAAATCTTTGCAAAAAACATATAAGCTAGGAGTTTACTCACCCTACACCTTTACCTATTAGGCAACTGGACAACAGAGATTAGAAACTAGCTCCATGTAGGACACCTTGAATGTGGCAGACTTTGGACACAGTTCCAACCTGTCCTAGTCTAAGCCTTTGGCTCCAGAGGCCTGTGACATTGTGTCCTAGGAGTATTTCCCTTCTCTGAAGCTCATACAATTGCAACTGAAACCCAGGCACTTGGGTTATTTTCATCAAGTTGAAAAGCTCTTCCTGAGATTAGAGCCAGCCAAGTGAACGGCTCCCAGAGAGCCTTCTGGCAGTGTTGCCCATCCGTTGGCCTCAGCCACAGCTGTGGTCTCCAAAGGAAATAACTCATGTGGCCGTTGGTTGCACCTGTCACTCACTGGAACCAGTACTTACTTCAGAACACCAGGGCCCCACAGGGATGAGAACAGCAGCTACACCAAACTAATGGGCACCCAAACAGGTCCCTATGGTTCTGGGAACCCGCTCCTCTCAATCTAAGATGAGCCCCTGCTGTTTTAGAAGGTCAGAGAGACTGGCCCTCAGCCACCTGCATTATGCTTTTGTGGAAAGAGCCCATCCTAATGCTCTATGCAGGCAGTGGCAGTGGCTAACAACAGGCATGATCTAAATCAGGTAAAACACCTCTGACCTCCTGATTAAAAAGAAAAGGGATGTGTAGGTGATTCTAGGTGACATCATTGAAACAAGAAAGGCTAGCAAATGGCCAGTGAGAATTAAGGTCTCTGCATCAGTCCTTGGGAGAAGGAAGGACATGTGAGACTTCTAAGAAGCAGTTAGAGCTGGACAAAGACACACGAAAAGGGAAAATTTCATGGTGGTTTGGGTATGTCACCACAGTGAACTAGGCTGAACAGTAATCATTAGATTCAATCAAATGCAACTCTACCAATGTTAACAGAGCACCAGGCATCTACACCAAAATAAAGGGTTACTGAACATGTTTCTTCATGTGCCTGTATCTTCCTTCATGTTCCCTTACTGCAGAGCCAAGCCATATGTGCTTGTCACCCTCAAATAACAGGGCAGGCTGGCATGTGAGTAAGTGCTGGGATGAGTGGTGAGTTGTGTGAAAAGTGGTCTGGAGGGATAAGTGTGTGAAGAGAGGTGAAAATCTCTTTGTGCAGGATGCAGGATGTGGTCTGGGGCCTATGAATGATTCTGTAGGATTCTAGCCACCCAACCTCTCCTTAATCACAGTCTTCAAAGTTACTTACATATTCAACTGGGAGAGTCAACAGTCATATTCAAATCCAGGATGACTTCTGTTCTGTAACATGCAGTTCGTAACACCCCCTTATGAATCTTTGAACACCTTCTGGACTCAGTGTTCCCCTATGGATAGTGAAGATCTTCAGTCCTGCACCCAGAATGCTGCATCAGCTGCTTTGCCATGTGATGGTTTTCAAGAGGTCAGGACTCCAAAGGAGGGAAAGGGTCTGTATAAGTCAGTTACTAATATGTTGATTCTTTTCAGTTGTGGAAATTTTCCACAAGTAAAACTAGATAGATGATAGAGATAGATAGATAGATAGATAGATAGATAGATAGATAGATAGATAGATAGA
>NW_021604569.1:5857133-5887626 GCF_004785775.1 Grammomys surdaster
AGATAGATAGATAGATAGATAGATAGATAGATAGATAGATAGATAGAAGATAGATGACAGATAGATGGATGATAGATAGATGGATGATAGATAGATGACAGATAGATGATAGATAGATAGATAGATAGATAGATAGATAGATAGATAGATGAGATATAGATAGATGATAAATAGATGATAGATAAGTAGATAGATGATTGATTAGATATATAGATGATAGATAGATACATAGATAGATAGATGATTGATAGATAGATAGATAGATAGATTACAGATAGATTACAGATAGATAGATTACAGATAGATAGATAGATAGATAGATAGATAGATAGATAGATAGATAGATAGAAAGATACATACATACATACATACGTACATACATACATACATACATATACAGACAGACATACACACATACAACACTTTAGTTTCAACTTTAAAAGCATAACCATAGACATGGATTTGTGCAGTGCAGCATGCACAAACATCTTACTTTTGTGTTAATCAAACTGTTCTAGTGACTTTTAAATTCTTCATAGGAAGAAGTGACACTGGGGTATTGGTCATCCAGTACGTTTCTGTCATTGTGTCAAAGACTATGTTCCATTATCCTTGATGAAGGTGGGGCACATGCTGCTTGCTGATGAGATTGTCTACTTCCTTTAGAAATGCTAGGTTTTTACATCTTCACCAACCATTTGTTCTTTGCTTTCATATTTAAAAGTATTAATACAACATCATTCTACTAGGTGGCCTATGGGAATTACAAACTGAAACACTATTTAATGTATCCTGCCTGTCCTAAGTAGCTCTCTGTTGCTATGATAAATTACTGACCAAAAACAACTTGGGGAGAAAAAGGTTTATTTTAGGAGCTCGAGACACAAACTTGGAGGCAGAGACTGAGCAGAAACCATTGAAGAAAACTGCTTACTAACTTGCTTTCCATGACTTGCTCAGTTTGCTTTCTTATATAGCCCACAACTACCTGCCCAGGAGTGATACTACCCACAGTGGACCAGACTGTCTCACATCAATCATTGATCAAGAGAATATCCCCACAGAAATAGCCCAGGCCAACTCCATGAACATAATTCCTCAATTGTGTTCCCTCTTCCCAGATGATTTGATTTTGTCTGAAGTTGATAAAAAGTAATCAGTATAAGTGACCCCTTGTCAACTCCACACAGTCACTGTGAAGCCATTACCTTTCTTGTTTACTCCAAGATCTCAAGTTATTAGCACAATATAAAATATAGTATAACTTTTAAAAGTCCCATGGTCTTCAAAAAAAAATCAAACACTGTGTAAGTTTAACAATTCTCTAACATATCCAATCCCTTAACTTTCGGTTCCTAAAAAAAGAAAAAATAATAATTCAAGGGTTGAAGAGATGGCTCAGCAGTTAAAAGCACTAACTGCTTTTCCAGATGTCCTGAGTTCAATCCCCAGCAACCACATGGTAGCTTACAACCATCTGTAATGGTATCCGGTACCCTTTTCTGGTATGTCTGAAGACAGCTACAGTGTGCTTATATTAATAAAATAAATAAATCTTACAAAAAAATCAAAACAACTTACATCCTTTTTTTACACTAATGGGAAAAAAGCTAGAGCATAAATACAATTGTACTTAAGCACATCTAGAGTCCAGAATTATAGCTCCAAATCTTGTAGCTGAATGTCTGACAATTGGGACTCACTTCTGATCTTCTGGCCTCCAAAGTGCTTGATAAACTCCACGTTTCTGACTCTGCTGTCTGTAACACACACAACTTGTCTCATCGGCTCTACTGTAGACCTTTGGCTGTTCTCCTGGTCACTCTCCTGACCTGGCATCCCTGATATGCTGGACTTTCCATTGCAGCTGAGGCTACACCTTCACACATGGCTGGACTCTGCCTCTGCCATCAGGTGCCAAACCTCAGCTTTTTTCCATAATCCCTTCAATCCTGGAGTTTGCATTCCAATTGAGGCTGCGCCTATTCCAATGGCTTCTGTCCTATAGTTTTTTCCTGAACATGTTCTGAAGCTACTTGAGGACAATGATATACTTCTGACTGGAAAATCCAATGAGTTGTCTTTTTGCCTATCATGAGATGGCCACTTTGGTCATCTGATATCATCTTCAATGGAACAGTATAATAGTCTTATTGCCAGGAAGAATGTCAGCTCCTCCTAGGAGATCCTCAGGGACTCCTGTGTCTTTTCAGATAACAGTGTCTGGCACATTGCCAATGCATAAAAAACATATGAGGAATCAAGCACAACAATGATGTCAGACACAAAGCTATCACAGTGGATCTGTGATAATGTGAGATTCAGGTTCTGTGGGTGGTCTTGGATCAGGAACTAGATATCAGGCTGGAGATCTTACTGATTTTTAATTCTGTTTCCCTGGAAAGCCTTTCCTCATTGATAATGCAATTTTGAGACTCCACGAGATAACTAAAATCTCCTAAAATGTAGCAAGCTCACAGGAGACTGTGACAATTTTGTTTGTCCAGAGCAAAACACTCTGATGGGTACATCTAGGAGGTCAACAGTGTTTGTTGAACAACAACAGCAAAAGAAATTTCTCTTCAGTTTTTTCAGAGATATAAGATGCCAAAGAAAGAACTTTGAGTTGAGCATAGGCAGTCTTCAACTGGATGGCCTTTTCCTCAACAGTGAAGAGTCCCAGTGAATGTCTTATACACATGGGTCTTCTACCAGCCACTGTGAGACACAACCACAAACTCTTAGGCACAAGCCAAACATGACTACACAATGCAGAGCCAACTACAATTCAACTTCTCATCTATTTCCTTATTCTTATTTTCTTATTCTTATTATTGGGCATTCTTTACAATAGGCCTGGTTTCACAGAGCAAATGTAACAGTAAATCCTCAGGGTCTCTTTTGTGTACTTAACTCAAAGAACCTTCACCTGAGGAACCTCACTGTGCTTACAAGGCATATGCACTTTTTCAGGTTTTTATACATGTCTACTTTTCTGGTAGAAAGGCCACATCTTGTATGGACTCCTCAGTGCAATTTAGAATCTGTATACAAGATAAAAAAAAATAATGTGTAAATAGGTTAAGTATTTTATATTTGGTCAAAATCATTGGCTGGACAATAGGCTTGAAAATGAGGCACATTAGAGTAGTCTGGGGTGCTAAAAGAGGCACAGACTTTAGAGTCAGATTCATTTGCAGTTAGCCTTTACCATTGAGCATCACCCTTGGTAAAGACTTTAAATTATCTGTGTTCCTGAATAACATAGACAACACTAGCCACTTTCTCAAGTTGTTGTAAAAGTTAAATGAGGTAAGGTATGTCTATGACAGAAAAAGCACTAAAAAAGTACTAATTCCTTACTGTCTTCAACAGCTATCTCCATAAATGAAAGATAGATAGATAGATAGATAGATAGATAGATAGATAGATAGATAGTAGATGATAGATAAATGATAGATAGATAGATAGATAGATAGATAGATAGATAGATAGATATAAAGCTCCTTCCTTCTCTTTCTCCCTCTCTTTCTTGCAATAGTAAACACAAACTTTTTCAGTAACTGTACAAACCTGCCATCTGACATGCATAGCAAGTTAACATACTGTTGTATAGACTAACAATGTTTTACTAAATCATAGGGAGAACAACCACAAACTTTTGTTCCAAAAGCAATATTAAGCAGTGGTTATTTTTATTTGTTATTTGTTAATATTATATATAAGACAACCCCAACTACCTACATGGTATATGTAGGAGGTTCAGATTGCTAATGGCCAACAGTAGTAAGTGGCCCAAGGTGCCGGGAGTGAGAGGATCTTGTCATAATGTTTGGAAATATGAACTCTTTGTTTCGGCAAAGAAAGACACTGATTGATCAGTTCTAATAACACCATGTGGCACTTCTCAGGCCTGTGGCACATGCTGGCCTTCATAACACGCTTATTTGCATAACAGAACTATATCTCATAGTTTGGTTGATGTTTTGGTTTTTGTTGTTGTTTTGAATTTTTGGTTGGTTGGTTGGTTGGTTGGTTGGTTGGTTGGTTGGTTGGTTGGTTCGTTGGTTGGTTGATTGGTTCGTTGGTTCGTTGGTTCATTGGTTTGTTGGTTCATTGGTTGGTTGGTTGGTTTGGGAGTGTTTTGTTTTGTTTTGTCGTTTGGAGAGTAATGGATCTAACACTATGGAAGCTTCAAAGGTACACTATCTGAATCATTAAAACTCTCTTCTGTCTCCTCCATCCATATAAAAGAAGGAAAGAATAGAAGAGCTTTAGCAAAAGTAAGAAGGGATGATGGTGAGATTTTATTACTTACCAAGGATTACACCAGAGTTCCAAGGTTGATAATTTCATTTTTAGTCTTACCCCACTTTCCCTCCTTAGTCCTCCTTCTCAGAGGAAACGAAGTTTTCTTGGACTCCAACAAATGTGTCTTCCTTCGCTAATTTCCATGTGCTGGATTCAATGCTAATTTACATCCACATTTGTGCCGGAGATCTTAAAAATCTGCTGTTGTTTCCTTCCTAAGCTGTAAGGTGGGGGTTGGGAGTGGGGGCGGAGGAGTGGAGTTGAGGACAACCAAAAGGGAAAGAGGGAGCGAGGGTGAGAAAGTAAGAAGGAAGATGAGAGAAAGAAAAACTTCAGCCAGTAAGCATTTTCCGTACTTAATAATTTGATTTTGTAGGCTAGCCATATCAAAGAGCAAAATATTCAATATTGTTAATTCAGTTTTGCAAAATATATTCTTAATTTAAAAATGATTTTGCTCCGGGTGGTAGTGCAGTAATAAAGCAGTTATTGACCAGATCTTATTGATTGTAGAGTCTGCGGGCAAAGAGCACTGACCTCCTTCACACTCTTATTGCTTCCTCCCTCCCCGGCCTTCTTCATCTATGCTCGCTCAATAATATATTATTAATATATATTTTTAGCAAAAACTGTATGTTACAAGGTTAAGAGCTTCTTAGTGATTTTTTTCAGGATCCTCTCTCCCTTTGGGGTGTTAGGGAATCAAGTCAGTAACCAAGTGTCTGTGTATAAACGGCTTTCTGTGGAAATACTTCCCCCACCAGCAAAGGTTCTGCATTCCCAGCCACACTTTGCTATATTATAGAGGACAGAAGGGAAGATTTTCTAAGCCAAAGGCTGTCACAGGGTGGAAAATGGCAGCTGTGGAGAGGGCATTTCACCCTAGCTGTGAAGATCAAATTCAATCCCTGTGTCCTTTCTCAAAAAGTAGCTTTGAGCTTCAAAGAAGAGAAAACTGTGGTCATGTCAAATTCAGCCACCAGTGTTCTTGCTTCCAGCAGCCTTTCATGAGGCTTTCTCTGCACTGCCGTGAGGACTGCTCTTATACCATACCCATTTATGATAGTCAGCAATGCGTCGTTTTGACATTTGCACAGAACATAGCTTTCTGTCTTTTTACTTTCCCTAAGAAGTGTGGACGTTTTCTGAAGACAAACACTATGCTTATGTTCCTTCAATAACTCTTGTATAACCTATCATGTCTTGGGTTCACAATAAGCGTGCAATAATTACTTACCAATTACATATTGTGCACATTCTGCAGGAAACTTTTTTAGAAGAGAGAAAGACAGACAGACAGACAGACAGACAGACAGACGAATTTCACCCTGACAACACATTAAGCATGCGGTATGCTTGTCTCCACCCGTGCACCAAGTGAGAATAAACAAATGTTGCTGAGATTGACCTCCAGTTGTTGGATCAAAAATAGAGAGTTTCAGTGGTTTGCTTTTATGGAAAAGAGGAAAAACTGCTGCTCCCAAACACCGACTTCAGGGAAGGCAAGTAAATCCTGGTTAAGGGAGAGACTTGGATTAAAAGTGAGTCAGTAGAATATTGTCTGCAACCTCTCATAGTGACTTCACCATATCTCCTAATATTATAGTCAAGCATTTCTTCTGTGGCAGAACAGGCATGTTCAGAACAAAACAAACACTGTGCCTTTCACACAGCTTGTACACATTCTTGAGGTCTTGCCTCCACAAAGAAAAGTCAGTCCATTAACTCGAATACATATTCATAAGAATTGGGGCATGTGGACAGGATCCAGATCTCTTATTGGCTGCTGGTTTCATAGCCTGCTGGGAAGAGATTAAAACAGAAGGACATCATCACCCAGTAGGAGTAACCCAAGTGAGTGTGGAGGAATGTTGGGCTCTACCTTCTAGCTGTGTAATCACTGACAAGTTGTTCACAGCAACTGAGGTCTCAATAGCCAACAGTTGGTCTCTCTAAGAACTTAATAGAAAAAAAGGATAAATACAGAAAGGACTTTTCCCAGAAACAAAGGAGGTTCTGTTAGCACTCATGGGTCTAAATATGGTGGTAGTATCTTAGGGTATCATTGCTGTAAAGAGACACCATGATCACAGCAACTCTTATGAAAGACAACATGTTATTGGGGTTGGCTTACAGTTTTAGAGGTTTGGTTCATTATCTTCATGGTGGGAAGCATGGCAGTGTCTAGGCAGACATGGTGCTGGAGAAAGAGCTGAGAATTCAACATCTTGATCCAAAGGCAGCCAGGAGGAGGCTCTCTCCCACACTGAGCAGAGCTTGAGCACTAGGAGACCTAAAAGTCCACCTACATAGTGATGCACTTCCTCCAACAAGGCCACACCTATTCCAACATGGCCATACCTCCTAATAATGCCAAGCTCCATGGGCCAAGCATATTCAAACCACCACATACAGAAAATCAGCCTCCAACAGCAATATGGCCACAGAAAGACAAAGAATTACTAATACCACATGAATAGTCACCAAATTTCAACCTCTTCTCATCCCCTAGCAAAGTACCATTGGCTTCTAGGTACCAGAAGGCAAAGAATACCAGGGAAGGGTTCTCTGAAGTCCAATTATTAGGGCAAAGGACAAGACCAATTACCTCAGGGAGTGAGCCTGGAAGAGCAAAACAATCAACTGTCCAACCCTTTTGCTTCATTTTCCCCTTTGTCACAAAGGAACAATTATGTAACCCTACCTACTCCTCACAGTCCTCTCAAAGATCGTGTAATCAGAACTGTAAATGTAGTTTGTTGAAATTTCCAGCTGGTCACAGATGCTGCCTTTCTGAGGAGCCCCTCCTGCTCTCCATGGAGTCCCCCACTGGTGCCCACGCCCAGCCAGGAGAGGCTCCCCCCACCCCCAACCAGAGCCAGAATGAAGTGAACAGAGTAGCACAGGGCTCTGCAGGTGGCAGGGAGAGGGGGAGCCGCACAGGCAAGGAAATAATAGAGACTGGATTGTTTATGCTTGTGGGAAAGGGCGCATGAATATGGATAAAACCCTGTGCGCATTTTGCTAATTACCCAGCGTCAATGTTAAAGGAGAAGAGAACTCATTGCAGATTTTCAAGCCAATTCCAGCCCTTCAAACCCACCCCCACCTACACGCACACACAAATCACCACAGCCACCACCACCACTTCCACCGCCATTTTCTCTTCTCTCATAAAAATAGCTGACAGTGTCCCTCTGAATATAAACCAGGTGGAGTCCTTTGAGTTAAATACAAATCGACAGAGGAATCCTGTCTTGTATCATGCCAGAGAGCGCAAGGAAGGAAGTCTCGCTCTATGGCCACAATTGGTGCTGCTTCTCTCCCATAAATTCCTCACAGTCAAAGCAACGCATAACCTAACAGGCAAAGGGTGATCCAAGGCAGGGACTGCCATAGAGAGACAAAGAATGGCACATTAAGAGAAGGCCATTTTTACCAGGACCCAAATTAGTAAAACAAAAGACAAAAATAATTCCTAGCCTTTGGTCTCCAGTCCTAATTAAGGCTTCTTTCCTGTCCTTTCCTACCAGAAAGTGGTGAACCAAACAGTGACCACATATTTGTTGAGGCAGAACCAGCTCAGGGAAAATAAAATATAAATTAAAATAAAAGATGAATTATAGCCTTTGTTTTCTGGAAACTTATGGCTATGTCCCAGTCAATCCCAGGTAAATGTGTATGACATCCCTGGATCACCAGGGTTTGGGGCAGCAGAGCTTAAGCCAGGGAGATTTAGAGGGAAGAGCTTGAACCTGCTACCTGTGGTCCAGAAGTTCATCACTACCGGCTGCAAAAGCCCATGTGCCTTTGTCTCAAGAGCTACTAAGCTAGAGAGTAATCAGAGAGTATCTGTCTTGAGCTACAAGCATTGGGGCCACAGCAAAGGCAGAGCCTTTGGTCACATTTTTCACAGTCCTCTGCAGAGAAGCCAGCCGCTGACCTGGGAAGCTGGAAACCATGAGTCACTTAGTTCTGTCCCATGTAGCTGTGTGATTCTGAGCAGGACATTTGGCCCTCCTGGACCTCAGCCTGATAGTCTCTTCATTTGTAAAATTTAAACAGTTAGCAGTACAAATTTTCATAGTCCTTAACTGGACAATCCAAAAAAATAAATAAATGCCAAAAGATGACGCAGGGTCAACTCTCCCCAAGCCAGCCATTTCCAGCCATTTTTGCCTCTACCCTACTGAAGGCTGCTTGACAACCTCTTGAGTTAGGTCACAGCTTACTATAATAGACAAGCAAACTAAGGCCTTGAGTAGTGACTTTCTGAGTTGTTAGTGATATGGTAAAGTAGAGATTTGAACCCAAGCTAGCAAGCATATTGATTGTATTATGTAGCATTTCCAATAAAAACATGGACTTTTTCTCTCCTCACATCTTTACTGTAGTAGAATACGTATAAGCATAACATTTCCTACCATACCCACGTGCAAGCCTTCAGCTCAGTGGCACTAGTTACAGTTGTATTTTTATACAAACATCACCTCCAATCACTTCCAGAACTTCTTCCATATTGTAAAACTAAAACTCTAACTGTCGACTGATAATGCTTTCTTTCTTTTCCCAAGCCCCTGGCAAACAGCCTACTGCTTTCTCTGCCTACATTTTGACTATTCCCGAGTCTCAAGTAAATAATATCATACAGTATTTTTCTTTTTATGATTGCATCATTTTACTTAGCACAATGTCTTTAAGGTTCTTTCATATTGTAGCACGTGTCAGAACTTTCTTCTTTACATTTCGGTGATAAAGAAGCTGGAGAAATGGCTTGGTTAAGAGCACTGGTTGCTCTTCCAGTCCTAGGGGATCTGACTCCCTCTTCAAGACTTCATGGGCACCAGGCACATATATGGTACATAAACACATATGTACACAAAACATCTAAACACATAAAATTAATACTAAATTTAATAATGGGTATTAGTAATACTTTATTCTATGCTCGCATGTACCATGTTTTTCTTACCCATTCACTATTCAGTGGACACTGGAGTTGCTTTCATGTTGTACTTTTGCGATTAATGTTGCTATGGATATGAGTGCAAAAATATCTCAAGATTCTGCTTTTAGTCCTTTTGGATATTTACATGGAAGTAGAATTTCTGTATGCTATGTCATACAGAAAGTATGGTTTTAATTTGGGGAGAAACTGCCATACCATTCTCCATAATGGCTGTATCATTTTACCTGTATATGTGCGCACACACAAGCATACACGTGCACTCACACATGCACACACACACAAGCACTTGTTTGCTTATAGGAGCCATGCTAATGGGTATAAGTATCTCATAATTTTGGCTTACATTTTACCAGTTAATAACATTGATCATCATCCCATGTTCTATTGAGCATTCAGATTATCATTTGTGAAAAAATATCTATTCGAGTTTTTACCCTATTCTTTGGCTTTGTTGTATTTTAAGATGTCTCTATGTACTATGGATTATACAGATAATTCTATAGATATCAACTGCTTATCAGATATATCTTTTTCTCTCAGTTTATGGGTTGCCTTACTATTTCATTGACAGCATCTTTTCATTTACATTTTTTTTAATTTTATAAAGTATAATTTGTTCATTTTTGTCTATGTGTCTTTATCATATCCAAGATCTCATTACCAAATCTAGTATAATTAACTTTTTACTCTATACTTTCTTCCAAGTATTTTATAGTTTTAGGACATGAACACAGCTTCGTTCATTTTTGTATACAATATTAGGTATGGGACAAACTTTATTTCTTCTGTATGTGATTATCCATCTTTCCCAGAAGCACTTATTAAAAAGCATATGTCTTTCTGGTTGACTGTATTTAATGTCCTTACCAACACTGTTCTGTATCACTGATCTATGTCTTGATGAATTTTGTAATCAATTTTGAAATCAGTATGAACCGTGCTGGGATCTGGCTGGGATTTTGAATATAATATCTTAGCTATTGTATGTCTGCCATTTACTTACTTTTTCTTTGACTTTAAGGTTATAGGCTTCCATTCTTACGCCATTGAGTCTCAACTCAAGACTGCAATTTAGTGTTTTTCCTGCTGCACCAAACATCATCATTTTAGGTTTTTTTTTTTTTTTTGAGGAACTATGTATACCTTGCTCAGTTTGAGGATAACAGAAAAGCACATTCTATGAAGCCCAAAATTTCCCCAACAAGGCCCAGTGCATGCTTCATCCTTAGTGAGCTGATTTGAGCAAAATAGAATGTGTAAAATCTATATGTTGTGCATAGCAATGCTAAAGAATAGCTCACCATAGCATCCAGCAGACCAGTCAGTGCGTGATTAAACCCTGGCACTGAGATTAGGAACTTTGTCAGAGATTACCAGTTAAAGTCAATGGAAGCATCACCAAATAGCACCAAGAAAGCAAAGTTAAATAATAGAAGCAAAGGTACAAAGACAGCGTGTCATCTACATAGGTGACTTCCAGCCCTGGAGTCTCTTCTACCCCTGCTTCTCTCCTACATCCCTACACAGGGCTGCCCATCAAACCCACACTGCCTCCATGTGCCAAAGAGGGAAATTACCTTCAAAGAGCAGGGCTCTGGACCCAGACTTACTGCCATATTTCTCCCGTAGACTTTACATCTAACTTTTCAGCAATGGATGCTGGAGCTGATTGGATTATAGGAATACAAATGGATTAATTTGGGATGGATTAGATACATCGCAAAGCATAAGTTTGACTTGCATTAACATAAAAATGTCATAAAAATGTAGATGCTCAGGCAGGGTTTATTTGTGATGCTGCTAATGCATTGTTACTCCAGCGAAAGATGCACACAATATTTACGCTGTGTCTGACCACATAAAACACGTCGTACACACATGCAGTGCTTTTATGGAGAGGGAAAAGAGCCAGAGGGGCCCTTCAGAATTCAAATTCTTCAGCCTCTGATTTTCTCTTTTTACATTTTTTTCTTTATTTTCAAGAAACAAATACAGTTTTAAACCATCATTACTGTATTTTGAACAGTTAATATTTCATATCGTGACATCGCTACTCAGAGGTAACAGGTTTAGTTGATTACTATTTGTTTATAGAGCCAGAGAAACCTGCAATCACAGGGAACATAGAAGGATTGCAATTAGATCTATTGGCTGAGAGCTGCACCTTGCTGACCCACGGTTAAGTGGTTAGCGCTATCAGAGAGAAAATGCCTACTGGCAGCTGGCACATCTGCACATAATAATACAGGCACAACTGACACGGCCACTAAAGGCTGCTGCTCTCCTCTCTACCCAGAAGCTGAAAACAGATCATGCTTTTTAATAGTGCATCAACACGTTTCTTCTGAATTAGCATAATCATGTGAGTTTGGGAGGAAATGGATATCTTGGCTAAGCTGCTGTGAATTCTTCAAAGTATTCAAATAAAAAGGGGTCCTCCCCTCCCATGTGAACCTGATTCTATACCCAGCTTATAGGTTATTCTGAAAAGAAAAAGGAAGAAAGAGAGAAAGAAAGAAAGAAAGAAAGAAAGAAAGAAAGAAAGAAAGAAAGAAAGAAAGAAAGAAAGAAATAAATGGGGGGTACTATAGTTAACCAAAATGTTTTAATATAAGGAATATCCTGCACAGGATGGGCGTGAACATATGCTTGAGCTGGGGGAGAGGTAGTTAGTACAAATGCATCGTAAAATTCCATCAATTTGCTAAGGGTGAGGGAAGAAAGACTGGGATTAAGGAAGAGCTCATGTATATGGTACTACACAAACACTTTACAAACTCAGTCTGTCTTGCAGGCCATCATTTCCATAGCTAGGTATCCTCAAACCCTCTCTCTTTCTACCAGATTCCCAAATGAACACTGCTGAGCAATGAATAGCAATGCATCCTCCCTCTTTCCCTTGTTCCCTCCCACTTCGTCTCCTTCTCTCTTCTCCTCTCTCTCCCATCTTTCTCTCATATAAGAGGATGACCTACAGATAGTAGACCAAATACATTTCAACACTATTCTGAGACAAGGAAGTGCCCTGGGTCCTGGTAGCCTCTTACTCCCTGATGGAGGCAGAGGGGCATTTCAGATATTTAACCAGCTGCCTATGACCCTGGCTCCAATCAGACCCAAGAATATCACAATCTTAAGGTTAAGCCTCAACCCTTTGGAATGGCAACTGTAGTTCTTTGGTTTCCTCCTTATAAAGTTCTGACTAGAACCACCTGGTCAAATCATCCCCTGCATTCTCTCTCAGAGACTAAATTACTCATTGTCTACATAAAGTTATATAGTAGATTATAGAACTGAGAAGGTAGGCATTGAAAATTCCTTCTGATTATTCTGCTGTACATACTGGCCTATGGGTAAAAAATAACAATGGAAGGATTATACACCTAGCACCAAGAAAAATTAGCACCATCCTTTGGATACCTCTTACAATTGAATCAATTAAATTACCAATATAATAGAAATCCCAGCTTACTTTAGGTAGATATATGCTATATTAGAAATCTAGGTTTACTTTCTATGCTGGATCAAGCACACACACACACACACACACACACACACACACACACACACATTTCCAAGAACAGCTTAAGATCCTCAAGCACATGTGTATAGGTGGCTACACTGGAAGTGGAGAACCAGGTTAGCAGACATTGAGGTAGATGTAGAAGACAATAAAAATGGTGTCACTATTGCTTGCAATTTTCTCAAATCACAATTCTGGACAACAAACCTAAGTCAGTAAATGAAATGAGTTGAAAACAACTTCACTTCAGACATTTTCAAATCCACAAAATCTTAAAGAAGCCTTAACAAATTTCAAAGTATTTGAAAGGTCTTAGCCTCTCATCACAATGAGATCAAATCATCTCTTAGTGACAAAAAAGAGAAAGAAAACCTGTTTCTAGCTGTCCCACATAGCAGCTAGAGGCCTGGGAGGGATGAAAAGGTGATACAGCCAAGGCCATGCGTGAAAATAATGAGTAAGAGAGTACACTAATAATAATAAACCAGACACAAAGCAACAAACAGAAACCATAGCCTAGGCTCCAAAAATAAAAAGAACACACTGAGATTGCTTATGAAAGTATTCTACACCAACGAGTAGATCTTTACAACAGACAAAACAAAAGCCATGCTTTCAAGGAAATACCCTTAAGAATGGCAGCTGGATGCCCAGCAACAATGACATCCTGAATCAGTGGGGAAAGATTCTTACTGCTAAGAGAAGAATAGTCATGCTAATATAGATTATAGGACCAAGAAAGTGCTTTCTAATGTCAGGGGATAATAAATATATTTTGAATTAGAAGCCAGGAACTACCAAAGACATTTACCAAAGGAGGCCATACAAGACACATTTCAAACATAAGATGAATAATTTTTGATTAATAGTTTATAATGCAAAGAAAATTGATGATGACTTATGCTATTTGGGCTAGAATGTATGTCATCTTACAAATTCTATCAGAAATCTGTTTCCTGGGTGCACCTGTTTAAGATAAGTATCGAAGAATATCTTGGGAGATTAGGGACAGGTGGGTAGGGTGTTTGTGTGTTTGTCTTGGAGCCCTCACTACATGGAATTCACTAAGCATGCCAGCTGCCTTCAAACTTAGTCTCAAACTTCTTCCCCGCTTTGCCTCTGAATGCTGGGGTTCTTAGGTGCTTGAGGACACCACAGACTGAAACTGACACACATAAATGATACAGTGCAGAGACTTGCAGCTGTTCTCTGAGTCCTGCACATTTAGACTCACAAGAAACTGTCTTAGTCTCTGAAAAATAGTCACAGTGCAAAGGCAGGGCAACAAGATGTAACTTTGATTTCACCCCATTTCACAAGATTCTAGCTTGTTCTTGCTTGTTCTTGCCTTGAACCCATCTTCCTTTTCTGACCACTACAGCACCAAAAAGGAGGACCACAGTATTACGCAGGCTGTCAAGTCAGGTTCCATAGTTGATTAAAGCCAACTGCTGCTCACAAACCCTATGCAATATGTGTAAATGTAACACATGATTACAAATATGATATAACTATGTTTTATATATATATAATTTTCTTCTTTCTGTCCTTTTTAAATTATTCTTAATTTCTCATATGCTTTTAGGCTGGATGCCTAAATTAACTTTGTATTCATTTTGTTACAAACACTTGAAGCTAAGTATTGTTTCTGTAAATATGAGAATAAATGTGAATAAATATTGACTCAGAAAAAGCTGTAATAATTGTGTTATAAAGATTTTAAAAGCAGACAAGAGTTAGGACACAGATTAAAAATGACGCATTAGTTGAGAAAGAATGATAACTAAAGAAATTTAAAGACAGTAAGATCCATAAAAATATAAGGATATTGTTTAACTTTACCAGTGGTTTTCAATCTTCCTAATGCTGTAACCCTTTAACACAGTTTCACATTTGTGATGACTCCCAACCATAATTATTTCATTGATACTTCATAACTGTAATTTTTGCTACTATTATGAATCTTAATGTAAATATCTACAGGATATCTGATATGTGACCCCAGTAAAAGGGTTGTTTGACTTCCCCTTCAATGGGTTGCAAACCACAGGTTGAGAGCTGCTTCTTTAGATGCTAGTAAATCAACTATCTTTGTTTAAAATGTCAGGAGTAATCTGAACAGGAAGCATTTACTACTGTCAAAATACCGTAGGGGAGGAGCTTGAGAGAGATGCAGCTCAGTGAGTAGACAGAAGGAGAGGGGCTAGGGATGCAGCTCAGTGGGTAGAAGGCTTACCTGGGATGCATAAACCTCGGATTCAATTCCCACCCACATAAAAACATGAGATATAAAAGGCATGAGGCAAGATGGGACACTGCATCAAAAAGAAGAAAGGGGATGAAAGCACACAACATACACACACAGGCAGAAAGAGAGAGAGAGAGAGACAGAGACAGAGAGACAGAGACAGATGACAGAAGAGGAAGGAGTGGAAAAACAGTAGAAAAATAGTATAAATCAAGGTAGGCGTTGGTAAGTATTACAGTAACTATGTAAGACAGATTCAAAGGCCTATTGATCTGAAGAACAGAATGAGTTGATAGCCAGTTCATTAATTCCACGGAGTTAATATTACAGCCAAGTATGTCCAGATTTACACAGTCTGTTCAGTCATCTTCCATGGACATTCACAGAGAAACTGAGTCACAAAACTGAGAAAGACAAATGAAGAAACTGTTGGAGCCGATCCTATACCCAGAAATTATAGCTATTCTTCCTGAGGCCAGTATCTGTGAGACAGGTCTGTAGGCTTATTGTTTTTCAAAATCTACTTTAATAAGGGTTCTTAAAATCTTCAACCTCACTTATAGCCCATCAACCAAAGGTAGGGGAAGAAGATAGCTAACAGGATAAGGGAGCACGGACCTGTTTAGAAGTAGTTCTTTGAGGCGATTCAAATCTTTGTTGCCTGCAGTTGAGTCTACTAGCAAAACATCAAGCATGAATCAGCAACATCTGCTTGATCCAAAAGTAATCACAATGCTTTGCCAATCAGCAAGAGTCCACCAAATCAGCAAGAAGCAGCTGGAACATCGCCAGAAGTTTTTCTGTACATTTCTCTCTACAAAGTTATGACAAACAAAAATAGAATTAAAAAGCAAGGAGAACCAATGCCAGTGTATCATCAATGAAGACCAGTGTCAGCAAAGCCCAATGAAGACCAGCAAGGTGAAGCAATGCCAGAGCATTGTCCACTGTCTGCTGGATTACACTTATATTCTTTCCAAACATTACATGTCTTCTCAAGCATATACTCTAGCAAAACATCACATACCCTTTCACTGGCAGCTTTTGGAAAATCACATGTCTGTTCTCAGCAAAACCTCCTCTCAAGTGTCTGCTTAAACAAAACATCCTCCCACATGTCTGCTTCAGAAAAGCATCCTCTCATAAGACTGTTTCAGAAAATAATCACAAGACACAACTGGGTCTACAACAAAACCAGAACTTTCCATTTCACAGGTCCCTTCAGTATACCCAGCACCTACTAGAGAATTAAAAGAACACCCTGTCTTACTAGTTAAAACACAATAGCTCAACTAGAACAAAGATGCCGTGAATAAAGTCAAAAGTTGAGAAAGGAATTGGGAAAACATTTTTTAATTAATCTTGTCTATTTATCTTATGTGTATAAGTATTTTATCTATGTGTGTGTCCATATATCATGTGAGTGTCTGGTACTTCAGTGGCCAGAAGAGAACATTAGATTCCCAGGGACTAAGTTACAGGACAGCTGGGAACTGCCATCCAAATGCTGGAAATTTACCCAGGCTCTTCAGCAAGAGCAACCAATGTCGCTAACCACTGAGCCATTCCTCCAGTCTTAAGGGAAAAAAATCTTTTAAAAAATAGTGAGCTCCATGCATTTGTGTGTGTGTGTGTGTGTGTGTGTGTGTGTGAGAGAGAGAGAGAGAGAGAGAGAGAGAGAGAGAGAGATGTGTGTATGAAAGAATATGAGTGTGTTAAAAATATAAAAGACCCTATAATATAATATACCTATAGATTGCCCAAAACTGATGAAAAGAATAAAAAACATTAAAAAGTAGGCAAAATTCTGAATAATTTCTCAAAATGCCTGAAACATATGATAAGATGTTCAACTTCATCCTGTGAGGGTAACATTCTCACAGAATGATTACATGATGAGGCTCCTTCAAGTTGAGGAAATGTATCCAAACCATGACTTTTACTCTGTGGCAAGGCTTCAGGAAATCTCTGTCACACACTGGAGGGGATAGCAAAGCTTTACAGACAGCATGAAAGGAATTTGGTAATTTGTTTTCTTAATTGCATGCATTAAGGTATACTTGCTCACACAGCATGTATAGAGGTTAGCAGTTAATATCAAGGTGGTTTTCCTCACTCACTCTTTTGAGAAAAGGTCTTTCATTGAACTTGAAGCTAAGCATTTCAGCTACAGTAGCTGGCCAGTGAGACTGGGAGATCTGAATGCTTCCCAGTGCTAGAGTTACTGGGTTTTACACAAACTTGGCGTATCCAAATTCAGGTCCTCATGCTTAGACACCACCCCCTTCTCATTGAGCTATCCCTCAATCTTCAACAATTTCTGACAAAATTATGCATACATTTTACTTTTCTATTCCATTAGCCCAACCTTTAGAAATTTACATTTGCAACAATATCTTTAAAGGCTCACAAATTTAGTTAACAAGGAATTATTAGTATTAGCACAATACTGAAAACCACTTCTTACGGTTTCATTTCTGTTGCTTCAGGGAGGAAGTCCTTTTTGTCTTATAGCTCCACGAAAGGCAAGGCAGAACTTAAAAGCATCTCATCTAGTCAAGCAGAGAGAAAGAATAAATACATGGGTCTTTGTTCGCTTGCTCTTGTGCTCACTTTTTCCTGTCTTACACCGTTGAGGGCCTCCTGCCTGGGGAATGGTGCTGCCCACAATGAGCTAAATTTTTAAATTAACTAACAATTAAAGTAATTCTACACACATTTGCCCACAAGCCAAATGATATAGACAATTTCTCATTAAGACTTTCTCCTTGGGTCATTCTAGATTGTGTCAAGTTGAGAATAAAAACCAACTAGTACACTATCTAAATGTCCTCATAGAAGAAGTGGGTGGGCTAGACTATCATATAAAGCAATGATGTACTGGGCAACTTTTTCATAACAAGAAAACAAAGAATAATATTTGTAAGTAGATACAGAGTGAACTCTGTCAAGTACTATGAAGTTAATATGTAAAGTACAAAAAGCAAATGTTCTGAATACTGCTTCCTACATAAGAGGTAGAGGGGAGAGAAAACTTAAACTATACACAAATCTTTGTTCTTTCTGGAAATAAATGCAGAAGCAGTAAATTAGAAAACAATAAAATTGGTTAACGAAATTGGTTAACTTCTGAGGAGTTCAGAGTAAGATGGGAAGAATAAGAGAAAATGAGACAAACGCCTTTCATGTACTTCTGATTTTTAGAAGTGAGCTAATAGTCTAAGTACTCAAAGGCAGAAGTCCATTAACAAGAGGGGAAATCGAGTTTATAACAATAAAATAGGAATAGAGTCTCAATTGCTACAATACAGATCGTAGAGAACTAAATGAAAAGGGAAAGAAATAAATTCAACTGAAGTAAAACTAAATAATAGAAACATACTGAAGGACATTTAAACAAAGAATTAATACAAATAGCTTTGAGCAGAGTATTCTATATTCCTAAAGTTGAGGGAAAAACAAAACCACAAAAACAAACCTTGAACTTTTCTCAACGGGTTTATTTTTCTAGGAGAGCAGGAGCAGCGTCTTTGAAACTATTGATGTATATATTACACCACTAAGCAAATGAGTAAATTTGTTTATGTTTTGATTATCCTGGATTCTAAATATGAAAAAAGATCTCAGTCATGGGACCACATACCTTTAACCCAAGCTCTTTGGAGGCAGAGACAGGTGGATCACTGTGAGTTTGAGGCTAGCCTGGCCTACATTAGCAAGTTCAAGGACAGCCAGGCTTCTATGGTGAGATTCTGTCTAACAGAGAGGGAGAAAAGGAGAGAAGGAGGGGAGGTAGGAGGAGAGGTGAGAAAAATAAGAAAAGACATGAAGAACGTGTTGATGGAAATCTACAAGCAACACCTGAAATAACATTGCCTGTAAATTTTATATTCTAGCTTCATTTGTTGAAAAAAATTAAATGTAATGTCATGCTAGCAGCAAGTACATCTAGAACTCCAGGCTTGGCTTCTAAAGATTATTTCCCAGTAAAAAGAAGAAACAGAGAGCTCCCTGAAGAAAGAATTGTTTACAGATCTGGGACAAAGAAGATACATTATGAACCCAGGAAACCCTCTTATAGCAGAAAGTAAGGAAGTGCTTTCAGAAGATGGTGGAGGTATGAGAAGAAAAGGAGAAAAGTGGGGTTGGGAGGAAAGGAGGAAGAAACAGGGTGAAGAGAAGGAGGATGAGGAGGAAGATTCGGGGAACAATGGGAGGAGGAAAAAGGGTTCCCACTCAACAGTGTCTGATTCTTTGGACATTAAAATAACAGATAAAGCTTCCTATAAAACGTGTGAATTTGTGCAATCATATTGAGTATTACTAAATAAACAACAGGAGAAAAGAGGTCTCTTCTATATGACCGAATGCTGAGGGGGTTGGAGACAGCAGCAGATGTGCAAGAATATTGCCATATTAAACTATCAGAGTTATCACTGTAAATTAAATCTTGGGTTCAAACCCAATGAGTAACAAGATGAGTAATTTAAAAAAGATCATAAAGTGTGTCTCTGCACTCTGTTGATTAGTTATAATCTAGTTTTTAAAAAGTAACTTTATAGGAGTAAAACCATTAATTCCTTGATCAGTTTGTGAAAATTCAGATGAATAATTATCAAGTGCACCTCGTGTGTCCTTGAATGTGAGCACACACCATCAATGCAGATCTATGCAGAATTCTGCTCAACAACACATAGGCTGAGTCCTATCATGAGGAAACGCTGCATAAAGTCCAAATTTAAAATGTCCTGTCAAGTAATTAGTATTTTGTTTCAATATGATAAAAGATGAAGATTTAAATGCTTTTCTCAGGTTAAATATAAAAGAAACATAACAATTAAATATACTGTATGTGCCTGGGGTAGAGCCTGCACTCAAGGAGAAAACTATGCTATGCAGAAATTTCATTTAGTTCATACATTTAGAATATTGGCTAATAACAAAAGGCACCATGTATCATTACGAAGCTTCCTATGGCTTGATAATGGTGTTCTCATGACATGAGAGGATACTCAGCTCTTGGGAAATCTACAGTAATATAGTAAGGCACCAAATATATGACACCTTCTCTCATGTGATTCAGAAAATGATGCAATAGATATAAAATTAACATTCCATTTTTAAAAAATGGTGAATTTGGACAAAAGCTGTATAAATGGTCTCTGAAATGTTCTTATAATTATTTCTAAGTTTGTAACTATTTTGAAATTAGATATTTCAAAAATAAAGTCTGAGGGTAGGTAAAATGACTCAATAGGTGATGAGCTCAATCCCCCAAATCCACGTGAAGGTGGGAAGAAAAAAGCAATTCCACGGGCTGTCCTCTGATTACCACACATGAGCTGTGGCATGTTCATACCCACACACATCATACCTACAATAACAATAAATAAATGATGTTTTTAAAATAAAGTATGAAGAATTGGGGGAAAATTGTGTCCTCTGTAGTTCCCATGCCAATATTAACACTATTGAATTCCAGTACCACATTCTCTGTAGCCCGGAGTTCCTGCCCAGAGGAAGTGAACTATTGCATGAAGATGCCTTAGGGAGAGGCACCTCTACCCTTCCAGAAAGCTCCTACTGAAGCATCTCTGAGTATTTCTGCCATATGTAACCCAATGACCCCTGGCCTCTGAACCCTTCATCCAAAGAGGAGGTAGCAGCATCTCAGATCAGCTTCCTTCAGGGTCTTTATGTCTTGGCTGTGCATTTCTCCAGAGGGAATGCTTATGCAATCATGGCTTCTCCATCCTTGCACATAGAAGGGAACCCACAATGCTTTCAGTTTTGAGTGGACCTGGCATGTGCTGACTGTAGTCACTTAGGTCATCACATTAGCTAGGCGAAGATGAGTCCAGCAGAAGCCTCAGCAAGTGTCTGCTGCAGTGTTTGCTTCAAGCTTGTGCCAGGCAAATGCTGGAGCAGACCCATAGATACACACTGTTGTTGGCATCAAATAGGAACAGTTATTGTCCTCAAGTCTGAGACACTGCCTTCATGGATTTCTAAGTTAACCTTCAGAGTGAATGGAGGTAGAGAGGGGCTTTAAACAACTTTGCAGTTACCACCTGAATGTCAACTCAATCTACTGAAAGGCTTAAACTTTCTGAAAGATCAAGAAGAGTGGGTAAGCATCTCTAAAGATCCCTCCATATCCAAAGTCAGTCTCTCAGGAGTGAGAAGAGGAAGAAGGTTCCAGACCATTGAATAATCAGTAATTCCTAATCTCCAGCTAGTACTCTTTAGACTATCATGTGGGGCAGGTCTGAACTCTAGTGTCAGTCAGAGCCTGAATTCAGACACAGCATAGTACAGAAGCTCTCCAAGTCCCTTATGAGTCTGGTTGCCCAAACAAAGTAGAGAAAACCAAAAACTAGACCTCAGAAGTGGGCTTCATCCTAGGGCCTTCCTCTGGGACTATTCAGGAGGAGAGGGGGGGGGGGCACTTAGAGAAGAAGCTTGAGTGGGCAGGCTCAACAGTAAGAGGCCTCTCCTCTATTTCGACCAGGATCGCTTGCTACACATATTCCAGGTCAAAGACATGGAATTCTACTCTGAAAGGAGCAGTGAGTTGGAATTCTCTTAGGCAAAGCCAAATGTCTTTAAAAAAATTTTAAAAATCACTAATCATTGGGAAATTTCTACTTCTGTATGTGTGTAGGTAAGGCAGATTCAAGAAATAGTTTTGCCATCTATCAACACAGTAACTGTTGTCTTTCAAAGCCTAGAACCCAATTCAAAGGGCATTAAGGGTTTCAGGGAAACCTTGAGCTATTTGGGGGACTGTAACAAAACACCTAGATCCTACTGGGAGAGTTTAAAGGGAGATTCTTAATTGAATGGGGGAGAAGATAGGTCCATGGAGCCTTTAATAGACTAAAAGCTCCTTGGAATACCTCTGGCTTGTCACCTGAGGGGGGAAGCCTCAACAGAATTATGAGTAGATTCTAACAGTGATTTTGATGAAAAACTAATTAGGAATATAACAAGGAGATTATTAATTCCTGCCTGAATCAAATTTACAGATCTCACCATACTGGAAACATGAGCTCTAGAAAAGAACAACTCTCGGGCCCTGTTTTAAAGACTGCCACCTGGAAGAGAGGACAAGCAAGGTGAGTGTGGGCAACTCTCAGGCCATGTTTTAAAGACTGCCACCTGGAAGAGAGGAGGATGGGCAAGGAGAATATGGAGGGGATCAGAGACAGTACCTGGGGGCAAATGCTCCGGAACTGGATACTTTGCAACAGTCAAAAGAATGAGAGTGCATTATAGCCTGTGTGTGCTTCTCTGAGAGAGCAGAAGATAGCACAGATGCTGGGTTACATCCTTGCACAGCTTCTGAAGTCAGACAAGGTATTGAGAAGAAATGCCATAGGCAGGATTGAGAGAGGCACTGTTGCCAAGCTTGAGGATGAACTAAGTTCCATCCCTGGGTCCCATTTGGTAGAAAGAAAGAACATAACAGTGCAAGTGGTCTTCTGAGCTGCGTACTTCACCGTGTTAGGAGGTGGGCAGAGGCAGACAGCACTAAAGAGAGGTGAAAGCAGCTGCACCCTTAGTTTTATTTTTGTTTGAGACATGGTCTCTGGCTGTCCTGGAACTCACTGTATATACCAGGCTGGCCTCGAACTCAGAGATGTGTCTGCCTCTGTCTCTCCAGTGCTAGATTAAAGGTGTGCCACCATACCTGGCTGCAACTGTGGTCTTGTCCGAGCTGAAGACAGGTGCTAGTCATTCTCTTGTCCCATTGATCAGATGAATAGGCTTGAAAGAATTTTCTTTGTACTTTTTAACCATGGGGATAATTTAGTGCTGCGTAACACATAAGGGCTATGGTCAACATCAGAGGAATTCTAAAATAATGAGGTGGGAGGGAGAACCTACTTGATTTGATAGCCAGAGAAAATAATATAGTACTCCCGTTTTTCCAATGGGCAAGGTGGGTCCTGAGAACTGATGGCAACTTAATGAGCTGAGAAAACCAGTTGTTGGTTTTCCCTCTATCTCCCAGGAAGCATTCACCCCACCCCACTCTGTCCCCGTATGCCTCAGGAGATGCATGTCTATTTTTAAGGAGCATTTGTAGTCTCTTCTCTTCTCTTCTCTTGACAAGATCAGGACAATGCCATAATTTTCTGTTGTTAAGTAGTTTATTTCTCTACAGTGGTCATAAACACTAGGTTGATGACAATCCGGAAATACTTCATATACTAAACACAAAACTCACCATGAAGATAGCTTGGTTTGGGTTTGTTTACGGCATTTCAATCTCACAAATAACACAGCTGAGTGTTTATCCTACCACAAGGAAATGCATCTTGTTATTTGTTGTTTCAGCTTTTCCCGTTCTAGTTGTACTGCAGAAGATAAGGGCAGGCCTGGCATGGTGGCTGATGCCTTTCAATCCCAGCTCTCAGGAGGCAGAGGCAAGTGAATCTATGTGAGTTCAACACCAGCCTGGTCTACATACTGTTTTCTGGGACAACCAGTGCCACATAGTAAGACTCTGTTTCTAAGTGAACAATATAAATGAATATTTATAAATTAATAAGGGCAATAAAGAAGAAACTTAAATACTTCCCCCATTGCCCAACCTTTTTAACCTCTAAATGTTTATTTTACTCTCCTCTAACAATTGAAATTAAAACTTCAAATTTTGCAATATTTTGAAATGCACACATGAGTTGATATGTAAGACCTTCATTTGTTTTCTATGCAGTCATTTCTGGATATCTAGGGACTTCAGAGAATATCAAACAAAGTCTATAGATGCTCATCATTTACATAAACATGTAGTAGTTGTTTATAAACTATGCATATTATTATACCATAGTCTTTAAATCTTCCTATTCTTTGCAATACCTGATATTATGAAAATGCTATGCAAGAAGCCATTATACGAGAAAAAAGTCTGCCTGTGTCCTAACACATGGAATTGTGAGGGGAATTTTTCTCATCAACAGTTGGTTGTTTCCTTAGTTAGGAAAGCCACAGATGGGGGTAACTGACAGTTCTGCTCCCTGCAATCACTGTAGAAAACCCATGGGCCATCATCCCTTGATCATGAAAGAGGTCTCCTTTGACACATCTCTCAGGTCACAGTATCCTGGACCAGAACACATGAGGCCAGAGGAGCTCACGAGAGACCTCACAAGAAGGGGAGCTCTTGCTAATACCATTAAGATACATAAATCTCCTGAAATTATAGTGACAATGGGCAATCTAACCAGATTTCATGGAGACTGCTGTGAAATGGCAATTAAGTCGAGCTGAATAGACAAAGCAAATAATGGAGAGATAGGGAATGAGACATATGCATGGAAGATCCCTTATTCTGCAATTCAATATGTTAAATGAGAGCTTTGGGAGTTGCACTAATAATTTAAATTACACACTTCTTGGCCAGTTGTTAGAAGGCCTAGCTGCCCCAGACCAACTGAACCAGTGTGGAGACCACATCATATTCTCTCCCGCATGGATAGGAGAGCGAGCGTGCACATAACCATTTCATGCATCTCCAGTTTTCACAACTCTTCCAGGGAAACAGCTTGTTTGTTTCACAGAAGACTCTCATTTGTCTCCAGAACCACCTTTCCCCCATGTTCACAATACCCCAGCATCATAAGGCAGGCTGCTGGGGGAGGGGAACTGGAGAGATGGCCCAGCAGTTCTGAGTACTTGTTGCACTTCCAAAAGGCAGAAGTTTGATTCGCAGCACACACATGGTAGCTCAGCCATCTGTACCTCCAGTTCCAGGGGATCCAATACCCTCTTCTGAAGTCCTGAGGCATCAGTCACACACATGGTGCACAGACATGCATGCAGGCAAACCACCCATAAACATAAAATAGAAATAAATAAATCTAAATAGAGTGTTGCTGGGCTTCTCAGAGTTGATAAAGTCCATGGGAAATAACTCCCAGCTAAATGTTTCTCAAGAACAATGTACAATCAGCTCATGAAGATTCTTTTCTAACATTTTCTGACTCAAAAAAAAATATGTGAGATCATGAAAACAAACAAATTTAGAAAGATGTAAAAATTGATGGCCATAAATTACAAAGAAAACATCAACATGTTGTGATCCCATGGTCTGAAGGATTTTTCCTGTAGTGACTGAGATATGGGTCACATGGCATTCTGACACTAGATACAGTACACAGATTACAAAGAACATAGGCTCTACAGGAAAGCAGGCTAGAATGTTGGCTCTGTTTTAAATATTAAACAGATTTGCACACTTGTAGGTGTTCATTAAACACCTTTCTCTGGCATTGACGGAGCAGGGTTCATTCTTAGGAAAACTGGAAACTTCTACATGTTTCTGAAGATGACATCCAGGCAAATGTTTTTTATTCAGCACTAAGCTGCCCAAAAAAAAGACCGCAAACATCATCTCCAAGTAGAAATGGAGGCTCAAGTTGTGAGACTGAGGCCCAGACACTGAATTCTTTGCATCCATGGCGCTGCATGAACCAGCTCCCTCAAATTAAGCCTTAAATTTGATATGAGGTCTGCTTCTTTCTCTTCTTTCTCTTTTCTCCTGGTTTAGTCAGTCCCAGTGTTCTGAAGAGACACTACGGATACCACAGCCACTCTTAGAAAGGAAAGCATTTAATTGCAGTTGGCTTACAGTTCAGAGGTTTCAAATCCATGGTCATCATGGCCGGGAGCATGATGGTAGCATGCAGGCAGACATGATGTTGGAGAAGCAGCTGGAAGTTCTATATCCAGATCCATAGGATATGAATTCCAAGACTCTAGTCTTGGAATGGGCTTTTTGAAACCACAAAACCCACCCCAGTGACATGCTTCCTCCAATAAGGCTTCATCTACTCCAACAAGGCCACACCTCCTAATCCTTTTAAATAGTGCCATTCTCTGGTACCAAGCATTGAAATCTATGAGCCTATGGGACCATTCTCATTCACACCATCACTGCTCCCCTCCTTCCCTTCTTTCTTTCCTTCCTCTCTGTCTTCCCTTCTTTTGAGCCTCTATTTTTTTTCTGCTTTTTCCTCTTCACGACATGGTTTCTTTGTGTAGCCCTAGCTGTTCTGGAACCAGCTCTGTAGTCTAGGCTAGCCTCAAACTAAGAGACTGGCCTGTCTTTGCCTCCCAAGTGCTAAGATTAAAGGCATATCCAAGCTTCTTTTAATTGTTTACTATATCTAAAGAAATTTATAATTAAGAGCTCTAGAATCTTGTGTATAAAGCAGTTAACTTACATGAAACACTAGGGCAATGCCATAATTGTCTCCCTTCCAGTGATCTGGTAATTTGCGCACCAGAGAGCAACTTGTGTGGTCATCTCAAGCAGAGCTCTGTGGATTACAGAGTATGCTCAGTGAAAACATGGTGTTCTGAAACATAGGAGAGAAGGTGACAGAAACTCAGGCCCCATTTCCACTCCAACATGAGCATCTTTCAAAGCTGGAGATCATCAGAATGAGGCCATCCATGGTAACTATGTCCTTGACCAAGTATTTAATCAGTCTCAGGCATGTTCCTGCTCTGAACAATGAGGTATGTGCACTATGACCTTTTGGTTCTTCTTAGCCCAAGAATCTTCTAGCCATGGGTGGTGGTTGTTGTTGTTGTTGTTGTTTTTCAATTTTTTTATGTAAGCTTTCCTATCATAGGTTAAAGTGAAAAAGATAATTTATCTATCGGGAGACCTTAGAATCATGTGAAACTAGAATGCTTTCCTGGAATGTTGAAGGGTTGAAACATATGAATACTATGTGACCCAGCACTGGACCAGGCTCTCTGCCAACACGCTCTCATGTAATCTGAGTTCCTGGAGGGAAAGAGAAAGGTAATCAATATGTGTGAGGGCCTTGCACTTGCCTGTCCATTACGCCTGTGACTCATGAAGGGTGCCTTATATTACCTAGGGCTTATAGATATTGGAGAGGTCAAGAATGAAGTTGGCCGCATTTCAAAAGCAGGTCAGGATGACTTCAAGTTCATCTCTTGGCAGTCCTGCCAGCACTGAGTCAGAACAGCTGACCCACGAGTATTCCTGAAACCCCAAAACTTTGAGCACAAACCTTCCTTCAACATTCTCACAATAAAAGTTCAGGTTGAACCTCAACATTTGCCAAGGACCTAAGAAGTCTAAAATGTAATAATTCCTCAGTCAACCCAACAACCACCAGAAGAGATTAAGTTTATGGGAAGAATATTTCCTCTATGTGTGTAATTGACTTTCCGTTGATTTCTAAGATTTCATCATTCCCAAGTTCTTCTCCTTGTTCATGCCCAACACACACACACACACACACACACACGGGGGGGAGGGAATCTCAAAGGGACAATTGTAAAACAATTCAGATTCATGAGACGTTTCCTGCACAGTAATACACCTCACTCTAAAGAAAGGTGAGCAACCCAATAAGAAGTTTCAAAAAACGCTGTGATTTCCTATTTGTCTTTCTCCAGCTAATCACTCTGGGCTCAAGGGACAGTTTTTTGTTGATCTGAGTGTAGGGTGGTGAACTGTTTGACCCTTTCAAATCAGACAGCTACCAAAAGATGTGAGAAGTTCTTGTATTTCTGAACTTTTCTCCTCCTCCTCCCAAATCCACTCAGCGCAAGAAGATCTCCAGTGGAATGAACAGGAAGCACAGGCACTTCCGTCAGTAATCTGCTCCATGTGTTCCCTGCTACTGAGCGTTTTCAGAAGGCCTGACTGTCTGGGTTAATTGTTTAATGCTTTTAGTTAGAATTAAACTTTGCACCTGCTCTGACAGTGATAAATTAAATGTGCTCCTTTTCCAATACTGTTGCCCTCTTTAAGTAGAGACCAAGAAGTGTATCTCCCTTCTTCCCCTGCGTTTGAGGAATCTCTGCTACACTGGAGTGTAAACCAGCATAATTTGTCACTAGAGCTAGCGCCAATTAAATTGATTGCATTGGACTGAACTCTGGGACCCCTAATGCAAGCACTAAGGGAAAAATGGGCTCTTTTCTGCCCATTCCCCCATGTGGCACTTAGGCACTACTCAACAGTGGAAGGCTTTCAAGGTTCAAAAGGGTTTTATTTTCAAAAGAAATGGGCATTGATCAGCTGCATTTAAAGGCAAAGATAATTCCAGAGCTTGAAGGCTGGATTTGTGTTTAAGGTCTAAATCTCTTTCTTTAACCTTGGGGGGCCAGTATAACATAAAAGCAACAAAGAGATTAAGATTACAAAGGGTTTGCAAGTGTAAATGATGTGGTGGTGTTCTCCAAACATAACACAGTCCCCATTCACAAGCCCAGGCACAGGCCGGCATTTGATCTGTTGGTTTTACACCTGTAAAAACAACTCGTGTTTATTTGTCGCTCAGCAAACCATTTCAGGCGAGAGTGGGGAAAAATGAAAGTAGAGGAGGAGCGAACTTGCTCATACCACAGAGTTCAAACACGTCTTGGCCAAACCAAAAAGTAAACAGTCTCAAGTCAGTGTCGGGGATACAAGCAGAAAATCCTCTCTCTTTGTCCGGCTAGCACACACCACACAGAACAGAAGGAGTGGGACATCATTCCAGCCCTGAGTCATTTCCCTCATTATCCCAGCCTCTCATGCTTGGGTTTGTTGTGCCACAAGCTCAAAGCTACTACCAGCATCCACTTCTTTGTGGACTACCAATTCTTTCCTTCCATCTTGTTTGAAAGTTTAGGTTCCCACAATTGGTCCTATAAGCTAGTGCCATTTGAATAATCTCGGATACAAATCACATCAACAAAGTTAGAGGCTCAGACTTCAATTTAGTTGACTCCATCGCTGTACTTGGCGACCCAGTGGCAACATGCCCATTCTCTCAAGTTCAAACCTCAGACTTCTGTTCTCTTCCCTAAAGGCTAACTACCTACTCACAGTGACTCACGCCCTGATCTTTCACACTGTCTCAGGAACATCAGGCCTTCCTTGCTAAATCAGGTGGGAACAACACAGTCTTCCAAATCAAAGGAGGCAGGAAGGATCTGGTGCCTCTTGTGGCTTCCAAGAACCAGATCAAACAGCTCTGGGCCCTAACAACCTTAATAATTTGGCATGATCTCAAATGGCTAAGGATTCAATGGTCCTTTAAACTCAGTCTTTAAAGACAATAAACAAACAAATAAACGGTCCAGCCTTTATTTGGGTGGGAAACCATGTAAGTACAAGAAAGTCAAAAGGTGGCTCAGGTCAGGTGGCTGCTCCATCTCCCACTTCCTAAATAATTTAACTCTGGCTAGAAATGCCATCCTCCACCAATGACTCAAAGCCTTCTGGTGAGATGGTATTGAGTTATTTCTGACCTTTGGAGAATGAGTCTTTTCCAAGAATTTGGTTATATTTCTTCCAACCCAATACACCATAATCTCCCTAATAGAAATTTAAGTTTTTACAAAATTCCTACCTTGTTTATTTCTCAAGCTACTTTATCAAGACAATGTGTTGAATCCCATGTTTGTTTCTTTACTGTATAAAGCATTCAAACATGCATGGTCCTTGAGCAATGGCCAGTGTTTCCAGCTCTGCACCCGGAACCCTGGTACAAGCTAGCTAAGTTCTGTACTCTGGCTCTCAGGAGTCTGAAGCCTGGTGTTGCTGAGGCTGTGATCTCAGCTGAGGGCCTCTCTGAGCTCACTAGTAATTGGCAGAAAGCACTGACTCCATGGCACCACTTCCTCCTACATGGCGTCATCTTTATGTTCTTTGCATATAGCCTCCCCCACCACACTGTTTATCTCTTATGGTCAGTTGGGGAGCCACTTTGACTTGTTTTCTAAGTTGAACTTGCTATTTGAGTCCACCTACAATCCATTCACCAGCTCACAATTGAAGACCTTAATTTCTTCTGCAAAGCATTCTGAACGTCGGCATTCACTTTAAGCGGCCCTTAAGTGATCAGTTTTTACATGCACAGGTATCCCCAGTGAAGAGACACACACTGTGTGGGGTGATATGACTACCAGGAGAGGGGAATCTCTATGCTGTCTTAGAACTGTACTTGCCACAGATGACCTCAACGTCACAACCCCAGCTAGCTCGTATCAGTATTAAGAATGCCTTAGACATGGTGCTTCCCCTGGAAGTCTCCTCCACTAAGTTCATAACACATGAAACTGTTTTCATCGTCCCAGCATTCCCTCGTGCATGTGTTTCAAAGGTACCACAGGCACCGCAGAATGGTCTGAATCAGAGCAGCAACTCAGAGAGTCCCCAGTGCTCCTGGACTATCACCAAAAGGTCTCCCCATAAAGTCTACTTAGTCCCAGGCACTATCAAATGGAAACATGCAATAAGATGCTTTCCCGACACTATGACAAGAAAATGTCATGTTCCCACAGAAATCATACTAGTAGCAGCTTCATGGAAGAGAACAAAGGAGGAAGAGAGGGGAGAAAAGGAAGAAGGAAGGAAGGAAAGAGGAGGGAGGGAAATGGAAGGAGAGAGGGAGGG
>NW_021604569.1:5888026-5901325 GCF_004785775.1 Grammomys surdaster
CTCTCTCTCTCTCTCTCTCTCTCTCTCTCTCTCTCTCTCTCTCTCAAATTTCATTATGTACACAAGTGTGTGTCTGTGTGACGTATGGGCACATGAGTGCAGTACCTGCACAGGCCAAAGAGAGTGCTGGGTCCCTTAGAGCTGAAGTTAAAGGCAGTCATGAGGTGCCCAATGAGGGGCTAGGAACTGAACTCCTGTCCTCTGTAGGAGCAGAATATGCTCCCAATCACTGAGCCATCCCTCCAACTCCGGAGGTCTGCCCTAGCTTGTGGTTCTATGTATCTTGTTTTCTGAGATGGTGCTTCCTGGACTCCAGAGCAGAATTGTTCTTTGCAGGGTTTTAGGGAGTGGGGAGGTAGATTTTGGTTTTTGTTATTTTCAATCTGTCCTTTCAGTAATTTCAAATTAATCTAGTAGCTTCCAACCAGATTTTTTAAAACTGGAATGGCTGGCTGACTAGAGAAGGAAACGGGCTGGAGGAGGGGCAGAAAAGGGAAAAAATGGAGCGGATGGGAGGGGTGGAGTGTACTTCAGGTACTGAAGGTATTTGACTTTGTGAATTCCTTATTTGTAATGTACAGTTCTGTGTGTGAACTAGCATATGTTGGCACTGACCGACGATATAAAATCATTGCTAACCACACTGTCATTACAAGATAACTGTTAAAACATTAGAATGAATTAAGGGGAAAGCATAATATAATGGCTAAAATCATGTAAAAAAAATCAAAATAGGTCAGAAGGACATCAGAATGTTACAGAGAAGCAGACAAGTAACCATGGGGCACTGAAGGAGATGGAAGGAAATGTCCGGACAGGTACTGGCAGATCTTAAACCCTCAGAGGCTGCTGCCCCAGAGAAGAACCAGGACTAAGTGTACATTTGCTCATTTGCAAAGGATTTCTAGTCTTATGACATCAGAAATTCCATAAGGTAAGGCAAGTAGAAATTCTTCCTTTAAAAGAAATGAGGCTCAGGCTACTAAGGTGACTCTGAGGGTAAAGGTCAAGGTCACCAAGGTGATGTCCAGAATCTGATCACAGGGACCAGCATGGGAGGAGAGACCCAGCTCCTTCCAGTTCCCCTTTGACATCTACATGTGTCATGTGCATCATGGTATGCATACACACACACACACACACACACATACACACTAAATAAAAATATAATATCAAAATGTTTCAAGTGAAGCTTGAGGATTTAGGTGAGTTGCCCAAGGTCAAATTACATGTCAGTGTTAGAAAATAAATTCAGATCTTCTAATGCAAAGCACATGTTTTATTCCATTGCTTTGTTTTGTTTTTCCTGTGTGCTTACAGAGTCACAGGCTGAGTCACCCTGCTTCCACCCCAACCCTACTCCTAACCCCCTGTTATCCTTAGCCACCCTGACATCTAAACCACAACTTCTCCCACTGTCCAAACGGGCATTCAGTTGCTCAAAGCGAGGTGTGTCTTTATCTCTGGCACATCTCCTGAAAGAATGAGGCGAGACCCCTCTTGCTATACTCTGCCTGGTGTAGCCTGTGCACCACCTCAGCCAGGCTAGATAGCGGGGAGAAGTTAATAAACTTAGTAGAAGACCAAGAGTGTGTCAAAGTGATTGGTAAAAGTGCGAACTTTTATTTCACACCATCAAGTATTTATTGGCTGCCTTTGCCAGGAAAGCACAGTAAAAAGCACTGTAGAGTTTACAGCGGAAGGAGCAGACAGGTGGGCAATCAACATACATGCATGGCAGAAGTGGATGAAGCTAACTTGAACTGGGAGGTGCAGACTTCGGGGCCAGGAATGATGACTAGGGGTGAGAGAGGGGTCCTTGTAAAGGCAGCTAGCAGGACAAGCCTTGAAAGCCCTCAAGAACGCCATCAGTGGAGGCTCTCTTGTCAGCAGTTCCATTTGCAGGACTCATCACCGATTTCCTGGGGCATGGAGATCAAGAGCAACAGAGATTAAAGGGGCCTTGCTTGGCTTCCAGACCTCTGCTAATGTCTAGGTTGGAAAGAGACCAAGCGGCTGGGAGTCAGAGGTTTACACCAAGGCCTGCTGCACAGACCATGCAGTGGTCAGTTCAGAGGTGCAGCAGAAGCCTCGCCGTTGGCTTGAGGGAGTGAGTCAGGCAATATCTATTCAGAGTGTAGATTATGCCAAGGAGAGCCCTAATCTGTGGGCATATGGAGCAGGAAGAAATGGCTTTAGCCTGGCCGATCCTCCCCAATAAGTCATGTGGCCCCCAGTGCTCAGAGCATCGGGCAGCACCTGCAGGAGGCTGTGCTCAGCAGGGTTGGGTTGGCAGGACTGCTGCTCCTGCCCACAAGTTGGCAGTTTTCCTAGTTGCAAGACATTCCTCACAATTCAGCCAATGGCTCAGTGGGCTGGACCTCACAAGCAAGAAGAACCCATCCACTGAGTTTTGGCTAACACAGGCCAGTACATGATGTGGGGCTTCACTACCTTCTTCCCCAAGAAATACCAATACGACTGCAGCACCTGTTTATTCTGTGAGGAGCTTCAGAGGTAAAGTCTTGGCTGTCAGAGTCGCTGATGTCCCCAAGTCCCCTGATCAGTTTATGAAAGGCAAACAAAACCTGCTCACGTAAAGACTGTTTCTTGCCAAGCTGCCAGGCACCAGCTGAGAAGGTTTCCATGCCTTGCTTCAGGCCAGCAGGAGCGTGCTGAGTATCAGGATCTAGTCACATCTTCCTTCACTTTCTAGAAGCCTCGGCAGCACTTCTATGGGTCCCTTCTGTCATTATCCACCGGCTGAGCCAGCTCTTAGGATGAAATACATGTTTCTGAACTGCTCATGGGTATGGGTTCTATGGACTGCTCTTCCATGCACCCCACCCAGGCCTTAGCTTTCCTCTCTCCCCAGTAGAGACAAGTGAATTATTCCCA
Source organism: Grammomys surdaster (assembly GCF_004785775.1). NCBI lineage: Eukaryota > Metazoa > Chordata > Mammalia > Rodentia > Muridae > Grammomys > Grammomys surdaster. The sequence continues at coordinate 5,890,925 of NW_021604569.1, forward strand.
TATGAAAGGTGGAAATACTGAGGGCAGAGAGGGATCAAATGTTCCCAGTCCAAGCCAATAAAGGGGAAGAGCAACGACCTTCCATGTGCTTTGATTAGAGCTCCTGTTTCCTAGAGCCTGTTTTTTTATGGTTTTGAGCAAGTTACTTGCCCACTCTGGGCCATCTTTTGCCCATCACTGAAATAAGGAGTTTGAGCTAGATGCTACTTAGCTTTGATATTCCCCCACCAGCCCTTACACATACAAAGACCCTGCAATGTTGCAACAACAGTCAAACTGAGATCTACAAACACAGAGGAAGCATCATTTACTGTCCAGGAAGGATTGTCTGAGTCAGACCACTTCTTGGTTTCTGTTGGGAATTAACTCTGTTCCAGTCGGATAAGTATGTGTCACAAAAAAATGTTTATCCTAGCATTGTGATCTGAGCATAAATTATTTTCCTTTAATAATTATGAAGAAAGTCAAGATTGCCATCCTGAGGATGCCACTATCGCTTCCATTGAGCATGCTCCTGAGAGAGAAGAAGGGAATGGACTTACTCCCAGAAAGCCAAAGAGCTTTGCCAATGGGTCCCAGAGCAGACTCCTTGACATGTAGTCTTTGCGGTTTCCAAATCCAGTAAGAGGACACAATTAATCGCCTCACTGTTTTCTCCCTACTCCTTGGGGGAGATAAGACCGGTTTTCTCCATTGTGAGATGAGTGTTCCCTCTGAAAATGACAATGAAGCAGGAGTCTGCGGTCTGTGGACATAAGTCCAACATTAACCGGGCATGATAAAACCTCTTGGACAACACTGGACAACACACCCAGTGCTATGTAGCAAAGAAGGGGGATTCCCATCCAAGTTAGAGCCCAAGGAAAGCAAGATGAAGTCGGGCCACAGAATAAAAGGAAAGGGAGTTCCCCACAGGATGACAGAGGCCTTTGCAGTCTTTGAGCCTTCTTATAAGCTTTCCTTGGGATGGGTACGTCTGTTCTGCACAGCAGAGCTGAGGGCTATCTCAGCTCTAACTCAGTTCTTGAGCAGCTGAAGTCAAAGTGGCCACTTGGCTTACAGCCAAGTTTATCTTCAGTAGGGTTTCCTCAGTCACCGAGTGAATAAGGGCATGCCCTGTGTCATGTAGGGGAAAGGAATCATCTCTAAGAATCTCCCTTGAGACCGAGTGCATAAGGAGGCGGTGACCCTGCCTTTGAAAAACGTAGGATATGCCAAGGCAGACTCAGAACTGAGCTTTCCCACATCAGGAAATGATTCTTGGAGGGCTCAGCCTCCAGTGAGTAATTTTCCCCAAGAAAGTGAATCTGAACTCTATTTTATCTCTAGCTGAAAATATCTACAGACCAAACTAAGGAGAGCTGGCACTAAGCAAGAATGAGAAAGAAGCTTCTAGTTTAGCATGATACAGACTCAAACACTCCACAGTTACACTGGGGCCATGTTCCCAATGGGGACACTCAGCTTGAGAGGAAAACAAGGCAACCAACCCTAAGAGGGGCAGGAAAATGAATTTCTGGCCCAGGCACTGCCTACCGTGAGAAGCCCAGCTCTGTTTGGGGATTTAAGTAAGTTGAGCGTGCACTATGTTATATCCTTTCTCTTCCTCCTCCTCCAAGGGCACATGTCCTCAGAAGCAGAATATCCCCAGACCTAGGAAATTGGTGACAGGGTGGCTCTAGAAATTTTCCTGATCTTTTCTGGGGGTCGTGGGTACACAAGAAAGGATAAAAAAAAGTTTGGCCAACCAAAGGAAAGGAACTTGAAGTGACCACAAGAAGATGGATACAGAGTGCTCATGGTTCTGGCCCAGGATTTTAAGAACATCTAATATGATGAGAACACAGGCCTAGGCTCTTCTTGTCCTGGCAGAGATGCTGAGTTATCTTGGCACATCAGCCATAGCCTCTTGCCTTTCCTCGTGGTGATGGGGACATGCCTAGTCCCCCTTACCAGTCCCACTGAAGCTGTCTGAAAACACCTACTTCCAAGTCAGTCAGCAGCAAGGATTTTAGCATGGCATGTGTCTGAGAGTACAGACACTTTGTCATGAAGTACAGAAGACCCTCACTGGAGCTACCATATTGAAGTATGGAACAAATATTCTATTACAGATATGGCCAAGAAAAAAAAAAAAAAAAGGAAAACTAGCCTGGAAATTTACGAGGAACAAGCATTACTGGGGTTAATGTTTCATCCTAGGGGGGCTGACAAGACCAAGACCTGAACACAGCACAGAAGGATATTCCAGAAAAGGATCTGCTAATATACACATGTAGCATCTATGACCACACTCTGGAGACCAGGAACCCCTTTCCCCAACAGGATTTCCCCTAGTCTGCAGAATGTCACGTTCTCAAATGGTTCTAACATATTTTCTATCTTGGCTTTCAAAATTCTATGAGCCATGAGGTTCCTCCGTCACTTTGCAGATAAGGAAGCTTGAGCCTGTCACACCCTTGGCATCTGTGGAGCATCAACCACATAGAGAGCAGCATGACATAGTGATCAACAGGCAGTGTGATATAGTGGCCAACAACGCCTTGCCCAGACATAGTATCTCACTCATTACCAGCTCTGAGCTGGAGGAGTTCCCAATCTTTTTGAGCCTCCACTGTGCAAAATGAGTATTAAAAAAAATCTATCTGGCCTCATTAGGTTTCTGAAAATTAAATAAGACAAAGAAGTAATACTTAGATTAAGTGAAAATATAACATGTAGCCTGGTCTTCAGTCCATCGTAAAACACTGCTCAGTCACATTGGTGACAATTGCACTCACTGTCATGAAGCAGAATACCAGCTGCCTGTGTGATCACCTTCTAAACTTTGTCTCCTTGTACTTCAGTCCCCTGCTTGTAAAGCAGCCTGGTTGGCTTGGGTCTTCGGCTCTAACCTTCTGTGACTCTAACACACATCAAAGCCCAGTACAAAGCATCTCAAATGTCACCCTTCAACAAAAACTTTTTGAACGCCCTTGAGATGATGAACAGCATCCTAGAACAGATACTTCCTGTGAGACCACAGAGCTAAGACAGTGGTCGAGCGTGATGTGAATGTCCCAGCAGATGAGGTGGGGAGCAGAGATGGCACTTCTGGTAGAGTTACACCGAGCAGAGCTCTCCAAACATTAGTGGTTCCTAGAATGGAGGATTCAGTGTTACCTGGGAGCTATTTAAAGAAGCAAGTGATGGGCCTCCTTGACCTACTGCTGACTCAGAGGCTCTAGAGTGAGGGCCACAGAAGCCCATGTTGGAACAAGCCTGCTAGTGTATAACAAGCCTCACTGCTTTGAACACAGAACTACCACTGAGACAGAAAGCCCCTACGGCTGGGAATCATCCCCACCATCTCTTAGCTGCCTACATCTTCCATCTAAGCAGCTCTGTGGTGTCAAGGTGACAACTGGCTAGAGGCTGTAGCCTGGTCCAGTCCAAGGAGATCCAATTTCTACACTGCCACACCATTCTTTCCTCAGATGGTTCTCACAGCTGTGTAGAGCCAGATCCAAAGAACACTAACCAGAGACCCCGCAGGAAGTCTGAGAAGCAGAATTCTTTCAAGAAAGACCAGAAACATGAGGGCGCCCTGGAGAACCTAGTGGGAAGAGAAGTGTTCGTGAAGAGCAAACAAGAGGTATTGTATCCCCAGCTTCAGGTATTGGACGTCCCCCTAACTCACACCTCAATCGCAAGGAGTCTCTGTACTCAGGGCTGTGTGCATCTAACAGACCCCCTTGCACGTTTCTTGGCTAGTTGAGGAGAAGCAGATCAAAGAATGTGTTTTACTCTTGTTTTGTGAAAGCTGACATTTCCCCTCTATCTTAGGAGGGTCTTTTCTAGACGTGGATACATTTCTAGCAGATTCCATGCCCTGTCGGAGCAGAGAATAAGCACAAGGATTCTAGAAGCAGGGATGCCAGGCAGCCCAGTGCTCTACAGACATTCAGAGCAAAATTGTTTCCTCCATCACAGCCTTCCTTCAAATTCAACTCCTGCTTCATTACCTGCCTTAGTTAGGGTTTCCACTGTGAAGAGACACCAGGACCAAGGCAACTCTTATAAAGGGAAGCATTTAATTAGGGCTGGCTCACACTTTGAGAGGTTTTAGTCCCTTGTCATCATGGTAGGAGCCACGGTGCTGAGGAGCTGAGTGTTCTACATCTTGATCCCCAAGCAGCAGAAGATTTGCTTCCTCAAGGCCTCTTCTGCCCTGGGCGGAGCTTAAGCCCACCCCCACAGTGATACACTTCCTCCAGCAAGCCACACCTACTCCAACAGGGCAACACCTCCTAATAGTGCCACTTCCTGTGGACGAAGCATATTCAAACCAACACACTGCCCGTTCTGTCTCATGGCCTGGGATGAAGATAGAGAAGCTAATATTGGAACCTTGACTAACACCAGGCAGCCTCCAGATGATGGTCCCACACAGTAGGTTCTAGGTCTTTCTCAGCAAGGCAGGGTGACCCTCCAACTCAACTAACACAGTCTGAGCTTCAAGCACTCGGAAACACAGTGACTTGGAAACCCTGGGGCCACAGCTGCTCTTGTCCATCCTCGTCTTTCCCTATACTCACTGACTTTCCAGAGAAGGGAGGAATAGGTGAGGGTGTCAGAAGAGTGCATCGTGAGGTGATAGTATGATAGAATACAAAACTGAGAGAGGGAATACCTAGGTCCCTGGGGGGTCAAAGCAAGACCTGGGAAAAAAAGAAATCAAGAAGCTTCTTCTGCTCTAGCTAGACAGCACAGCCATCATGTGATCTTTCTGCAACACTGATCACCTGGCTCTGAATTTGGAGACAAGTTGATAATCAATACAAAAGAGAAGTTGGTAGTTCTTTTCCCCCCGCAGCTGTTTGAAGTCCTCCTTTAACTGTTTACCTGATCCTGTCTCCATCTCCTGAACAGCTGTCTTAGGAATTGATCTCAACTCCAGGGTAGAAAGTAGGCTAAGATGTTTAACTTAAGACTAAATGAGCAGTTTGAGCCACTAGTGACTGTGAAGGCCACTTCTCCATCAGTTCTTATCCAATCTTGCTTCAATTCTCTGCAGATGTTCTGAGACACTTGAACCAAAAATGCAGTGACCATTCAACTGTGTTTCACATCAAGGATGAAGCCTCCACAGTCAGTTAGGGAAGCGAACTGTTGTTTACTGGTCCTATGCCCTCCGTGTGAGCTGTTTATTCTAAGAGAAGTCTTAAACTCAGAAGGACAAGTGGCTAGCAAGGTCTGGATGCTAGCTGAGAATCCTCACATGCTGCCATCTCTCCTAGCACTTTACACTTTCAAGAGAAAAATTTGTCCTGGAATCTCTTTCTTCTGCTCTGCCTCTCTTCCTCTCTCCTTCCTTCTTTCAACACTCCTTATTTATATGTCTACTCTTTCTTTTCCTTTTTCTCAAAAAACAGACAATTTTGTCTAGGAGGAGTGAAGTCATACGGATTCAAGTATCAGGGCTTTTATGTATCCCTTCCTCTTATAAAGAAAAATGGCATTCTTGGGTGAGAAAAGCTAATAAAGTCCTGGATCTTTGATGGTAGGGATATAGCGGCACAAACAAATTATAGTGTTCAGAAAGTTTGAGAGACTGGAAACCATGCACAGCGTATAACACTAAATTTGCCTGTCAAGAGTTTTTTATTATTATTCCTGCTTGTTTCATTTTATTTTCCTCTTAAGCTGTTGTTTGTGGCGATTTGCCTCACTATAGGAGGTTTTGGCTCCAAGATACTGATTTACAACTTCGATCGTCAGCTGACAAACATGCCCTTACAAAGGGAAAGCTTCTCTATAACAGGGATTTCAAATTTTCCTAAGTCACAACACATCAACCGGAAAGTGAAGAGTTTCATTCACAGGAAACAATTCATCTGAAATCACTGCGTTGTTTTTATAAAAAAAGGGGGGGGGAAAGGGGAGTAAAGGGAAATTTTAGACATGAATACAGAACCTGTAGACTGGAATACAGTAGCTTTCTGGCTTTGAGTTTTCTCATTTTACCTCTTGTTTATATCCAAGGTTAACTATTGTCTTCCACTGCCCATGGTGCTTTCTCAGGAATGATACAAATGAAGTTGTAGCCTTAACAGAACTCAGCAGATAAACTTATAGGCCCCACAGCTCTGCCAAGGTCTGTTGGTTGCTTATTGTCACTGGGCAGTATTTGAGCCCTGTGATATCTTTCAAGTTTTCACAGAACATGAGACACTTCAGCATTCACATTCAAAGTGGATAATGCCTCCAACACATTCATTATCAAATGGATAATAACTTCAAATTTAATATAGATAAGCCAAGATTAGAGATACCACCATCTTCTTTGGTTTTCTGTTGCTTTGGTAAAACACTGACCAAAACAACTTGGGAAAGGAAAGGGATTTGTCTTTTGCTGTGATGTTTTTGCTTTGCTTTGGCCCAAAGTCCATCCTGGATGGAAACCAAGGCAAGAACCAAAGCAGAGATCATGAAGGAACACTGCTTCTGCTTTGCTCTCAGGCCCATAGTAATCAAGCTTTCTTACACAGCCCAAGCCTAGAAAATGATACCAACCACAGTGGGCACAGCCCTCTTAGATCAGTTAGCAATCAAGAAAATGCTTCACAGACATACCCTTGGGCCAATATGATACAGAAAACTCTTCAATTGAGGGTTCATTTTCCGAGATGTGTCAGGTTGACACAAAAATCATACATATCTACTCTTTAACAAGAGTTCTATTGAATTCTTTCTACTGCTGTTTTTTTTTAAAAAAAAAAAACTAAATATTTGAATTAAAAATTTAGCTCAAAGATGATTCCCAAGTTATTCATTTTGAATAAACTTTAAATGTATTCTTGTTGAAAAGTTCAGTGTATTCCTGGAAAGTAAAGCCTTTAGCATTACTAGATTGGTTGTTAGGTTTTTTCACATAAACTCAAGCAATGGACATGGGAGACATTTTTCAGGCAAAGACCATGGCTTCTGATTTATTTAGAAAATCAAATATTTTCTCAGATGAAATAATTATCAAAAAACATTTAAAAAGCAAAAAGCAAAACAAAACAACAAAAAAACAAAACCAAAATCACGTTATTTGGCGCCCTCAAAGTGGCAAGGAGAAGCATTGCACTCAGTCCGATGTGTTACACAGCAGCACTTAATGGTAGGGTCAGGAATTGCAGGCTAGCTCTCTCGGCAGTAGACACTGCCTGGGAGAGAAGAAACCTAACAATGGGAAAGGTTTTGAATTAAGAAAAAGGACATTCTCTAAAGGAAAAAAAAAGTATTTTTTTAATACAGAGTAGGAGAGATAAAGGAAGCAATAAAAGAAGTCTATATAATTGATTATGAAATAAACATTACTTTCATGTAACATTTTCAACTTATTATGTGGTGACTTATGAATATCCAAGTAACATTTTGTACAATCAGTTGAAGAAAAAATGAGATTTGATATAAAGCCAATTTTGCTAAGTGGCCCTGATTTTATAAAGTAAAAGATACTGATATAATCAATTACTCATGAAAACAGGGAGACAGATCAAGGACAGTGCAGAATCACACAGAAGCTACTTTATTTCAATCTGGCTTAGGAGTGATACAAAGGCTCAATTGTAGTGCACAAAGGAGCTGTCAAAGCCACAAAAATTAGTAATAAAATCAGTGTAGTCATTTAGACTCCTAAAAATTAGTGGCTGCCTTTATATTTTTTTAAGAGGCTTTGTCAGCCCTTACTAATGCACACAATCATACAAACAAACCATCATAGAAGAAAAGAGAAGTCTGGAGAGTAGCATTTTGTCACTCACCTACTGTTGGCTCGGTGAAATCAAGCTTAAGTAGCCAACATACCAGTAAAATTGTTCGGAACGGTGTAGATATAAACAAACAAGCTCTCACTCTGACTCTATGTCCGCCGTCTCTTCTACATTAGTTGTCAACCAGAGAGTCAGAGGTAAAGAAAGGCAATCTCTAACTTCCATGAGGAAGCCATGAAGAAACACAGCTAGATTATAAGGGTCTGTGCTGGGGTATTTTGCAGGCTATAGAACACAGCCTGAAACCTTTTCATTTTGAAATAGCTTTGCCTTCTCCTAAATTGTAGCCCTATAGTTACAGCAATGCAAGTCTGACTTATTTACTATCTTGCAATTGACCGAAAGAAAGAAATGCAACTAGATAGGCATGATAAATAGATTAATCTGAATGTAATTTAACTCAATATTATGGTTTACTGCTAGGTGACAAATTATAGCATCAGTTTCCATAGTCTTCACTCCTCGTTTCACTATTCCTGAGGATGGGGAGTCCAGACAGTTTAGTTGGACTCTGTTTTGGGGTCAAAGGAGGATTTTGTCAGGTTGGGGGTCTCATCAGAAGCTCATCTTGATGACTCACCAGTCAGCTATCAGCAACCAACTCCTTGGTGTGAAGACTGCACAGCCCTCTCCATCATTACCTCCCATCCCTGTCCGAGGGCAGTTCCCAGTGTCCCAAGAGAGAACGTTGCAAGGCAGGTGTCACAGTCTTATGCTAGAGATGTAGAGGCATGAATCACATACCTCCCACAACCTATGTCACATTTAATGAGAGAAGTGATCTGAGTGCACCAGAACTCCAAGGGATCAAGAGAGTCACACAGGGTACGAACAGTGGGAAGCAAGAACCCTGTGTGCAGCCTTGAGGTATATCCACACAGGCTACTAGAAACCTAACTCCAACCTAAAGGCAGCAGTTACAAGGAGTACAAAGATTCTAAGCTTCATCTTAATCTATTCACAGCATCTTTTTACAAAAAAAAAGCACATGCTCTACTCTGAATTGGTGGGAGTATATGTATATACCATATATACAATGTGTGTGTGTGTGTGTGTGTGTGTGTGTGTGTGTACACATACCATATATACAGTATATATAGCATGTGTAGTATACACCGTATATGTGTGCATATATATAATTATGTACTAGAGAATAAAACAGAACTAGCTCATAGAATGTATGCACAGCTAGAAAGAGCTAGAAAATAAATATGCATATATCCTCAGAGAGAGCTTGGAAATGGTTGTGAAGGCTCACTATACTTTAGCATGCAAGAAATTCTAAAATCTATTCACTCTGCCCTCATCACAAAAGCTGTTAGGGCTTCGGTCTGAAATGCACCCCACCTTGTCATGTTTCAAGTGTATACTTCTGAGTTTGTGATGAGACTCTGAAGACTGAGAGGCCATTAGAAGGTAGCATTGGCCAGCTTGGGGAACACAGTCCCATGACTCAGGCCAGCACACTCTACTTTGACTCTACCCCAATATGAACATGCTTCTGCCCTCATATTCCTACAACCATGAACACTCTACACTGTCTTCTCTGCTGTGATGGTCAGAATCCCCTGAAACAGTCAAAATAAATCCCTTAAATTGGCTTTTTCAGGTGTCCCAATCACCGTGTCATAGGAGTACTCTGATACAGGAGTACAGTGGCCAACTCAGCTGTATCAACTCTCACTGCTGACTGTGACACCTAAGTGAATCATCTCACCAAGGAGTTTCCAGCTGCAAAGTGGGGGAAGGGCTGGAATAAATGCTCTGCAATCTCTTCTGTTAAAATAATAAGTGAAAGCCAGTGTATTAATTGTTATTAAAGAGCCTAACTTTGAAAAAATTACATCCTTCATATTAACAATAGTATAGGCAAATCCATGACAATGGAGCAAATGTTGTTCTTAGATCCCTTCTCAGGCCAATATAATTTACTCTCTACAATAGATAGTTTTGTCAACTTGATGCAAGCTAGAATCATTTGTGAGGCAAGGACCTCAAATGAGAAACTTCCTCCATGAGATCCGGCAGTAGGGCATTTTCTTAATTAGTAATCAGTGGGAGAGGCCCCAGCCAGTTGTGGGTGGTGTCATCCTGGGCTGGTGGTCCTGGCTTCTCAGAGAAAGCAGTCTGAGTATGCCATGAGGAACAAGCCAGGAAGTGCACCTTCCGTGGCCTCTGTATCAGCTCCTGCCTCCAGATTCCTGCCCTGACTGACTTTCTATTTGGACTTCCTTTGATGATGAACAATGACGTAGAATCAAAGCAAAATAAATCCTTCTCTCTGCCATGTTGCTTTTAGTCATGATGTATCATCACGTAATAGTAATAGTAACCATAACTAAAACACTCTTCTCTAGCCAATAGCAAACAAGTTTCTATTTATTAAAGTTAATTTCCTGTGTGTTGGTATTAAAGTGAATTCCTGTGGCGGGTGGTGCCCTCTTCGTTATGTCAGATGCTTGGTTTTTGTATTCCAACTTCAATCAATGACTGGGTGATGAGTGCTGTGGGTAAAAGTGTATACAGCTTATAAGATATGTGAGGTAGTATTCCTTCTGGATTCTTCTATTTTCAGACCATACACAGTAAGTACTGAGAC
>NW_021604569.1:5901425-5916621 GCF_004785775.1 Grammomys surdaster
GGGAGGGAGGGAGGGAGGGAGGGAGAGAGAGAGAGAGAGAGAGAGAGAGAGAGAGAGAGTTTCAGAGTATCCCTACCAGCATGTCAGTGTGATCAAAACTACAGAACTAGCTGACCTGTCCTTGGTGGCAGTCACTCAGCAAGCTGCACTCAATCGTCTTTTATCTCATATCTATGTTTTGCCATCATTTAACCCTTTATATGAATTTATGCTAATGGACATACTAGCATGAGTTCATTAATCCACTCATTTTACACATAAAAGTTGATATGTAACCATCCCAGAGAGAAAACACTAGTGTCCAAATCAGAAACCATTGTATCTTCTGGGTTGCTTAAAGATATCTGATAGAAGTTCCTCAAACCTCCAACACTATTGGAATATAATTTAATTCTTTTTTTAATTGCTTGGGACTTTTTCCCCAGATTTTTTTCAGACTTAGATTATTGGCTTGGTTGATTAATTGAGAAAAATAAACATCATTCCATTTACCTATATATTCTGAAAATCAGATTGTTTAAGAGGGTTAGTATGATTGTTTTCCATACATATATATTTTCTAATGTATATATTTCTATTAGCTAATAAATGTTTCTATGACTGATACTAAAATCCTTGATAAATTAAATCACTATGAATATTCCATTTAAATCATCATCCTTTTATAGTATAAGGAGAACTTCCAACTTGGTATTGTTGAGTTTCCTCAAAACTATTCTTTACTCAATCATACAACTATGATAATTGGAAGAAACACATGATTTCAGGATTCAGGATCTTAGGCAAATGTTTATCAACCTCAACTTTTCCATCTGTAAATGGGCATATCTCACACACTTGATGGGAAGAAGACATTGAAATAGTATGTGTGTGAGTAGTCTGTACTGTGGCCCGCTATGATCCCTGCCTCCTGGTATACAAGAAGAATATGAGTCAGATTGAATGAAGGCCAATCTGTATGACCAATAAAACATAGTGATTTCCAAGTTCTTCTCAAATAACAAGTAGAAAGTTAACTTGGGAAGCACACTCTCTATTATTGTCACTACTACTACACGCAAGTAAACCTCTTCATGTCCAATTCAGTGCAGGATCTGTAATTACAGTGGGAAACAAAACAGAGCTTAGAGAACATAGGAGATAGCCAGGACAACAGACAATGCGCAAACAAGTGCCGTACAGTGTGATGAGTGCCGTGTCATGCCTGTGAACTGCAGGTACTCTCAGATCCTGTATCAAGAGTAACTCTCATATTCTGGAAGGTCACAGATGGTGGCTAAGAAGAAAACCTTCCAAAACTAAAAGGTAGTTGAACTGGGACAAAAGAGTACTCAGTTATTCAGCAAACCTGAAATTTGGCATTGGTACCAACTTATCCATTCATTCTTTTACTTAGGTTTTGTTGGCATCTATTATATACCAGGAGCTGGAGAGTCATCATGAACAGAGACCCCAGAGTCAGTTCTTTCCCTCTCCCCTTCTTCCCTATCTCCCTCTCTTCCTTTCTGTTGTCTTGTGATCTCCCTATGTAGCCCAGGCTGGCCTCATACTAGACTCTCTCTTGCCACCGCTTCTCAACACCTAAGTTTATACCCAAGCTCACCCACCTGGATTATTCTTTTCTTTTAAAATGTTTAGATGTATTTTTTTATGTGTTTGAAATTTTGACTGCACATATGCCTGTGTACCACATGACTGCAGTGCCTGGGGAGGTCAGAAGGGTACTTTTAACTGCCAAGTCATCTCTATAGCCCCACTTTGCTTGTTCTTGAAGGAAGCAGGGACCTATGTTAACCAAAGCAGTAGACTAATAATGGTTCAAAGAACAGATATTAAGTCAGCATAAAAGATTAAATTCACAATCTGGATAATACTGGTTTTGTGACTTTGGATAAAATTTGTACCCTCTCTGTGCATGTTTCCTAAAATGTGACAACAGTTTGTGCTTCCCGAGCAGTTGCAAGAAAGTGAGTTCCTGTCCATGCTGCACACAGAAGCCAGTAACTGAGAGCTGGCCCTGGGTCCCTGGTGAGCTCTGAACTTCATTTGGATTCACCCACTCCCCTTCCAAGTTGAAGAAAAGACACAAGTTTAGATTTCAACTACAAGTGATCCTCACAAAGTAGGCCATCTCTGTCTCCACAGAAGGTTGGCATGTTCAGAAATGTATTGCTTGAATAATTCTGAAGTGTGCGTTGCAGACACACAAACGTTCTAACCATGCTGCCAGCAGAGGCATGTCCGTCTCAGACATCCCTCAAGCTACTTTTTCTACACAGTCCCAGAACAGCCTGTTGAGAAAGATGATTCTTAGTGTCCTAGATTGCTTCCTACAGCTGTAATAAAGCCACTTGCCAAAAGCAACTTGGGGAAGAAAGGGATCACTTCACCAGACAGTTTACAGTCCACCAAGAATAAAAGTAATAACAGTGACTCAAGGTAGGAATCTGAAGACAGAAACAGAAGTGGAGGCAATGGAGGAGCACTACTTACCTGCTAACTCTCCATGGCCAAAGCATCATGGCTTGCTTTGACTATTTTCTTATACAACCCAGGACCACTTGCCCAGTTATCACTGCCTAAAAAGGCCTGGGGTCTCCCAACCATTAATCAAGAAAATGACCCCACAGACTTGCCCACAGGCAGTCTGATGGAGACACTTTCTCAGATTTGCCTACAGGCAATAAGATGGGGACATTTTTCCCAATTGAGATTTATTCTTCTCAAATGACCCTAGGTTGTCTCAAGTTGACAAAAGTCAAACCAGCACATTTAGTATAGTAAAATTCCAGGAGGAAAAAGAAAATGTGCGTTTGCTTAAATACAACCTGAGGGATAGTTTTCATTGAATCAAATATTTTGAATGAATAATACAAATAATAAGCTTTGAGACACTGAACCTTTGAATAGAAAGTGAGGGAGGAAAAGACAAGGAGTGGATGGTTCCTCAAACATATTCACCACTGAAGATCTTCTAAACAATGATTTCATACCCTGGAGAGCAGCTGCATCTAGAATGGTTCCGGAAGAAGCCAAGGATCACAAAAATCATCTACTCTGAAGATGGCAAGGACCTCTGAGGTCATCATGTCCACTCTGCCATCAACTCAGTCCTGTTCTCCCAGCATCCCCTCAGAGCCTTTCAGCACCCAACTTGTGAATGAATCCAGCACACTAACCCTACCACCAGCCCCCAGATAAACCCTCCCACCATCTCACAAAGCCTTCTATTAGGTCATTTGTTCCCTGATGTTCATCCCAGTTTTGTTTTCTCTTAGCTTCATGCCTTTATTCATTGGCATACCAAGGCAGGTTTAATATGGCTTCTCCTGTCAGCATAGACTCTTCACCAAATAAATTATTCCATTGGCAACTTCAGCCAGCCATATTCACAGGATCTCAAATTGTAGCATTTAAGGATATAGATGCCTCATCTAGAGGTCTGCAGTAACAATGTCAGACATGGGGAAGAAAGACAATGAGGAAGCAATAAAAAAAATGTGTCCACAGCTGCCCCAGGTTTATATGTTCAGAGTGATAGTGGTTAATACTTTTCCTTTTCCTTAATCTCCTTACCCTTTTCTAGGTTCTTTTTGGCTTTGAGGAGATCGGGAAGAGACATTCAGGCCACCCTGCCTTAGACAGTATGTCACACTCCACGACCCACTACAGATTTTCAGCCTGGAACACAGGACTGTTCTGGTTCCTGATTGTCCAGGAGTTAGAGAGAAGTGCATGTGACTTTAAACTGTCCTTATTTATCTATAACTGAGGGTGTCTGATCTGTGTGTGGCTCCGAGGACAGTAGCCACAGGTGTATATGTGGGAAATGTGTATGTGCACACACGTGTGAGTGTGTAAAATCTCTTTTTGCTTTGTGTCTTGCTGCTGTTTTGTGTAGTGAGTAGTGACTATTAAACATTTTTTGCCACATCCTAAAATAAAAGTTCTAACACAGCCCAGTGTATTGCACGGGTGCCTATATGTGCGTGGGTATATAAAATTGTATACATAAGAAATTTTAAAAACCAAATTTCAGATTATTTCCCTCCTTTTGAATTATTTTAAAATATTTTAAACCCATTAAGCTGCTCTTACAATTCACCATTAAGTCAAAATCAAAGGTTTGAAAACTTAAAAGAGTTTAGATACCTTGACCCCACACAGAACTGATGTCTGATTTTGTCCTCTGGACTTGTCTTCAAGCTGATTAGTGGTCAGTCCCTTGGGGTCCTCATCCCACCTAGAAGCTAACTATGACAAGCAGTGTCTGATTCCCTGACATTGGCCCCAGGACAGAGGAAGAGGAAGACAAAGAGGCTGAGATGCTGAAGACGAAGGTCATGCTTCTTCACAGGAACTGTAGCAAAGGACAATGTCTGGAAGAGGCTGGTTTTATGATCAGTTTCTAAGGAAAGAACTGGGAACCCACATCAATGGACACATCTCAGAAAGGTCTAAGTACTGCTTACTGTGTAAGAACGGAAGTCATTGGGACCCCTCGATAAATATTTCTTTTTGAGACTTTTCTATTCCCTCAGAGTTTACTTTAATTACATTATATGTGAGAACTCATGAAAGTTATCAAAAAGCTTTATGCATGATGCATTTCCTTTAAACCTTTTTTATTTTCTTATTATCTCAATGCCTTTAAACTAGTTGAGTAATAATTCTGCTAGAACATTTCTTCTTTGGAAAAAATAAAGGAAAGATGTTTGGAGACAGAAAGAAAGAATCGTGTGAGGTCAAATCAGAACACTGGAGATGAGGCATCACTTTATACCACTGGGGAAGGTTATTCTAATGGATAAGGAATTGGCTATATTTTAATGACTTTGAGGAAGTATGTTCACTGTAGATGTCAGACATTTGTTTTACCCTGGAAGAAATGTTATGCCATTTGCTGTTTAAGAAATATCTAGCCTGCTAGGTGTGCTTTACCAGCCTTGCTGCCTTGATGAACTCTACAGGAAAGTGCCAAGAGGGTCAGCATTTAAAATCTACCTGTCTGCATGGGCTCCACACTGGTGACAATCAACACAGAAATCAGGAGGGACACAGTTCCTCAGCCCTCAGAACCTTAACTCCTGTTCTGGGGCCAGGCAACACACCCTTCTAGCATTTGGTCAACAGTCAGACAGAAGACCCTGGGCAACACCCATTCACACTCTCGCAGACCCAGACATACCCTTAGCTTTTCCACACTTGTAAGAGCCACACAAACAAAGTCTTTGTTCGATCTTAAGTTTTCCACCGATGCCAACATGCAAATGTGTTTATTAAATCAAAAATACTACTTAACCATCATAACTTCA
This sequence comes from Grammomys surdaster, assembly GCF_004785775.1. Classification (NCBI taxonomy): domain Eukaryota; kingdom Metazoa; phylum Chordata; class Mammalia; order Rodentia; family Muridae; genus Grammomys; species Grammomys surdaster. Next base: position 5,906,741 of record NW_021604569.1, read on the forward strand.
GTAGAAACCCAGGTAAACAGAAAATTGTTAGAGGTAGGGAGAGAGAGGAGGAGAAATGAATGACTAAAACAAGTCAGATAGAAGACATCTGTGGGACATCTCATATAAGACAAGTTACACTGAGATGATATCCTTCTGGCTACTTTAAATAATGCTAATTTCCCTCCATTAATCTTTTGAACTTTGAGATATATATATATATATATATATATATATATATATATATATATATATATATATATATATATCATGTAATTTTTAAATTGAGCTAGCTCCTACCTCGAGGCCACACTCTCCACCAATGGCTGTCTCACTCAGCTCCTCCAAACCGCCAGCTCTGGTGCATTGACTGGGAACACCAAGAACTGTGCTCCCTCTTCTCTGACCAACCACCCAAGGCTAGCTCTGCCAATATCCTCCCGGACTGTGCCTTTTCTCCTGCCCACCTGAGTCGCTGTGGATGGAAAACGCCAAACAGTTCCAACACTTTAAAACCAGCCAGATAACACAATTGCTGGGTTACAGAATCTATTGTCCTAAACTCATTAGCCACCCTATATCAGAATTGCACCAGTGGCGGAAGCTGCCATCAGCTGTAGTTGCCCCCAGGCCTTACATGGTTTGTGCTCCTCTACCCAAAGCCTGGCTGAAAAACCCTCTCTCTACCTCATCCTCTCCTCTTCCTCCTGGGACCCAGAAATCCCACCTTTTTTTCCTTCACCCAACAAGTAGCTTCTGCCATCTTTATTGACGCAAATGTGTATATATATACATATTTATGTATATACATATTTATGCATATATATATATGTAGTGGAAAACTTAAGGTTGAGCTAAGATTTTGTCTATGTGGCTCTTATAAGTGAGGAAAAGCTAAGAGTAAGGCTGAGTCTTGGAAGGTGTGATGTGATACATATATATATATATATATATATATATATATATATATATATATGTATGTGTGTGTGTGTGTGTGTGTGTGTGTGTGTTAAAGCTCATATATATATATATTCATATATGTGAATTAATATTTTAAAATAACAGATATTTCTAGAGATTTTTCTTGTGAACAAATGGCTAACGTCAAGTTCACTTTCCAGACAAGAGAGAGAGGTTTCCTAGAAGTGGAACCCCCGCCCCAACCAGGGCCCAATGTGGGTTTTCCAGGACTTTCCTACAGCTCCAGAGTTATCCATGTGCTTACTTCACAAAACAATCCTGCAAATAAATACTTAAGCCTAGTCTGCAGAGATGGCTCAGTGTTTAAAAGCATTTGCTCTCTTGCAAGAAGACCCGGGTCTGGTTCCCAACACCAACATAGTAGCTCACAACTCACTTTAACTCCTGTTCCGGTAGATCAGACATCCTCTTCCAGCCTCCACAGAGAGCAGGTATGCACACACATGTGCACACACACACGTACATACATGTGCAGATCCACATGCACACACATACATACATGAGACTGAAAACACAAGGGCCTATGTTTAACAATCCTCACTGAACTACACTGGCTTGTCCTTCCCTTCATGTACCCAAGACCTTGCTCCCAAGTTGCCAAGCTTGATCACATGACTCTTCATCCAGTGATGACAAACCATTATTTAATATGCACATCCACTAATATGCACATCCTTGGGTCCAGCGGCGGCCAGGAGACAGTGAATGAAGCAGAGACATGTAGGCTAAGACATCCACCCACAGATTCAAGGGACTCCATATTGTAAGCCACCACTGGAGAATGAAAAAGAGCCCTTAGCACCCAGCAGCTCTATATAAAGACTGAGTGGGACCAGAGATGCCCCAAATCCTACTTTATGTCAGAGAGAACATGAGCCAATGGAGAGGAACCATGGGAAAAATCTTCAAAATACCTTAAATGGATTATTAATGCCATTGTTATCAGAAGACCATGTGTGAAAAGAGAAAAAGAATGAAGAGAAACAAAATCAGGGAAAGCTATATATCTGAGAAGAAATGGAAATTTAAAATACTGGGCTTGTTCTATAAATTATAGACACTTATATAACTCATTACCATCTGCACTTAGTTATATATGCAATAATCACAATTTTATGCATGTAATATGCATCTGTACATATATATTAAAATGCACTTCAACAGAACATCAGCATACCACAGCTATGAAAACTCAAACTGAGCACTGACAGACCTGAGCAAAGCTTCTGGAGGAAGTGAACCATAAGTAGATTCACAACCATTGAGCCCACAGCCACCTAAAAAACCTAGAGCAAAAATACTTTGTGAGAATATTTCTTTAGGGAAAACAGCAGTGGTCCAGTACAAACCCTGTCATGAAGGCAGTGCTGCCCTGTGTGGAGGTGGCAGTGTTGTCCTGTGTGGAGGTGACAGTGTTGCCCTGTGTAGAGGTGACAGTGGCACTTCAAACTCAAGTTCTCAGGGCTCTGGGAACATAATAGGCTCCATCAGAGAATCTAGAACAAAGGAGCTAGCTCTGGAGTTGCTTTCACTGAGAAGGGTGACCTGCATGCCAAAGAGTGTTGTCCGCCTTGCCAGCCATGCCTGACCTGGCTCAGAATCATGCCTTGTGGACAGAAGAGCAGATCTGAAGCTCTGACTCTTAGCAGCTGTGTGTCCTGGAGTAAACTGTGTGACATCTCTGGGGCTGTTACCTCATTTATAAAACAGAGGTAATAAACATGCTTACCTCATAGAACATTTGTGAGAATTAAATGATCTAATACATATAAGGTGTTACAACTGTCCCTGGCATGAGTTCAGCATTCTGGCACTGTAGGCTAGAAACCAAAAAAAGACCCCAGAGGAGGCTGAGCAACCTAGAGGTTTTGCCACCCAGGCCATCAGAAAGCATCTTGCCTCAGTTAGGGACTTATTGTTGTAAAGAGACACCATGATCAGGGCAACTCTTATAAAAACAAAACAAGACATTTACTTGAGACTGGCTTATGGTTCAGGTTTAGTCCATTATCATTACAGTGGGAAGCATGGTGGCACACAAGCCAATGGATGCTGGAGGGGAGCTGAGAGTTCTACATCTCCATAGGCAGGCAGCAGGAAGTGACTGTTGCTCCAGACCTGGCTTGAGCATTTGCCACCTCAAAGCCCACCCCCTAGAGACTCACTTGCTCCAACAAAGCCAGATCTACTCCAACAAAGCCACACCTCCCAATAATGCCACTCCCTAAGAGCCTTTGGGGGTTAGGGGTGTGGGTTTATTTCCATTCAAATTGCCACAGGTACTGTGTGACTAGATATAGAAAGAATGAGGCTTAGGGAAGGCAGTCACCCAAAGGAATGTTGTCAACCGTGTCAGGACCTGTCTATGCCACAGGGTCAGGAGCCTCTGAGTCGCCATGAAAAGTCCACAAGGGAAGCAACATCAGCCTAGACCAAAGACTCTGAAATCAGCTCATGAGCCCTTCTCCTTCCTCCAGCCCTACCCACTGATCTTAAAGGATGATCTCAGTACAGGTCAGGCAAAGAATGCAATCATTTCCAACTGCACAGGAATTGTCCAGCTCAGGAATAGGAAACTGAGGCCTGGAAAGGTTCCTTTCTCAAGCAGGCACAGATCCTAACCCTTGGACATGCCAGCTGCTTGCCTGTCCTCTCCAAGTGCTCGAGGAGTCAAAGTGGACACTGTATGGCCCATGCTTCGTGCCAGCTTCAGCCTCTAGAGGTGGCTTCGTGTCCTCAAGATGTTTACTCCACCCACATGGAGTGGGCAGGCAGGCACCCGATTTATGAGCTCAGTTTACAATGGGGAAATCCTGGGCTTGCCTGGTGCTCCCACACATGGAGAGGTGCCCGGCCTCTGCCTTCAGGGTTCCTGGGGCCCTTCCCTCACAGTCAGTTCTAAGTCATGTGTCATAACTTCCCCCTCAGTCATGTAAAAGTCCTTCTGGTAAAGTTATAGTCTATTCTAGACGCAAGGAGTCCCACATAAACAGACACGTATATTCTTGACAAGCCTAGTCAATACTGTTACTTTCAGGAGACTATTCTCTACTACCACACTCTCACACAGCAGCACCAGAGTCTATCAGACAGGCAGTATCAATGCCTGGGCTCACCTTCTATCTCCAGCGCTCAGGTTAAGTAATGCAGAATCTTAATAATGAATATTTGTGGAAATGGAATTAGAGTGGCTGTAGTCCCCTCTAGTGAGGGAACTACAGTTGGGAATGTCAGTTTAAATCAGCTTGTCTTGGATCTTCAGTCTCTTGAGGGTCTGGACAGACAATAGAAGCAGGAGCTACTGCTAAGAATGTGTTTCAGGACAAGGAAGTCCTGAATGGTGAGCCCTGAGTCCCAGACTTCAGCCCTCAGCACAGCTTCCTTCTGGTCTCCAGTTCCTTAGAAGGGATGTGGGGACAAAAATGCGATTCCACATAGTACAGTTATGAGCCTCATACTCCTATTGCTAATTATAGAGAATCTCAAAGTCCCAAGTTCCAGCATAGCCCCAGTTTATTTTACCAGGACCAATGAGTTCATGGAGGAAATCCAGTTGTCACTGTTCAAAGAAGAGCAGCCAGTGTTTCACAGGTACACCTTGAACAGCTCCACTACCATAGCCCAGCATGGCTATATTCTTCACTCTACATCAGCCTCCTCAGAAAGAACAAAGGGGTTCATATGGCCTGAGAGGGAGCTGAAGACTCATGGAGTTCGACTCATCGGTGCGGTGGTCTGATGAGATGCTTTGTACTGAAGGGACGGCTAGAAGACAAAATTTCTCTTTGTGACAAATGGGAAACAGATGTCATGCTGAGTAAATCATAGTGGTCTAGATTCCATTTTGTAGACACAGGTAGTGGAGGGGCATGTATGCTGTGTGTGTGTGTGTGTGTGTGTGTGTGTGTGTAGTGTGACTTTTAGAAAGAGGCCTATGACTGTTTTCAATTCAACAGCTCAGGGTGGTATTTTACAATTCTGTGTTAGTATCTGTGGATTTCTAATCTGTACTTAGTATATACTGAACACTGCTCATAGACAATCCAATTAAATTTTTCAGTCAAGTCTATATGCTAGATACCATGATGTCCATTTCACAGTTAGGAACATTGAGAGAGATAAGCATCTTCTCCAAGACCACACACCATGACGAAGCGTGCTGAAGAGCATCCCTGATCAACATTAACCCGTAGATAAAGATCCAACAAGTGACAGCTACTCAGCTGCAGCTCTCAACTAAACTTCTCCCTCCTTTCTGTTCTGAGACACCGAAGGAAGTCAGAAGTGTGAGTCCCACTCCAGATGAGGTTGAAAAGTCCTTATCATGCCACTTGGAAAAGCTTAGACACTTCACAGTATCATGTCATTACCACCCACGGCTAGTATTTTGGCTTTGACCACTTCTTCTTGTAAAGACGTTTAATCCAATAATTAGAAGAATATCTCCTTCAACTTGCTGAGAAAACTAAGTGGAATCAGTTACACGGTAGTTAATTTAATAAAGTCCATTTTTCTACTATAGTTACTTCTTATTAGGATCTTAAAGTTTGTGCATGCGTGCATGTGTGTGTATGTGTGTATGTGTGTGTGTGTGTGTGTGTGAATACATTAAAAGAATCATATTTAAGAAAAGCCACATGCACCAAGAATGAGTTTGCAAGTGAGATAAAACCTAGATCATGGCAAAAAATCAGGAATTTTAAATCCAATCATTACGGAGGAAATGTTTGCTATACCCCACCCCACACTCAGCCCAAATGCTTTAAATCAGCACTGAGAGCCTTTATAGTCTGGTGCAGTCTAACTTGATGCCCATGTTTCTTTCTTCTCTGAAAATACAGCCTATTCCCCATGCCCAAGAGCTGTTTGGTCTTAGGCTCCTCCAGGACTTGTATAGTCTAGGTCAGCTTCAAACTTGCCATGGAGCTGTGGGTGACCTCTCTTCTGCAACCTTACAAGTGTTGTAATTATAGGCATGTACCTCTATACCTAGCTAAGAGATCTGGGATTCTAAACTTTATCTTTACCTTGTCTTGAACATGTTCCTCCATTTTTGCTGGAAATATTTCTACACTACTACTTTCCCATGATACTTGAGACATAACCAATGTAGCCTGGAGGTCTAAACTGGGCCTGGGCAGAGGCCACAGCTAGGAACAAGATGCTCAGGGAGGGCTGATGAGCCAACAGAGAAGAAACTTCATGAGTAAGAGCATCCCCTCAGAAGGACAGAATCTGGCAGAAAGGCTTCCTTGAAGGAAGAACCACCAAGCCAGGAAGGGTTTCCAGGAAGCAAAAAGGCTAGAAGTAAAAGCCCAGTAACTCTGCTTGCTCTTAGAGACAAAACCTTGGGCTTCTCTTCTGCAGGTGCCCTTAGTATGGCCTTGAAAAACAAGAAGGCAACAGCCAAAGCCAAAGAGAACAGGAATGGAGGGGGCAACTCCAGAAGGACAATGCCAGCAACAAAGCTGACACCTACGCGGCTAATGTGTTCAATATGTCCTTCTGTTTGTGGGTCGAGTCTTCACTGTCTCTCTCTGTCTGTCTCTCTGTCTCTGCCTTTCTCTGTCTCTCTGTGTGTGTCTCTGTCTCTCTGTCTCTCATCTGTGTTTCTGTCTCTCTGTCTCTCATCTGTGTCTCTGTGTCTTTGTGTCTCTGTCTCTCTGTGTCTCTGTGTCTCTCTGTGTGTGTCTCTCTCTCTCTCTCTCTCTCTCTCTCTCTCTCTCTCTCTCTCTCTCTCTCCTCCCTTCCTCCACCTGTACTAGCTTTCCAGCCCTCTGGCCTTTCGTGACAGAACTGCTCTGTTTCTGCTTCACCTTCTTCACAAGTCCCCAGGTACTGAATCCACTAGTCAGTTATTAATTAAGGCTTCTCAGAATTACCATATTTCCTCAGAATTTGCTTTAAGCTGTGAAAGGGCCCTCTGAAATCTGCTTTATTCTGCTCCTTCTTTGGCTTGTGAGCAAAACCCAGTAGGGCTAAAGAAAAGAGGAAAGGAAGAAGTAAGAACTTTTTTTCATACATTAGCCCATCAGCTCTGTCTCCTTGTCCTGGGGGAAGGGTCCAGTTTGAATGGTGCTGACAGATGTATTTTACCTCTAATGTTTTTTACACCCTTGCAACTCAACTAGAATGAAAGAGAAGACAAGAGAAAGAGAAGGAAGGACAGGAAAGAAAAGCAAGAGAGACGGAGAGACTGAGGGCAGGAAAAACAAAGGCCCATTGTCTCAGGTAGAGTTCTTACTCAGGACCTCAGCTTTAGCCAGTTTCATGGCTACTTACCACATCTGCCCCACCTGCTTGCCTGCACACACCTTTCAAATTGGCTTCAAATTTTACTGCATTTTATAAGTAATAAAACTTGCCTCGTTCGTGCAACTCTCCAGGTACAGAGGGCATAGCCCAACGCCACATCTTCTGAAAGTTGCTCACTGTCGGTAGGCGTGCTATTCAAGGAAGATTATATTTTATAGATGATTTCCTGTTTCCCAAAAGGCATCTCAAGCGTGCTGTCTCCAATATAAAGTATGAAAAGCCTATCCTCATGAGCACATACTAGGCACCGAAGAGACTGTGGAAACTTAAGAAAAGGAAAAGACATCTGCTCTCCATGTAGATCATGACTGAATTTCTAAGATTTCTTTAATTATCATGATAGCACTTGATCATCAGATTTCTAAAGTGAGAAAAATAAAGACTTTTTAGATACTTTTGTGATCAAGTGTCATTGCTTTAGTGGAAAATGCTTTTTTTTTAATTCAGGTATCTGCATCTGTACCTGATTGTAATGATGATGATAATAATAATAATAATAAGTTATACTTTTATAGGCCTAAAATTCCGAAGGCCCTTGAGCAATTCACATCACCATCATCATTATCATAACTCACAGCTAATTATATACTGACAGCCTGGGCATGCAGAGAAAAATGCTTGTCAGTAAACTGACTCACTTTTACTGGGTAGGTCAGCGGTTCAAATCCTGGAAAGGATACCAGTGAGCAGAGGTGGCAGCTGCCTCAGACACTCCATGTCCACAGGGCTGTGCCCCACAGATGCTTGGGAAAGAGAAGGGTGGAGTGTCTCAGATGAGAGAATGATGAACCACAGCCTAGGCTGGCCTCTGATGGCCTTTTGGTTTCAGTTCTCCAAGACTGCTTCAGTGGAAAATGATTTCCTCCTTTGACGGCGTTTTGTTTTGCTCACTTTAAGTACTTTCTCATTGCTGACAAAGGCAATTCAAGGAAGCAGGTTTATTACAGCTCATGGTGGACAAGGAAAGGCACGGTAGAAAGGCCATAACTGGCAGGAGAGCACAGGAAAGCTGGCCACATTGTTCCGGTGCTCAGGTCCTTTTTCCTTCTCATTTAGCTCAGGACGCCAGACTATGAGTGGTGTTACCCACACTCAGAATCCATCCTCCCTGATGCCTCACACTCATGCCCAGAGCTAGGTTTCTTTGGAGATTCTAAATTTTACTTCAGCTGACAGTTAAAATTAGCCATCACAGACTACTATAACAAAATACCACAGTCTGGATAGCTTAAACAACAGAAATCTAAATCCTCACAGTTCTAAAAGAGGGCAGACATGACCAAGGGTTTGATAAAGGTACTTTTCTATGAGGCCTTTCCCTTTGGCTTTTGCATGGCCATCTTCTCCTTTGTCCTCAGATTATCTCCCTCCCCCAGTGAAACTCTGTGCCCTAGTATTTTCTTATAGGAACACCAGCCATTTGAATCAGGACTCATCCTAATGACAGCATTTTACCTTGCCTCCTTGAAGACCATAGTTCCAAATACAGCCATATTCTAAAGTAACGGGACTAAGAGTTCATCATAGGAAGGTACAGTGCATTCCATAACTGATGATGATGCAGCTGGCCTTTGTGCATGTTGGGGATACAACTACTATCGTCCCTTCTACCCACTCGTCCACCAAAGTTTGGCATTTTCATTCAGACGAAAAGAAATAACACTCCTCTCTATGGGTCACCTATGGTGTCTTTCCTATGTTCCCATTCAAAGTTAAGCCCAAACTGACCACTTCCAGATGCATTCTCTGACTCATAAAGCTAATGCTGTTCTACTCTTGGTCCCCATCAGCAGAGTCCAGCTCATTATTTCATAGGCCCTACCACATTCTGAAATTATCACATTCTCTAAGTCCTTCACATATACACACTGTCTTTTCCTCTAGACCCTATATTCTAAAATAATAAAGACCTTCTCAGAGTTTGTAGCTATATCCCAAGAACTAAGAAAGAATTAGCACACAGTAGAGTTCAAACTCTGCTTAGGAAATGAGTTAGTATAACGATTAGCAAGCGTAGATATAATGACAAAATGTAGCCCCCATAGAAATTGATAGTTTATTTCTTAGGAGTTTCCCCAATGACCTTTGTTCTCTGGTGAATATACCAAAAACACATCATCACAAAGGCTCAGAAGTCTAGTTTTGTGTGCATCCAAAGGACAAATCCATCACTCAAAGGATACAAACTATGCCAAACTCACCAGGCTGATGAAAGAGGACCCTACCCACAGAAAGGCAGCAACTGAGACTGTGTAATCATGTAGCATCACGTCTAGCTAAACACTCTGATCTCACAACAGAGGTTTCTTACCAGTGGTGCTAGAAGCTGGGAATCCAAAGACAAGGCTTCCTGGTCAGGACATCTTCTGCTTCAAGGACTTTTCTAGCCTAAGGGTAAGGTTCTTGGCTCTGTCCAGTTCTTTCTTATGAACCACTTCAATTGTGGTTCTGGAAGTTTTTCCATAATTCAATCTCTCTCATTAATATATGGAGTTGGATGAATTTACAGTCCTGAAGATGCAATTTACTATCATTCATATATATATACATATATATATATATGAAAATTTCATATTTATATATAAATTATATATATATATATGTGT
>NW_021604569.1:5917021-5923278 GCF_004785775.1 Grammomys surdaster
TATATATATATATATATATATATATATATAATTTTTTCTAAAGAACCCTGACTAATACACCATCAGGAAAAAAGAGCCAGAAAACATTTTTAGTAGCCATGAAGAAAGACAAAAATCTGGAGGATGAGGTACCTTTGAAGGTGTCCAAAAGAAAGGCATAACCAAAGCAAGGAGTTGTGTGGGATGAGGGCAGAGGAGTGGCAGAGATGAGAGGCCAAGTTGGAAAAAAAACGTAGTTTGAATTTAATAGGTTGCAACCCAGGTGAGGTGGGTGAAGAATATCAGAAGTATAAACAATCACTGTGCATGGATTTTTCTTGATTTGCAAAGCAAGCAAGCAGGGAAATTGGTGGAAGAAGGTGCCTCAAGCAACAGCTATTTTAAGTACTAAATAATATCCAAGAGAATACTCATATAAGAACAAAACTGAGCCATTGACAGAGAAAGACTAATGATACATAAGAAGGCCAGTAAGTTGAGGTGTGGCGTGAAGGGCTAGGCTTGTCTTTATCAGGATCACAGCCTTGTCATCTTCCCTTCCCTTCCAAGTAGTTTCTGATACAGAAAAGAAGGTAGAACAGAGGGGTACATTGATTTCTTCTGTCTTTCCGGGAAATAGAAATCCAGTCTGCTGGTGAGAAAGATGTCATAGGTAAGGGATGTGGAGGAGAAGGCCTGAGTAGAGAAGATGAATGGAGTTGGATGGCCGCACATGGCTGAAGATGCTTGTGTGATTTACTGTCATGAATTTATAATAAGCTCGGACAGCACCAAACAAATGAGAGCTTAGGCTATGGTGGCTCAAAGGAAAGAAAGGCAATGGTGAGCTGGAACCTTTTGGAAAGCCTTGCAGAAGAGACTGGAATTGAGGCTGTAGGCATCAGTGAAATGTAAGTCCATCTTTCACAGAAAGCGTGGAAGCTGGGATAAGCATGGGACTGGCCTGGATGGAGAGGACCAACGGAGATGGAAGCAGCCTTGCTGGACACTGGGAGGTTCTGAAGAAGGGAGGGTAGGAACATCACAGAGTCCAGTGAATAGTTTAGAAAGAATTTTCTGGCCAGATGTGGCCACAGATAAAACCCATTTTGGAGAACAGGGAACACAGAACTTTTTGGTTTTGTTCATGTTTGAGCTGTTAGATTGGTGATTTTGAATGTTAGGCCTCCCAGAATAAAACAGTCCAACCACTGATAATCTGTCCTGCTGAACAAACCAACATGGTGTAGAGGTGGCAATGGGTCATATATTGACTGGATGCTTCCACTGTTGCAGCAGGGTGCTAAGTTCTCACGTGATTACTTCAATCAGTTTTGGGAACAACCCTTTGAGTAGATACATTCATTATTCTCATATCTCATAAACAAGAAAACAAGCTATGGAGAATTAGACCTGAAGCTCACACCTAGGAGTTAGAAGGGCCAGGTTCAAACTGAGATGATAGTCTTGGCCATGCTTGTCTGTCTGCTGGGTCCTTGGCTAACAGTGGTATTGTAGAAGAAAATGCTGCACATAGTAGAGACCAAGTCCCCAGCTCCACATAAAGAAAGTAGGGCCCAGATGACTGACAGGCAAACTGAAATGCAGGAAACAATTGTGGGGAGATCCCAGACTGTTAGCTCCTCCCACAAGGCTAACAAGACATCATCTGCTGTACAATTGAAGAAGCCCAAAGAGAAAGGCAGAAAGGACTGAAAGAAGCATTGAAAGTTAGATGCAATATACAGACTTGACTGCATCTTTGTTATAAAGCTCCTCCTGCCCAAAACAACTCCACATAAAAATGCCAAACCAAGCAATCTTGTGCTAACCTGCTGCTTCACTTTTGAAAGGTTATTATCATGCATCAGTGAGAAACAGAAAGCCGGTGCATGGTCCCTGGGAGCCAAAGCATGCTTCTATTTGCTTCAAGTTATTTTGGTTTTGGTTTTCCCGTGATTCCACCTATTCCTTCTGCGTGGCTCCTGAACTGCTTGTTGCAATGCGGACTTTGCCATGTGACGGACACAATGCACAACCTTTCCAGAATGTAGAGGCACAGGACTGTGTTAGCTGTTGTTACTGCTCTGGAGCCCAAAAGGTTGGTGATAGGTGTGCAGAGTCAGCTCATTCCCCAAGATGTTCAGAGAAAAGGCTGCGATAGAAGAGTTTATTTTGTTCCTCCCAATAGGTCAGTTTTAGAATCACAAAGTGTTCTGGGGTCACTTGGAAAATAAAGAAAACAGAATGTATCCGATCTGTGCCCAAGCTGGGGAAGCAAATCCCCAAATCACACAGATTGAAGAAGGATTTGGTTTCATTAAAAGCAGCCACTGGCATTTGGCTTCTGAAGATGAAAGTGAAAGCCCCTTAAACAGGCTCGAACACGAGCAGAATTTCCGGACAAGTCCCCAGGGGGCCAGAATTGTTTCCAAAGGAGGCATGAGCGTCCATGTCTTCCCAGAGATTTGAAAACCCGGAGCATTTACAACAGACTGTATCCCTGCCTCACACAAAAGGCTGGGGGATGAAAAGGCAAGAGCTTGGCTACTGAGCACATGGTTGATTTAATGTGAGTAACAGCCATGTGCACAGTGGCCTTCTCATCTTACCTATGAGGAAGCCGGGGCCAAAGTGAGATCAGTGCCCCGGGAAGGTTCACATAAGGAGTGGCAGCCCCAGACGCCCTGCCGATGTCACTGTCATAGACTGTTAATTTTCTCAAGTGAGTCGGTTCGGACTTACCACTCCCCATTTTTCAGGACATCATAATTTGGGTTCTTTGACCTTTTGCTCTGAGTCTACAAAAGTTTATATTTGATTCCGCCTGGTTCTCAAAGCCTGTGTGCTGTGCTCCCTCTTTAACTGGGAAGCTCATCTATCAGGTTAGTGTTTTCACCAGTATTCTTCCAGAAAGGACAGATGCTCACTACCCAAACTCTATAGAAATCCAGAGAACACATGAATCAAAAACAAAGAAGCAAAAAGCCTTTAGTAGGAAAGGCTCCAGATCTAGAATTCTGAACTTTCTCACAGTCATGTAAAAGAGAAAGAAAAGGGTGAGGGAAGAAGAAAGAAAAGAAAATAGGAAGAGGGAGGAAGGGAGAGCAGGAGGATGGGAGAGAAATAAAAGAATGATGAGAGAGAGGGGGAGAGAGGAGAGGAGAGAAAGAAGAAGCAAAGAAGGGAAAGAATGTATCGCAGTTACCTTCCTACTGCTGTGATAAGACACCATAACCAAGGCATTCTTAAATTCTTAGAAAAGGAAGAATTTAATTTAGGCTCACAATTTCAGAGTGTGGAGGCAGACAGGCAGGCATGGTGCTGGAGCAATAGCTGAGTGAAGTGAAAACTTAAGGGTTCTCTGGAAAGTCAGTTAGGTGGTGTTTTGCTGGGGCAAACATGTGAACCAATGTTTCATTGAAGTGGTCACAGGTGTGAAAGGCGCACTGAAGTTGACACGGGAGAGAGGATGGTCTACTAGAGCAAGCACGTGAAAGGACACATGATGAAGGATTCTTTGGTCACCATTACACTGCATAGTTGAGCTGCATTTATAGGGACTCCATAAAGAGAAACACAGCAAAAAACTTCTGGTGGTGTAGTATAGTTTGTTGCCACTTCCATGGACTCAGGCTGATTGAATGTATGTGCTGAGGCAAGGTATGAGAGGGACATATGACGTTTGGAGGGTATAAATAGAATTCCACAGAGTGAAAGAGAGCTTGGCTTGCTGGTACAGCTTATGGGTCTCTCATCTTTGTTGATCTTGGCTTCCCTGAGAGAGGCACAGACGAGAACTTCTCCTGGTGTTCCTCCTGGTCCTTCCTACTGACTCCAGCAGAGGATGAGACCTGGCTGTCTCTGCTAGGTCGTGTCACAACTGTTGCTGAGCTGACTCTACAAAACTGAACTGCTAGTGTATCTGTGGATCAACTTGCTGCTGCCTGCTAACCGTATAAACTGAATTGCTGATTTCCAGACAACACAAACAGGGAGTTGTTCCAAAGAACCTTTATAAACAGGTCTACTCCTCCCCCACCCCATATTTCTTTTCTCCTACCTCTGGTGGATAGTGGGTTACAAGGAAGGTTAAAGTGTTTAAGAACCATCATTAAAAATAAGGTTTGAAATAAAGTTATAGTTAAGATCTCATATCTTGAGACACAACCATAAGTCAGAGAGAAAGAGAGATATTACGAATACCAAAAGTCTTTTGAAACTCAAAGCTCTCTCACAGAGACACTTCCTCCAACAAGACCACACCTCCTAATCCTTCCCAAACAGTTCCACCAATTGGGAAGCAAGTACTCAAATATGTGAGTCTAAGAGGATATTCCCATTCAAACCACTACAGAAAGGAAGGTAAGTTGTTTTATCAAATGTACTATGTCCTCTAAATATAAAACAAAAACTAGCCACACGCTGCCTAGCATCCTTAGGATTTCAGAGGGGCCATGAATCATCTCTCATCCCAAGCAGCTCAGGGCGAGCTGCTGCTGTGCATTCCAAGTCTCATGGCTCTCTGCTAAGGTGGCATCCAAATCTCTACTTCAGAAGCCTCAGACCACACCAGTGAACATCTTACCTGCTCTTAGTCACAAGAAAGGTCACAAAAAAAAAAATGTTCATGATTCCCTAAAAACCTTGTACCAGAAGAAAAACCATCCTATAGAGATTAGGGATCAGTAATGTAACTGCACATGAAAAAGGGTAAAATCACCTCCTCTTCTTCCAGGAACAGGCTATGACCCTGGGGAAGCCTGTGTGGATCTGGGTTTGCCTAAAGCAATTCTAGGTACTCACTTACCATCTGGTTTAAGAAACTCTAGAAATTCTGTTTTCTCTCTGTTTTCTCCTTTCTGAACAGCCTTAAACCCCGAGGAACAATCTAATATCAGAAAATCTCTAGTCCTGATTCTACAGGAAAATTTACAATTTTCTGCTCTGAAACTCCCCATCTTCACCCTTTCTGGATGGCTTCAGATCACCAGGAACAGCAACAACAGGCACAGAGACAGACTTGCTGGCCTTCCGGCAACAGGCGCCTGTTTGGCCAGATCAAGGAGTGATGGGAGGATTTTGAGCATCAAGGTGGATGCTGAGTGTCGCCATGCATGACCCTTCCAGCCTGTTGTCTGACAATTCTTAACAGAAGCCTCCTGCTGGTCTGTTTCTCCTGCATGGTGCACACCTGCAAAGGTGAGTCCAGGGGACTTTCCATCAGGCATCCTTGAGCGTCTCCATGCTGAAAGCCAAAACCTTTGACCCTTGGCTGCCATGCTGTTGTGAGCACATCTGATTTCACACCAGACATGTAGAAATAAGAATGTACCTGTCACAGGTGTCAACCTCTATTTGACAGGTACAGATCTGGAGACTGGTTGGAACTTGCTGTTCCTCGTTGCAAATATCTTCCTTGTGACCTTTCATGTGCAGATGGGCAGGCACCAGTCTCCACATGCTAATGTCTCCCTTTATATTCCATGGTTTTCTTCCAGCTTTGTAGCTGCCTGATGGGAATTCATGAGCAATGGTAGCCAGGATGTGAGAGCTATTCTCACTTCAACTGAGGGAAACATGCTTGGAAATAGCATTGGCTTGTCTAGCCACTAGGGGACCAGCCGAGAATCAAAGCTACGACCCTGACACATTTGATCGGCCTGGAGATCCTTCACATATTTAAAACTACGTAATCAAATTCTACTTTCCATCTAACTTACTTTATCTAGCTGTATTCTGTCTCATTGGGCAAAATATTGTAGATAGCAATTTCCTTTTGTAAAGCACGATCGCTCTTCTGCCTTGAGTTTTTATAACACACGCTAGATGTACTCAACTACCTAGTGTAAGAACAAAGGGAAACACAGATTTTTATTTATCATACCACACTGGCAATGATATGACCACCACTGAGAATAAGTATAGCTAAGGTTGGGCCAGAACAAAAGATTTTCTTTGTGTAAATGGCTGGTTACTCATATCTTCGACAGATGGATGGTATAGACATGTTTGTTTATTCTATGAGTTTTATGACACAGTAGGAGTTTTCTTTTTGTGTCAGTGTCTTGCATTTCAACTTTGATTTACTCTGTCATGACCTTGGTTTTTCAATACAAAATATATTTAAGGCCATTAAATTTATTACTCAAATTTCTGATAAAAATTATTTTGAAATAGAAGTCTTTTTATTCTCTCTCTCTCTCTCTTTCTCTCTCTCTCTCTCTCTCCCTCTCTCCCTCTCTCCCTCTCTCCCTCTCTCCCTCTCTCCCTCTCTC
>NW_021604569.1:5923288-5951413 GCF_004785775.1 Grammomys surdaster
CTCTCTCCCTCTCTCCCTCTCTCCCTCTCTCCCTCTCTCCCTCTCTCAACCTAAATTTTCACAAATGAATACAAAGAGCCACATCCAAGACTGGCTTGCCTGCAGCAGAACTCTCCAGAGTCACAAACTAGAACAAACATTTAAAAAGCAATTTGGTGAGATTTGGGGAGGTTGAATGTGAGCTCCCTGGAGAGTTAGTGACTCCTGGGAGACTCTCTCATAGTAGGGTCACCACACTTTTATGGGGTTTACTTCCAGGAATACCACCAGATTCTCACAGGAAAGAGTAAAGAAAGAACCCCTCCTGGCTACGGGGTTGTAGGAGAAAGTCATCATTTTGAAATATAGCAAAGCCTCTGTCACTGTGGCAGCAGTCAGCAGACCAGCGGAGCAGGGGAGACAGGAAAGGCGAAGGGTGGGCAAAATGGGGCAAGTGTAAAATGGAATGTTTTTAAAAATAATTTTGCACAGTAACTTTAAATTTCATTTAAATTTAAACTTTAAATGAAAAAGTGTTCTCTAACCCAAGAACTGCTCTCTAGAAAAAAGTACTTCCCCAAAGCTTCATCCCATACAAGGGCAAGTTGCCCACCCAAACCAGCAGTGCCTGACTTCTTACCTGAGGGGTGGGGAGCTAACAGATGGTTCTATGCATCACAGCTAGGGGCCCATAAAAGACTAAGATTCCTTTAGTCATGAGATTACACAGTGTTTTCCAGTCCCTTCAGCTACTCTGCAGGCAGAGAACTTCAGTACAACATTAGAACTTGTGGGGTGTGAATTTCCTGAAGGAGAAATCACTAGAGATGTTGAAATCTTTTTTTGTTTTTTTAAGTAAGCAAAAGGAAACTAGAGAGCTTAGAATCTTGTGACATCGGAAGCTACTGAGCACAAGAGACGAGCATCTCTGAGTCAGCGTCACCCCCAGTCTCAGATGAAAGGCACCACTCCAGCCTTTATCACCCAACACCAACCATGGCCTGGGCCTCTCTTCCTATGAGCAACCTGAGGTGATCTGAGGAAATGGCTATTTACTAGAACCAGGAAACCCTACAAAATCGCACATATCAAAATTCTCCTATCCACTCTAAGAGTTCCCCCTACACTAACAAAGGTGTAGATAATTCAAAAATCTATCTGAGTGCTAGAGACATACATGCTGTTCCAGTGTGATGATAGAGGCCAGTGGGCAGGCTCAGAACAGTGGTGCTGGGCCATGACAGTGATCCTCAAAAGAATGGAAAATTTTATGGTACATGCTCTGAAAATGCATTGCAGAAATTAAGGATTTACATGTAGATTCTCTGGTCATCAGTCATATCAAGTTAAACATAGCATCTAAGATGTGCCACCATCCTGTCAAACTTGTAGCTAGGTTAAGAAACTCTTTCTGTCATGTTGAAATTATCCACATTGGAAAGGAACGAGATGTTCCTAAGCCAGGAGAGGCACAAACAGAGAAAAAAATTCTAGAAGAAACAAAAACTATGGCTCAGAAGTAAATTCAGTACAGAGTAAATAAAAATAAAAGATCTTTTAAAAGACATGATACAGTTTAGAGAATTATTTGACAGAGAAAATGAAATAATTTTAATTGATTTACTAAGGGCTCCAGTGCAAAATGTGAGCAAACTCAACCTCAGGTAGGTAAAGTGAGCAAAGACGTGGAAACATTTTTTTAAATAGCCGGAAATAGAGCCAGAAATGGAGCCGTACATCAGAAATGGAGAATGCCTTTGACGGACGCTGCAGAAGAACGGTGAGAATCGATGAAAGAAACAGATGAGTTTAAATCTATCAGTAGAAATTCCCCATATTAAAATACAAAGAAAATGATTTAAAAAATGAACAACTTAGCAAAAGCTGCAAGATGCTTTCAAACTGTGGAGCATCCCAGAGGGACCTGAGAGAAGGAAGGAAAGCAACATCTGAAGTAACAATGTCCAAGAATGTAACAGAAGTCAGTGGCTCGCTAACAAGTCCACAGAACGTCTATACCTGGCAGTCCCTACTCAAACTAAAAAAACAAATTCAAAAGAGGAAATCTTGGGGGGGGGGGTGCTGGCAAAGAAGTAGACACAATATACATCTAGAGGAAAAGGTAAGAAATACATCAAAAGCCATGGCACCCAAAAGAGAGAAGTGGGGTGCTTGTGTTGAAAACAGGAAGAGAAAAAGCATTGTCCTAGAATAATATGCCCACAAATTTTATCCTTAAAAAGTGAGGGACAACTAAAGACTCTCAGATGAATCAAAATGCAATTTATTATCAGACCTGCCCTATGTAAGAGACACAAACAACCCCAATGGGTTCCCAAGTGGTCGCATGTACATGCGGGCAATAGTAAAGGCACTCAGCATGTTGCATTTATATACACACACATATATACACATGCATGATAGCAAAGAAGATATCAAATGACCTCAAGAGGGAAAAGAGAGGACATTGGAGGATCTGAAGCGGGGGAAGAAGGGGCAGAAATAACACAAATACAGTTTCATCTAGGAGCTCTCAAAACTGTACTGAAACACGATTCTTTACAAAATTAAAAAAAAAATTTAATTACAAGATAAAAAGAAGGAAAGCTATATAGCCCAGAAACATGGAGATGCATGAAGAATAGAAGCAGAAAAGACATAAATACAAAGAAAACTTTTTGTTGTATTTAATTTACCTAAATGGTAACTGTTAAGTAATTCTTATAATGAGTGTGTGCTTTTTGTTTATGCATAAGTGAAAGAGATCACAGTGATATCATCAGGGACAGGAAGGAAAAACTGGCTGGAAATATTTTAGTGCAAAGCACCTGTACTTTGTACGAAGTGAGACAGTTTCATTTGGGATAGGAATAGATGATTTGTAGGCAAGTTTTCCAGACCCAAAAAATAACATTGTTCAAAATATATAATCAATGTGCTACGACAGTGGTAAAATTATACATTTAAAATCCTACGTACATCATACAAAAATTCAGTGAAAATCAGGAAGGGCAAGAGGGAAGAAAAAAGATGAGGTAAAGAAAAGTGACATCACAGGTTCAAACCCAATCCCGTCAGCAACCCACTAATGTGAACATTGATTGAAATATATGAATTTTAAAAGCACATATAAAAAAACACAAAAAGTAATGTTGCCTATGGGAAATTTGCTTTGACTGTAAAACCCAGTTAAGTTAAATGTAGAAAATACGGGCCGGGAAGACATCTCCGAAGAGAAAGCTGAAGCGGCTATGTTAATCTCGGGCAGGGCACACCTTAGAGCAAGAGACATTGCAAGAAGACAGTCCACAGTGATAAGCAAGTGAAAAACTTCAGAGGACATAACATCCTAAGCTTAACATGTATGAACCTAGCAAACAATTCGGCATCAAGATATGTGAGACAAAAGCTTATAGAGCTTCCTCCTACATAAGTAAACCCTACTATTCCCATTGGAGAAATCTATTTTTCAATAATTGAGAGCTCAAGCAACCCGAAAATGAGCAAGGATACAGTCAACCTGAACAGCACTGGAGTCTGTCTGAGCAAGTTAACAATTATGGAACACTTGACCTTACAACAACGAATCGTACTTAGTCTGTTCAGACTGCTACCATAATATCAGAGGTTGTTCTCAGCTGTTCTACCTTGCTGCTCTGTCCTGGTGACAAAACCCTGGCCAAACCAACTCTGGGGAGGAAAGAGTTGTATTACACTGCTACATCACAGTCCACTGAGGAAGTCAAGACAGGAACTCAGCGAGGAACCT
The DNA here is from genome assembly GCF_004785775.1 of Grammomys surdaster. Taxonomy (NCBI): domain Eukaryota; kingdom Metazoa; phylum Chordata; class Mammalia; order Rodentia; family Muridae; genus Grammomys; species Grammomys surdaster. The sequence continues at coordinate 5,927,037 of NW_021604569.1, forward strand.
GGAGGCAGAACTGAATCAGAAACCACAGAAGAACGCTGATATTGGCTAGCTCCCTCTGGCTTGCTCAGCTTCCTTCCTTATACAACTCAGGACCACCTTTCCAGGGGTGGCCCCACCCACAATGACCAGGCTCTCCTACAGCAATTAGCAGTTAAGAAAATAATCCCTGGAGTCATCTCTCAGCTTTGACTCTGACAGTCTTTCTGCCTCATCTTTCAGATAGGTCCCTGAGCCTCACAGAAGGGTTGGTAAAAGACCTTCCATTCTGAGCTCTGCTCCAACACTTGTCTCACATGCTCTACCCATGTCCGGTGTGGGTCTCTGTGTTAAGTACCATCTGTTGCAAGGAGGTTCTTCTCTGATGCAGGTTGGGTGATGCAGATCCTATATCAAATATATATAATATATATACATATACATATATATGTGTGTGTGTGAGTGAGTGTGTGTGTGTGTGTGTGTGTGTGTATGTCTATGTCTGTCTCACGCAAGGCTGATATACATATGAACTAACAGAGACTGTGAGATGATGAACTACAGGGAAAAGGAAATGGATACAAAGACCTAACACCAACTAAGAAGCTATTTGTAATTGATATCTACCAGGAGAGGGAAACCTGCTGGGTTTGCTTTGATTTGATTTGGTTTGGTTTGGTATTTTGTTGTTGTTTGGGGTTGTTTGTTTTGTATTTTGAGGTTTTTTGTTTTGTTATTTTAGAAGGAAAAACATGAACTTATGAACTTTCATGAGTTCCTGATTTGAGAGATCTTGGGGAAGAGGAAAGAATATGATTAAAATATATTGTACAAAGATGTTAAGCCAGGCATGGTGACATACACTTTTAATCATAACACTCCAGAGGCAGAGACACACTGATCTCTGAGTTCAAGTCCAGCCTGGTCTACAAAGCAAGGTCCAGGACAACCAGAGCTATACAGAGAAACCCTGTCTCAAAGGAGAATTAAACCAATAATAAATAAATAAATAAATAAATAAATAAATAAATAAAGGAAGAAAATACCCCACAGACTAATCCAATGAAGACTTCATCAGTTGAGATTTCCTCTTCCAGGTGTGCCAAGTGGACTATGGTAGCTCACTAACATCCTGTGACTAACATGAGAAACCTTTGGGGTGTATCATCAGATCACTAGGATTGTCATCAGATAGCACTGAGCCATTGAATAAGGGAGCAGCGAGTGGTTGTATCTGGATCCAGGTTTCTCACTGTTAGAGCCAGGGTTTAAGATAAGCAAGAGAGAGCTAGAGCAAACCATGAATGGCAGATTGGAATTGAAATCACTAGTATGGACTCCTGTTCTGAGATAGATAGTTGTATATGGAGATATGCATGGATATGTGTGTGTGTGTGTGTGTGTATGTGTGTGTGTGTGTGTGTGTGTCTGTCTGTCTGTCTGTCTGTCTGTCTGTCTGTGTGTAAAGAGAGGGGAGAAATAGATATACACATATATACATTAATATGTACACATGTATTTTTTGCTTTGTTTATAATGTTCAATATCAATATTATCACAAAAACAATGAGCACACTGGTCACCCAGATTGTGGTTTCAGAAATCATTCCCCAGTGAAAGAAGACAGAGATTCCTGGAGGAAAACACATACCAGATAATCTTATAGCATCTCATAGTGTAAAATGTCAGGAAAATCTTCTAAAACAAAAGAAATCAGCTCTACTGGCCGTATGGCAGAGCAACACGAGAGCTAACTGAGCGAGCTCCTGCTGGCTAAAACCAGAGAACTTGGGAAAAACAAAATGAACAAAATGCCATTGAATTACAACCCACCCAGAAAACAAATGTTTAGGAATCTGTACTTGTATGCTATATATATGTGGACCCGTTGGAGATAGCCTGTAAATTCTCTATGAAAAAAAGCCCCCAGTGATGTCTCCATAAACACTCCTCCAAGGCAGGAGAGCCTAACTCCTCACTCATTACATTCAGGCCTCAGATAGTGACAGCCTTCCAAAGAACACAGTCTGGTTGACTGTGGGAGAACTTTTCCATTTGAGAAAGCAAACCTTAGGTCAACGAGCTGATGAGGTCAGCTCTAGCAATGAAATATCACTGTGATGATAGTACCCTTGATACGATGTGATGAACGGCAGTTTGTCACCACCATGCTCTCAAGAATCCCATAGCCTAGTCTTATTAGGGGACAAATATCAAACACATCCTACTTAAGAAGCAGTCTTCGACATACATGGCCAGTGATTCTCCAAATGGTCAGTGTCTTCCAAAGCAAGAAGCATCTGAGAAACCGTTGCAGCCAAAAGCAGTCTAAAAAGATACAACTCCATTAACACTGGTATCTAGCAACAGAATATAAGACTTAAATTAAAATTTAAAAATGAATTGCCACATTCTGTCATTTATTTCATCAGTGTTTTTTCCTCCCATCCAGATCCACATTGTTTTATTTCTTGCATTGGGATGTTGGTCCTGGATCCTTCTCTCTTTGTCTCTGATTCACTACTCTTCACGTTCTGTCAAGTATAGCATACGGACTTCATTTCCAGCATTGGTCAAAGAGGGATAGAACAAGGTCCTGGCCTGTTGACCATGAAAGAGCTGACCCACCTCTGTCTTCCTCTGCCCCTCCCCATATCCACCTGCCCACATTGTCCCCTAGAGCAGCAGGAAGGTTTCTCTGAACAATGTGGCTCTGAAGAGGAAGTGGGATGTCTGTGGCCTGGGGTCAGCTTGACATGAAGTCCTACAGCAGCCCCTCCTCCTTGCTTCGAGCATCTGCCCTCAACCCGCTGTGGCCCGGGTTTTGATTGAGCTCAGGCGAGGGTAGAAGCCAAGTGGAGCTGAGCACAGCTGAGGGCCTTTCATCACTTTGTTGAAGAGTTAAAATGCTGGTAGGCCCGCATTCAATATTTGTTGAATGGATAAATATATGAATTTAGAAGTCACTGCTTAGAAACCATTATGATGTTTCACTGATGTGTAACTTGTCTAAACTCTTAGAATAATAGCATTTTCGAGCTGTAGAAAGGCCTCAGAGAGAAATCTACTGGCCAAATCCTTTTTTTTTCTGTAAGGGAAGAATTAGCTCAAAAAGGCCAATTAACTTGCCTAAAGTTGCACAGCTGGCTGACCTTCCACCAGGCGCCTTTTCATTACTATCAGCTTCCTGTGCCATACAGCATGGAAAGGTGTGTACATGTACACATGCGCTGTTATACAGTGTGGAGAATCCGCAGGTTCCATGTCTCTCAGGGCGTTGCTCCTTGCTAGTCCTGGATTCTCTGTACTTTGCTCCTGCAACTCCTGTGAATATATCTGTGTCTCTATCTTTTTCCCTTCCTTCCCATTTACCCTTATTGTGATACCATTGCATATTTACAGACATTATCTTGTGGCCCATTACACACCACTCCTAAGAAAAGGGTATCTGAAACTCCCTTGGGGCTTAAGAAGAGCGTTTATTAAGTCAGCAGTGGTCTTTGGATTGTTTTAAGTTCCGTCATTCACTGGGCAATGGTTTCACATGTTCATCTCAGGTGCATTCCAGCGTCCACCCAGGCTGAGGAGGAATTCTACAGTGAGTGTAGAATTAGCCTGGGTTAAACAAGCACATACTCTTTTTAGAGCATAAAGCAATTAGAAATACAAATAATTGAATTGATAATCAATTTAATCAATATGAAGAAACCCAATCCTGGTGTTCAGTGTTCATGTGGCACAAATCTGGATTTTGAACGTGCTGTTTTCCCTATATACGTGACACAAGTTTACTGTTGTTGCCCCAAGCATAAATTATGTGGCTATTTCTAATGCTATCCCTATCCAAAGGTGCTATCCTGGTGATACCTCATCCTTTAGAGCACATATGTGAACTGTTTTCATCTACCAGCCAGTAACAAATTCTAATTAAAGTATTATTAACTCTTGAGCCTCTTTAGTAAAACCAGAAAGGATGTTTTCTCCAGGCCAATCAGACCCCAATATACAGTGTAAGAAGCTTTAGTTACAAAATCCTATCGTGATCACATTTATTTCTGTGCTATCTTTACCTTAATTGTTTTTCCTTGTCTTAGCCTTTGAAGATCACTCTTAAAACATAAGAGGTCCTCTGCCATTGTCAACCAGGAATCTCTCAATGGCAATTAGCTTATCAATCTTCAACCACAACAGCCAAACATCAGTGGAATGAAGATTTCATGACCTAGACTAAAAGGCAGTGTCGGTAGGCTCTGAAGAGAGCCAAAAACCAGAGAAGACAGGAGAAACACACTCAGCATCTCAGATAGCCAGTTTAAGACCTTTGGTTGATCGTTTTGACAGTAAGCATCCTCAATTAATACAAGACAGGGAGAGTTAAAGGTATTTGTTCTAACTGTATGCATGAAGCAGTCAGGTTGAGAGATGTCTGTAGACAAACCAAAGAAAACAAATCCCAGCCTAGTTCAGGTGAAGACTCATGGTGGCTCATGAACAAGGGTCATGTGGGACAGACTGGTCTAATATTATTTCTGTCACTTCTCGAATTGATTTTATATGACTGATCCAGGGTAAATGTTCAATAATTATTATGCATGAAATCAAGTAGGAATAACAGAATCTTGGAGTCCCAAAAACTCTCCCAAAGTAAGAAAGTATTTCTACCTTGGTTTTACAGAAAATTACCTTTTAGATGACTTGCTCAGGGCCTCCTACCTGATAAGCTCCAGTGCCCATGTTTGAAACCAATTAGAACAGGCTTCTTCTACAATCCCAGGGGTACAAAAATACTCCACAATCTTCTTCAAGAGTTTAATGACAAAATAGCAAAAATTAAGAATATAGACTTATCTCTCCACACCCCCCAAAAAACCATCCAGCCAATTAAAAGCTAACTCGTGCACACTTGATAGAAAAAGCATTGGTTTCTGCTCATAGTTATTGAATAAATAAAACCCTGAATCACACAATCTGAAGTGGCACTACCTAAACACTAGTTTCCAGACCAGCTGCAAGTTACTTTAGGAACAGATTCCCAAGCTTTACTCCTGGAAAATCTGGTCAAAGACCAGATTTGGTTATTTATACATAAATGGGTTCGGGGACCATATTCCTAGATTTAGTCTCACAGAATCTTTAACTGGAAAAGGTTTTGCTTACCATCTAGACCCTGGAGGTCAATAGATTTCATATTGCTAGCCAATTGCAAATGATAAGTGACAGCTGTGTGGGTGGGTGGGTGGGTGGGTGGGGGGCGGGAGAGTGAGATCAACAGAGATTCGGTCTAAGATTGGCACCCAGGCAGAATCAGATACAGTCCCAAAGTAAGTCAGTCCAGTGTGGATGAGCCATTTATTTTAGTGAAGGCTTCCTCACTTGGACTTTGGTGGTTATTTACAATAATTCCCGTTACTCATCATAAGGCTCATCAGCAGTGCTAGGATATGCAGTCCTTCTAGATGCTATACAGCAGAAAAGCCAACATTTACTTTACTTGAAAGATTAAGGCAAATCTGCCATAATTGCTCCTCCTCGTTAATGCCTCTGCCACTTTAAAAGGCAGGTCAAATATGTTATTCCATTATTAGCTATAAAATTTTAAATATTGATATCTCTTGAGAATTAATCAGGAGAAGTCATAAGTTAAAAGCAAAAGAAAAATAAAACCAGGGCACAGTTTCTCAGTTGGGTTGAAATTCATATTAAAGTATATGTGTCTGATAGGAAATCTTCTCCTGAGAATGGGTTTTGATGAAGGTGTAAAGCATGAAAATATAGTCTCACTGAGTACCTGAAGAGAAGAGGTCGTGGGGCCCCAGCACTGAGGAAAAGCAATGAGTGTTAACGGAAGCCTACCAAGGAGGCTGTTCATGTCACAACCTGTAGCTGGAACAGCTCTAGTGTGGTGAAAAGGGCACAGAAGTCTATTCAGAAAAGAAGGCCCTCACCGCTGAGACCGGCACAGTTTGTTTCTTAAACATGATTTCTTCATTAGTAAAATGTGATGATAACCCCCACCCTTCGGGACTGTTTGGAGATAAAAAGGCCTAGCACAGTTCCTGGCATGGACTTTCCCTTCAGCGTCTTCTGGAAACGGGTTCTTGGAACTCTCCCCAGAAACCAGGATATACAGTCCCCGGTACAAAAGAGTTTAGTGTTCACATACAGCCTCCTCTGACCTCTACTGTATTTTAAGTCATGGGTAGATTATGGACAACTCTTAATATGGGTGAACACTATATACCAGTTGCTATATTGTATCATTCAGGGCTTAACGACAAAGAAACAATGACCCATGTTCAGTGTAATGGGGCTGTTTTTCAAGTATTTCCTGTCTACTATTGTTTGCATCTCAGATGCAGAACTTGCAGACAAGGAAAACCTCCTGAACACCATTCCTCAGAGGAAGCTCCTTTCAACTATGTTTGGAGAACTCCCTATTCTGAAGGATCTTTCTGTGCAAACCAATTTTAAGGTCTGTTCAATCCAGGGCCTTGCCTGCATTGAGATCTCAGTTTAGAACAAAGTGGACAGGTTTGAGACCCAGGAAGTTGGGCTAATCACAGAGTGAAGAAAGGAAGCGATGGTGAGCACCCCTTAGCCTTGCATTCACGGCCCAGGGAACCCCAAAGCACATGTAACTCAAGAAACATGGCCCCTCATTCCGGCTTTCTGAGCCCTGCCTGAGTGGCACCTCAAGAAAACAGACTCCCTCTGTAGAGGGAGTGCTCCCTCTGTAGACTAAACTCCAGGCTTCCAGAAACCAAACATTTTGACTTCATCCCTCTCCAGAGCATCTACCAGGTATTTCCAGTAAGTACTTCTGAACAACACCTATTCTGAGGTGATATGGGTAAATTACAAAAACATTAATTTACTATTAACATAATTACAGGGTTTTTTCCTGCTCTCTAGAATTTGTTTAATGCTTGGGGCCAAATCCCTTTCACTCTCACAATACCTTCTTTGTTTTAAATCGGAGATACTAGAGTGGCTGTCTGTGGAGGGATGCCCTTTGAATTCCTGTTATCACAGTCATAAGCTGCATGGAATCAGAGGCAGTGCAGTAAATAGACCAGACTTCTTTTAAATGCCCACCGTCTGCAAAGAATTTAAATGTCTTCCTTTGAGTCTCTCCTCAAAATATATTTTGAAATAGTTGCTCAGGCCTAAGGTTTCCCTAATAGGGTTCCATTTAAATAAATTTGGAAATATTTTCCTTCTTTTAAAAAGAAAGCCACTCAGTTTGTAAATGTCAGATAAAAATACACAGCCCTTAGAAGGCTATCACCCATTTTCAGCAATGTTTCCTCCCAGGCTCTCTCTTGCCTTTTCTTTCTTTCTCTTTTCTCTTGTTGGCTGTTCCCAGCAGCTTCTGGGAGCTTCCTCACCCAAGAGGACTGGGCTCTTCGGATCACAAACAATTTCATTTGTTTTCCTGGCTGTGGCTATTATAGGAGCAAGCTGGCCCCCGTCGCCCAATACAGCCCTTCTGAGTTACCCTAGCTCCCTAAACACCAGCAGAGGCCACGTGACTGAAATGAAACCAACTTGCCCTTAACTTTGGAAAATGAGCCGCTCTCCTCCTCACTGTGCCATGTCAAAATTAAAGAGTAAACAGAGGTCCTCCCAACCCCTGATTGCATTAATCATTCAAATGACGTATTAGCATTCTTCAGCCCTCTTCTGTTGTGCTTCCAAATTAACACCTCCAGGTTCAAGGGAATAGAAATTAACTGAATTATCTGGCAGCCCCAGATGTCCTAGCATGCTCTTCCCTCTCGCTGATTTAATGTGCCTGAAGAACGGTTATGAGGCAGAAACACCGCTAATGGTCAAGAAATAATTTATGCTATGTGGATCCAGCAGCCTGAGCACTCCTCCTCCCAACATTCCAAAGTTGTCCAGATTCCAGGTGAGCCCTGGCTGCCATGTGGACCCTGTTACTGCGAGGTGTGGCCGTGCTCCGAATACCTCTGTCTCCCTGGTTGCAGTGAGATTACCAAGGTGCTTGCCCAGCTCTGGAACTCTCTGTCCAGTATGGGCCGTGTGGACCCAAAATGCAGAGCCACAGAGCTGCCTGTGGGTTGAGGAGTGTCTGTCCCAGAAAGCAGGAAAGGATGGGAGAGCCGCGGAGTCTTTGCCATCCCAGAAGGGGCCTCTCTGGTGTTTCCCAGCTCTGGCCACTAGCAACCTTCCTGTTGAGGCATGAAAAGGATCAGCTCGTCCTCAGAGTTGTGGAAGGGCTCTTTAGAACATTGATGTAATCCTTCACAACAGAAGCCTGTTTCCCTTGGGGGTTAAGCCTGTCATTTGGGAGTGTCTCCAGGGCATTAAGCCATAATTGCTTGCATAACTCCAAGAGGCAAACAGGAAGCTGGCACACACACACACACACATTCATAACCTTTCTAGAGCAAGCAGGTCCAGTTCTTTGCCTTGGTGGTAGAACCCCGAACTCAAGCCCCCTCCCTCGCCCATTCTGAGGGGCAGCTCAAGAAGAGGAAGAAGCTTCAAGTTCTCATAGTAACCCTCACCCCTACCCAGCTCTCAGCTGCCTGACTCTGGAAGCAGGGCCTGGGGTGGGAATAACAAGAAGGCCACACCAGACAGCAACCCGGGCACCGGGGCCTAATTACAGGACTTCAAATGCTCTCCCCTGTCTTGGTGGAAACAGAAACATCAGATGTTTATTAAATGACATAGTGGCGGCGACTACTTTGCAGAGCCAGCCCAGAAGTGTATGCTGTCACTTTAAAAAAAATTGAGCCGATGCCAGGCTAGTCATGGTAATGCTCCCATGGCATGATTAGATTCATGCCCAGGGTTGTATTTGCATATGATATTCAGGGCATGATTTTTTTATTGTTCTTAATCAGAGCCGAATGTCAACAAAATAAATGAAGTTGCGAGTTGAAGTGAAATTTTTATCACATCAGGGATGTGCTTTTTCTCCCATTTATCACAGCCCATATTGAGAGAGTGAAATTTTTTGAAAATGTGGTAATCAATGGGAGAGCTCCATATGGCAGGGATCAAAGGTGTTACATAGTGTGTGGTTCTGCTTTATTGCCAGCCAGTACTGTTAATTGGACAACAAGATCAGAGGCAATATTAAAATCCAATTAAATTGATATGAACAGATTGCCAAGTGATGTACACTAATGTATAATTGAGTATCAAGCAAATGCAAGTCCCCGTCTTCTGCTTCTACCTCCTGAATAAATGATGGCGCCATAGAGGACAGAAGCAAGTTTGCACATTAGCTGCACAGCTCTGGGCTCTCATTTGTTACTTTCAGAGTTGATGACTTTTGCTTTTCCTCCTAGTCCGCCTTAAAGAGACAGACCCTTTCCCTGCCCGCCCCCATCCCCTCCCTGTGGCCCCCCCCTGGAGCGGCGCCCCCCCCCCAATCATGTTTCCCTTTCGGGGCTTGGAAATGAAATCCATGTTTCATATGCTTCATTACATGTCTATTATGTAGCAGGTCCTAAAGAGCAGTGCATTGATAATATATTGTGCTAGTTGTAAATGATATGTCCATCTGGAGAGGCACGCTAACACATTTCTAATGCCGTCTCCCTGATATAAATTATAGCAGAACATTTCTCAACCCAAAAGGCAGCGAAAAGCAAGCTCGCCAAGCCCTGGGTGAGCACCTCGCTGCTCACACAAAGGACCGGAGTAGCACTGGAGTGTGGGCCCGTGCTGTGGATCCCTATAGTGGATCCCAGCTGCTGGGGCTTGCCAGCAGGAGCTGAAGTGGGCCTCCATTCATTCCTCTCCAAACAAGGCCGGGAAGGGATAGGAATCCAGAGGAAAGCAGTCCCTCCCACTCAATTAGAGCAATTAGCTCACAGGCCTTCCCCGGGCCAGGCCTGGCTGAATAGGATCCCCCTGCCCCGCCGTTTGTTACCCGAGCTGAGCTCACACAAATTAATGAGGAGAGGGAATGAGTAACGCCAAGGGCTGCTGCTGGCAAACACTCTGGGGGCCTTGTCCTTTCCTCCTGTAAGAACAGCCCAGATTACCCCCCAACAATAAAACCTGTTAACTTATACAACTTTGCTTAAGAAACAAGCCTGATGGGACGTTGGCAGACTTCCCTGCTGCCAAGAGAGTACCACTGCGTGTAGCAGGGGGAAGGGGGACAGCTGCTCCACCGCCACGCGTGACAGAATGGTGAGCCACTGGCAGACTTCATGTATCTATCTGCCCATGAAGTTCTGTGTGTGGGAAGTTTTTCTCTCCCCTGTGTATTACCAAACAAACTGGGCAAAGGGCAGGAGAGACAAACAGAGTGGCAGAGGTGATGAGCGAAGATGTTTTGAGCCAAGATTGTGTTTTTGTTAGGTCAAGCTGCTCCTCCACCTCCCCCATTTTGCCGCTGTGTAAACCCACATTGGCCTGAAAGAGAGAAAGGGGGAGACTGACTAACTAGAGCTTGGGAGGGGGCGGCCCGCGGGCTGTAAAGACATCCTATGAGCTGGACTTTTAACTGACTTAGAAGATGAGTAGCAAAATTTGGCACCTTTCAAATTTTGATCAGATACTTAGGTCTCTTTACAAACAGGTTCACGTTTTTATAGATCGGATTTTATTTGTGAGTCTTAACAAAACTAAGATGGTATCTCGGCTTGTAACTGTTTGAATTTCCTCTATTTAGCTTTCGCCAGTCAAAACAAGTGGTGGATCCCTGGTCCGTAACTACTTACTGAGCAACTGTTGAATCAATGTTTTGCTTTCTTTTCAGCAGGTCGGCTGACTAACGTCCAAGCGGCCTTCACTTGCCATTCATCTTGAAAGTGGAGCGAGGAGAAACTCAGACTGAAGTCAGACCTACAAAGGACCCAGCGTTTCCTTTGAAGCATGGGACCCTCACAGAGGGAGCTGGCAAAAGATAGATTAAGCAAGGAGAACAAGCAAGAATGGTCTTTCTGCCCAAGTGGAGCAGTGCTGGGGACCAGGCAAGCAGCTCAGTGCTGAGACCGTTCTGCTGCCAATGGTCCCCCACAAGTAGCAGATAGATGGGCCGTGGAGCAGCTTGAGGTCTCCTGAACTACTAGGAAGTGCTTATCTTGAAGTGTTTATCTTGAAATAGCATCAGTCCTACTTCCTACCAGTGTCTAGTATTCCCAAGCCATCCTAAGACTCAAAGTGTAGAAGGAAACAAAAACAAAAAACTTCTTTAGAGTCTCTGCCACTATGCAGTGCTTGTCACAGCTGGCCCTCGCTCACTCTTCAGCACAGCCTACAAGGTAAGAAATACCATCCTCATGTTTCAGAGAAGGCAACTGACCCTCAGAAAGGTTAAATAATTTCCCAGAAGTTACACAGAAGAGAGACACAAAACTGAAACTCAAACACGGATCTTCCCAAATTAAAGCCACGTTTTGTTTACTGACTGCTATCCCATCCGATTCAGGCTTCCAAAGTTACTTGGTAAGATCATCCACAGTAGAGTGGCGGACTCCGACAGGCGGCCAGAGAGCTGAAGAAGGCTTAAAGAATCAGGTGCTGTTCCTGACAGGGATGGGAGAGGCCCCTAAGGCAGCCCCATGCGCACAGCTCCTCTGGAGTCTGTATGTTTTGATTTCTGCAAGCATGTGCCAAGACTTCCAGTAAGTCACTGATTCTCCCTGTATCCTCAAACCTTCTAGAAATAGTGGGACTAGTCACCTACCTGTGCTTTCTAGTGTGAAATTGTTCCTGTGATACTACAAAAACTTGTTATACTCAGAAAAAAACAATTCCTCAGGAAAGAACTCCAAAGAATTCACATTCTTATCATGTTGCCCTGACTGACAAGAGTATTCCTGTTTATTCTGATTTTTTTTCCTTACAGACAACATGGTAGAACTGAACTGTATGTCTTGTGTGGGGATATATCTTGCCTTAAACAAGGCATGCAGTGGCAAGTGCCTCTTCTGGATAAAAGACTGAAAAGCCAGCACAGATTGTTCCATCTGGACAACTTGCAGCAGTGACGCAGGAGACCATGTTGAAACTGAACCTCCATCACCCTGAGTCCTCCAGTTTCTTGCTGGATCACAGTGGACACTCAGCGGGAGCAGAAAATCCGAGCTATCTGGGGTACTTTGTTACTGTACCATAACTTCATCTCACTGACAGATACAAATCAAATAGTAGGCCTATTTCTGGATAGAAAACACAGGAAATCATTCAGAAAATAAATAGATTGAATGAAGAATATCTACTTAAAATTTGAGAACTCTAAAATTTTTCGATTTTGGGGGGAGGGGATGTATTAGTGTGCTAGAGAGATATCATTTTTTCTGAATAGGAAAATCCAAAATGCCATGTTCTATTACAACAATATAAAGTCTTTTTAAAGAATTAATTCGAAAGGCTGGAGGGGTGGTTGTTGGCAGAGGCAATTGCACCAGGACCCAAGTGACTCCTGCAAGTTGGCCTCTGACTTTCACACACATGCTTATCATGGCAGATGCAAGCCCCCAACACACACACACACACACACACACACACACACACATAAAATAAACAAAACCTGTTGTGATTTAAAAAAAAACAATTGATTTAAAATTGGGAAAAAAATTGCCTTTAACAAATACTTTAAACTTCCCTAATCTATTTGTAGCCCAGTGGGGAAAACCCTTTGCTAAATTATCTGCAGTCCAGCTCCCAAGTGGATTTGCTTGGAGGTTTTCATTCCCCTTAGTTGTCTGTGGTTATTCACTGACACAGTCATAGCTAGCAGCACCTTGAAGAGGGAAGGCTTTAACCCGTTAGACAGTGGACATTGGGCATTAAAGATCCCAGCAGTGACTGACATCTGCATAAGCCAGTAATAAAGAGCAGGACGTTAGAAAAGAGAAAAGGCGGGACTTCCTTTTCCCTTGGCAAATCACTCTTCATCGCCCATCAGGCCAGATGAGTAAGGAACACACTGCAGCTTCCCCCTTAAACAGTTTACGTAAACTTCAGTTTTGCTTGTGAGGAAAACAAGTGCTCCTCTAACAGGCTTGCCTCCAAAAGGCTTTATTCTCCCCTCACTCCTCTGAGCTCCATGTCCCCAGGACCATTGAGGTTTCCACATAGCTATGCAGTGACATGCCATCACAAATGGCCTAATGGAGCAGAGAGAACTTTATAAGCATTTTCAGAGATGTGGGAAGGAAACTGAAACAACATCCCATCCCACACCTCTGAGGTTATATTTTTACTCTTTTTAGTATTTAAAATACGTCACAGTTAAGATTCTTGATTAATTATGTAGGAACACATGCTTACAGAGGTAACTACCTGCACAGATACACACTGACACAGAAAGTGTGTATGGAGCTAAGCTCAGATAGAAAAGTGTGTGGCGGCAGCAAGCCTCGGGACTAAGTTCAGACAGGAGGATAGACTGGTCACTGTGGTGCTGTGTTGGAAAGTCTTGACTCTGTGCTCCTTCTGTCCCAGGCAAGTTCTCCACCTTTCTTATAGAACAAGGAGATGGTGGCAGATGCTCACAGATGTCCCTTCTTGTTCGTCCATCCAGGTATCCATTCCTGAAGCCACTCTCAGTCTTTAAATGTAATTGAATAGACAAAACATCTGTGTAGCTAGTATTCTGAGCAGATAACAGTATATCAGCCAACAGCAAAAGGGAGAAACTCAACCACAGAAGAGCTAAGAATGTTTCTTCACTGGTAGAGAGCTTGTCTAGGATGCATGAGGTCCTGGGTTCAGTTCCCAGCACTATATAAAGTGCATAGTAGACAGCCTGTAACTCAACACTTGAGAGATGAAAACAGGTTAGAATTCTGTGCCATTCTTGGTTATGTGATGAGTTCAAAGCCAGCCTGGTCTCTATGAAATCCTGTCAAAGAACAGAAGGAAAGGGAAGGAAATGAAGAGCTCCAAGTAGCAGAATGGGGGCACTTCAAGAGGGTTCTCTTCTCCCCAAGACTTAAAAGACATTATTGCTGTCATTTTTATGACTTTATGCATCGATAAAAAGTTAAATAAGTATTATATAACATGGATGAGCATGTTAACCATTACCTCAGAAAGGATCAATATGTAACACAAACCCCTCCCTTATCTCTACAGGTACAAAGCATCTACCACACACCAAATCCTTAAGATTATCTATTCCCATTTTTCATCAATAAAATTGTCTTCAGACACACAATTTGTGTTTCAACAGTGTCAAAAGAAGTAGTTTGGCAAATGCTTCGTTAGTCCGTTGTTTCTTGAGCACAGTGTGCTGTAACCAAAGCTTACTATCACCCACTCACTTGGCCACCCATGCACACATACTTGCTGTCATGACACTGTCCAGTCAACACATACATCAAAGGTCATGGAAGCTGCATTAGGTAGAAGGGCCCAGGGAACTGGGCCTTATTCCCTCCTACTGTCCAAGCTTTGACAGTATAATGCAATTGCGTAATAACTCAGGGCAAGAAGGCAGTATGCCACACCAGAAACTCAGGTGAAACTTCTCATAGAATTATGTGGCAGTATTCTGCCTACGTGTAAAGTCAGCAAAGGAACACACTGCTGACATTTTAGAGCCCAGAGAAATCTCCCTCACATTCCTACCTCACTCTCACAGGACACAAAGCAGTCTCTTCCGTGGGAGAAATTCTGCTCCTGAGGAAATGACACATTCCCCATAACAGATATACTGAACTACTTTAAACACCAACAAATATTAGGGACCACAAACTCCAAAGTCAGCTCCCTCCTCAGCACATTTTCATTGTCCCAACATAACCACAATAAATGGCTTTTGGAGATCCTGGCTATAAGTCAATGTTTTCAACTGTCTTTCTTTGACATATCTGGGCTGTTTCCCTGTGACTTCATTATCCCTCACTGGAAAGTTGCCCCATTCACCACCAAATCTCAAATCTGCCTGCCGCCAATGCTCCTCTGAGGTCCGTGAAGAACAAAATGCAAACTGATATGGTCTCCAACACCAGGAAGACCAACACAGATGGCCCCTCCCACCTGCATGGAGAATTCTGCTCAGGACAAGAAGATGACAGGAGCTTCAGGCAACAGTCAAAGGGCTACACCTGTCTCTACAACATTTGTCTCCTCAGAAGACTCAGATTCCCTGTATTGTTCACCAGTAAGTGACAGAGCTTAAAAACAGGCACGTGAATGCTTTTTAAAAGTTGTGATCTTGTCAATTTCCCAACATCCTTTGTCCACTTAGTATTAAAAGGTCTTTGAGAAGAAAGCGAACCAGGAAGCATGCATTAGCTAAAACAAGACTTGAGCAAGCTCTACTGATAGTCCTCAGGACATGGTCCAGTTTCACTGTGCTTACCTACCTAGACCCCTGGAATTAAGACTCTTGGGTTCCCATTTCAGTTCCACTGCTAACCAACTGTAATCCTGAGCAATTTATTCCATCTCTCTATCTGGGCTTTTATTTTTAACCTACATAACGGGGATAATAGTATCTTCGGTCCCTGTGAAGAGTAAATGAATACATATAATAGTGTCTGGTACCTGGTAGCTGCTCATAGTAACAGTTATTGTTGCCAGCTAGCCACTGTGTGTCTTTGGATAAGTAATCACCTTCTGTCCTTGAATCTACCTTCATGTGAAAAATGAAATTAATAATATTCTCACCCCCTCAATTACCTTACAGGATTGTTGAAAAGATCAAATAACTCAGTGGCCATGATCAGTTCTTAGGAATGAAGAAACGCATCATAGTAATATTTGTAATATATTACATTTTAATAGGATAATATCATTCTTCAGTCAATGAAAACAGTCTTTTATTTTAAAGGAATTAAAGAGAAAAAGAAGACCCACTCCAGGTTGGCCAGAAGCTCCATCAAAGGTCAAAGTTGAAAGAAAAGTTGGAAGAGAACATGCCAGCTGAATTTTCCATTTTAATCCCACTGGATGAAGAAGCTGGAAGAGAGATAAGGCAATAGGTCTCCATCACCGTGGCTCTACCAAGGGATCTATGTTGGTTCTGAGTGGCACAAGAGTTTACTCTGTGATCAGTTCGGTCTCATTACAAGCGTACTCTAAAATCAGATATGCTTTGCGTACTGCTCATAATTTCAGGCCAATGCAATTTCTGACCCCAATAACCGTCCTAGGAGGATTGGCACATGCTGCTGTCAGAACTGCCCAGTCCCAGTGGCTAGCCAGGCCAAATGACGATTTGGAGTTCTGGCCTCACACAGGCAAGCCATCAGCCCTCCCTGATGGTTGGATTGAACTTTTGGATTGAAACGACCAGTTGTGTAGATGCCAGGCAAGCCTAGATGGAAATAACCAGATGCCAAATGAGGCAGCTCAGTTGATACTCCTAGTCAGTGGCTGACTTCATCTTCCATAAAAATAAGCCCTTCATCTTGATGCCCAGTTAACACAGCATTGACAGTATAATCACCTGTCTCCTCCATGTGCCTCCTCCATCTCTTTCTTCCTAAAGTCCTGTGCATTGAGTGATTGCTCTCCTCTCACATCGGGCAGCAGTTCTATTTCCACAGTGTGTGCATGTGTGTGTGCGTGTGTGTGTGTTATATGTTAGAGAGTAGAGAGAATATATTCTCTCCTTCTTTTCCTCTCTCCTTTCCTCTCCCTCTCTCAGCTAGCTATGAAAAGACATGAGAAAACAGTATAACTATTACACTATTCTATATTAATGGAGAAAACAACACAAAGATAGTGATAGCTGGTACTTATTGAGTTAGCTTTGAGCTTGGCATAATTATCCAACCGAATCCCCAAGTTTAGGAGGAGAGGATTATTAGGCTTCCCTTTGATAGATAACTAGACCAAGGTACAAACTTGACAAATCTCATGTGAAAGTCATTCAGTATCCACATGGGACATGTAGGCTCTGGTAGCACCAGGCTCTGAGCTCAGGATTTTTGTCACAGGGACGATGTATTTCAGCACACTCACATATATGTCTCCATAACTCCATCCATAGTACTCGGTTGGGGATGGGGAGTTAAATCCTCTCAACTGACCAATAAAATGTTACCTTAAGTTCTATGAGTCAGATGGCACCAGCTCTTGGTTTGACCCCATGAATTACGTTTTTACCATGGGACTTAGATGAATATTCTTAGTAGTTCCAGACAAACATCCAGAAATATAATTACCTCTCCCAAGTAGGAAGCAATATCTGTACACATTGAATGTTCTCAATAGATAGGCAGCAACTTGTTGTCTTTGGGAATACAGAGAAGACGGCTCTCCAGGTTTCTGCCTGGATAGGCTGGATAGGAAAGAAACACATCAATGAGTGCTAGTAAATAATTATAGGAACTAGTAAATAATTATAGGAACAATGGCGAGGAAGGCTTGCACTCTAACGACAAAGATGGAACCTAGGCAGAGGGAGAAGTAGTCCGTTTCCCTAAAACCCTGGCATCCTTCGTGGAATTAGAACTGAAGGCTTTGAAATCGAATCCTGAGGTCACCTACTAAACATCACTGAATTAAGTCTAGGGGAATGAGGTAATGCTTGCAAACCAGAGACACGCATGGCGGTCTCTTTATACTCCCAGAGCAAGTTGAAATGAGCTCCAACAAGAACAAGAATTCGGGCCCACTTTGCTACAGTACTGACCACACGGCCAGCTTGTCTCGGGACTCACTCTCATGACGCTGAGTACAATCAGCAAGAGCTCAGACACACAGGCAGGATGAGTACCCCACCAGGAGCCTGATTAAGGAGAAAACCCAAAACCAACTGGCCTGCCAGAACCCAGACACACGTGGGAGACTCCACCAGCTAATGGCATTACCCCCTTTTGAGAGCTCCCCACCCCCACCAATCAACACATTCTTAAAGTAGCCTGGGGCTGCTGAAGCTCCCAATCAGGCCTGGTTTGGACTGTAAATGGCTTGAGACTGCCAGTGCTGGCTAATGTGATTAGGCACAGAACATTAGCCAAATCAAAGGGATAGGGAGGGAGGAGCCAGGAAACCAGAGGTGAAAGGGGGGAAAAACCCACGGATTGCCCAGAGTATAACAGAGTGGGGGAGGGTGGCACTGGGACTGGGGAAAGTCCTCTGGCACTCCAAAGGGAGGGAATTCAAAATTCAAGGAATACCTGAAGCCAAATGATTCATCGCTCAGTCAAACAGCTGGTCAGGCAGGCAGTCAACAACTATCGAATGTCACCTACGTGCACGTGTTCCACAGCACCGACACCTGATCTGGCTTGGTCAGCTCACTTCTCACTTGAGAGCAGTGAGCAGACTCAAAAACAAATGGCGAGGAGCCCTGTGACGAAACTGTCACCAAGCTGGTACACACTTGCATAAAAGATAGTCCTAAGGAAGGAGCAAAGCTGCAAAAATCAAGTCAAAGAACCAATCCTGTGTATCAGTGTAGCAAAGCCATTGGACGGAAACGTTTGGTGGAACACTGGTCTAGATGTTTCTGTGAAGGTGGTGTTTTAGGTCCACTTAATACTTAAGTTATCTGCTGAGCAAAGCTGATTCCCCTCCTCAATTTAAAGCATTGATTGAATCATACTGCAGAGGAAGCAACTCAGCCCCAACACTGAAACATGATGACCACCCGGCTCTCCAGCCTGCACCGATGAGTTTTTGCTTTGCTACTCCTTACACCCATTTCAGCTATCTCTCTAAAACAGCCTCCCTCCTTCCTCCTGTTGCTTCTTTTTCTCTGGAGAACTCTGACATACACACACTGAACATGTCCACCACAGGCAAGGCAGGCCCAATGTCTAGAAACACCTGAAAACCTTGTGTCTCTTAGGATTGAGATGTAACATCAGTACTGGCCAGGGGACTGGAAATTGCAAAGAAGGAGCATACTGCTGAGGGGTGAATTCCGAAGGCCACTTGTGAGCTAGGGAACGTTAAGGGAACTGGGAGAGCAGAAACTGAAGCCTAAGTAGGCATGCCAGGTCCAGACTCCAGCAGCAGGAAAGAGGGGAGGATAAGGCAGATACAAAGATCTTGCCTCTTGGACCCAGACTCACTCCGAATGCAGATATCAATACCATCTCCTGAAGCCCTGGAGAGCTGCTCTGGGAAAAAAATAGCTCTAGAGTCAGCCACAGCCTCTGGCATCTCTTATATATCAGCCTGAGAAGCAAGATTAAGCAGCCACACTGTTTCAAAAGGGTTAACTGCCCCCCCTTCCTGCCTGCAGTGGAAATCTTTCCTAATCATTTCCATTTTTATTCCTCCTGAATTCTCCTGTTCCCCCGCCCCCTTTGTTTTCATGACCTGTGGGAACCTGAACTCCAGCTGGAGGTAGAGTCTGCCTTTATACTTGCAGCAGATATTTAAGCGATTATGCTGTCACTGGGCATCGCCTGGCCTCCTCCATATGGGCTGCTCCCAAGAAAAGCATTTGGTTTCTCCTTTGTTCCCTGGACATCGAGTAAAATTGTTCCAGAAACCATTACCCTTGAGCAGTGGGGCTGGAAGAGGGGGGTAGGTTTGGTCAGGGAGCCTGAGTATCAACCAGGAGGTATACAAAAGTGACTTGGACTGTCAGCCCTCTTGGCTTTGCCCTTCCCATGCAGGACGTGCTGTCACCTCCCACCAGCAGAGTCTTTGGAGGACTCATATACACATTTCAGCTCTGGAAGGACAGAGTTGTAATAAGGAGGTGAACTCTGCCAGTTGACTTGGGCTACAAGTGCATGCTGTCCTCTAGGGCTCTCCTAACCTTGCAGCTATCAGACATCCAGAGAAGGAAGTATAGCCTCATAGAGTGTATCTGATGGTACACCTCAAAGAGCATGTCAGAGAGACCCTCTAATAATAGCTTGTTGTGGCCACTGTAACAAATTACCACAAACCTGATTGCTTAGATGTCAGAAAGATATTCCCTCATGGTTCTAGAAACAGGAAGTTCAAACATGGTAGCACAACTGAACTAAGAAACCATTAGGGTCCAGCAGACAATCTATCTCTTGTCTCTTCCTACCTCATTGGCTACTGGCAGCACCACCTGGGTGTCAGTGGTTGCTACCTCTGTAGTCATGCGGCCCTTTCCTCTCTATGTCAGGTATATCTGCTCCTCTTTTCTGAGGACCCTAGCAATGGCCGTTAGAACATACCTGCATAGTACTGAATCAATTCATCTCAAGAGCCTTCGCTTCATCACACCTGTAAAGACTTTGCCACATGATACAACATCTGCCGGCTCCGGGAATTGGGATGTGAAAGTCTCAGAGAGAGTGTTATTCAGAAATTGTAGCTCCCACGGCCATCTCATGTCTCCTTGTTTCAGAATAAGAAATGGGGTCAGCAAGGGAGGTAAGGGGGTTTTGTTTTCAAATGCCAAATGCCTTTGTATTGAAAGAGAATTCAGGTCTTAGATGAATAGGGGTCAGTTCCTTCCCAGCCACAGAAGTCAAAAGGAAAAAAAAGTAGAAAGGGTGGACCTTAATATCTCATTGTTGGAAGCATGTACTAGAACTAAGCCATGCAGAGGGCTCTGGACTAAATCTAGCAATTATTTTTCCAACGATGTGGCTTTGAACAAGGGCTGAATCTAAGCCTCAATTCCCAAATCCACAAAGTAGATGCAATAATCCCTTCCTTGATGAAGGGTTGTAAAGATGCAGAGTTAGTGTGCCGTACATGCAAGACAATGTGGTCAACATCTTCTAATATGCTCTAATCCTTAATCAGATAAGATTAGTTTATTTCCCAAGTTTATAGATGAGGAGTCTCGTACCTAGAAGAGACATACAGGTCTCCCCTCCCCTCAACAACAGTCTCACATTTATAGAATGCTTCCTGCTTTTGCAAAACCTGTTCACTTCCACCACTGGGTTTGAAATCCTCACCGCAAGGTGGACGTGACCTTGAATGACTTTGGGGAGTCAATGCAACTGCCATGCTAATGCAATAGCTGGTCTTCTGAAAGTGTCTGTGTGCCTGGGCAATTGTAATGAGAACGGCCCCCAGAGGTTCATATGATTAAATGCTGGGGTCCCAGTTGGTTGAACTGTTTTGTAAGGACCAGGAGGTGTGGTCTTAAAGGATATGTCACCAGTGGTGAGCATCGAGGTCTCAAAAGCCCACATAATTCCCAGGAAGCTTTCTCATTGCCTCAGGCTTGTGGGTCAAGGTGTAAGTTCTCAGCTACTGTTCCATTGCTATACCTGCATGCAAGCCTGCTACCATTCCCCATGGCCATGGTCATGGATGTTAGCCTTCTAAACCTGAGCCCCAAGCTAACTCTTTTTCCTACAAGTTGGCTTGGCCATGATGTCTCTTCATAGCAATAGAAAAAGGTAACTATGATTCCCTAATTTCAATGCCATGCCCACTTGACTTTACCCCTGATGTCAGTGCCTCCATGGTTTACATACAAAACTTGTAGAGACAGGGTGGGGGTGGGGATGGGGAGTGGGAGTGGGGTTACCAGACTAGTCAATAGCTTACTCTTCAATCTGCTTTACTACATTGACTCAGCTAAAGTCCTCAGCCTGAAGAGACAGCTAACGTTCATTCTCCTGCTTTTATAAATGAAGGAACTGAGGCCCACTAGGAAACTTCCCAAATTGCCAGATGTATAACTACTAAGAGGGAGGAGCAGGATATGAATCCAGATCTGAAGAGCACTATCCCAGCCCTGCCAAGAATCTTCCATCTCGGAATTGCCAATCCACAACTGTCTATCAAACCCAGCGAAGAAGGAGCTGGGAAGAAGAGCCTGGTGGTAAAATGCTTACCATGCAGCACGATGACCTGAGCTTGGCTCCCCAGCATCCACTTAAAATCAAGTATAGTGACATTCGCCTGTAAACCAAGCCCCAGAGAAGTAGAGACAGATGGACACCACATGCTTGCTGACCAGCTAATCTAGCTAAATTGGCAAGCTCTAGGTTCAATGAGAGACTCTGTCTCAAAAAATGAGAAGACTCACATACAGACCTAATACTTACCTAATGTTGTGACCATTCTCCATAATATAGAACCCAAGACAAAAGTGTAAATAAGTTAGCCTTTATAATGAAAGTCACATTTGAAATATCTATTAGAAACTCTACTAGATGTCTATCCATAATATGTTCATCATTAGCCACACATGTTTGGGGTGTATGTGCATGCCTCACAGACAGTGATAGACCCACTAGGTGGTTTTCTAGAAACCTGACTTCAGGCCTCTTCTGGTTCCCCTACACCATCGAAGAGACTTTGAGTTTAAAATCTGTAAATTAACACCATTCCTGTTCTCTCTTTATTTATCTCCCATCTGACAGTAATAAATAGCCCCATGGAATCCTTATATCAAATTGAGAGAAAAATGAAGCATGCTTGCCTACATTTCATACCAGGATGGCTGCTACAGTATTGAAGCAAGGCAGTTGTACCCTAGTATTATAGAACATGTTCCAAGAGACACAGTGCCCACTGCCATCATCCAAAGTGTTACCACTTACCTTGGCCAAATGAGAGAGAGCACAATGTTTGATGGGAAGACTTAAACCCACACTGTGAGAACTAGCAGTTCAGTCTACCTGTCTGATTATAAAGGATAGGTTACATGATGGTTTGAATACGCTTGGCCCAGGGAGTGACACTATTAAGAGATGTGGCCTTTTGGACTAAGTGCAGCCTTGTTGGAGGAAGTGTGTCACTATGGACAAGGTCTTTGAGAGCTCCCTCCTAGCTGCCCGAGGTTGCCAGTCTTCTCCAGTTTGCCTTCAGAGCAAGATGTGGACTCTCAGCTCCACCTGCACCATGCCTGTCTAGATGCAGCCATGTTCTTGCCTTGATGATAATGGACTGAACCTCTGAACCTGTAAGCCAGCCCCAATTAAATATCGTTCTTATAAGAGTTGCCTTGGTCATGGTGTCTGTTCAGAGCAGTAAAACTCTAACTAAGACAGGCTAATAGTGCATGAAGTCTTGGGGTGGTCTCCAGTTCTAGTCCCTGTATTGTGTAAGTAAAAAACTGAAGCACTGGGACAGAGAATAACTTTTCTAAGATTGTACAGCAAGACAGTGCAGTTCCTACTAGTGCTGGTATTCTAGGCAACAAATAAACCTTCACTCACAGAGGATCAGAAAAGCCAATGATGTGTTAAATCATCTGACATGAAAGAATAACATGTCCAGGATGGGAAGTTGGGGGGAGGAAATGCCAAAACGTCAATGTGGTGTTTGAGGGCACTTTCCCCCAGACTCCAGAAGCTTGGCCACCTCCATTGGAGGTGTCTATAAAATTAGCAGACCTCTGAAAGACTGCATGGAGCTGATAAAAATGTCAGCTTTCAGTTAGGATATGGGAGGGAACAAAATCTTATCCTAAAAGTAGGTTCACTCACATGCAATATTGTCCTCCTAAGGCTTAAACCCAGGTTTGAACCTTTCACACTTGATTAAAAGTAATATTGTATTTCTAAGATGTAAACTAAATTCTGTCTAAGGTAAGTTAAGTTTACACTGGCTTAAAATGATTTCTGACATTTGTTCATATATAATGCTTGCTTTTCAATCGGAAATTAACCACTATATAGAGGATACAGAGAATAGAACTATTAGACAGACTTGAAAATAGACATTTATAATATATCAAGGAATTTAAAGCCATGATGGGAAATTCTAAGAATCAGTTTGAATTTTTTTGAGAGGTAGATTTTTTTCAGTATTTTATTGAAAATAGATTTTTATATAATATATTCTGATTAGGGTTTCCCCTCCTTTAGCTCCTTCCAGATCCTCCCTATTCACTCAAATATGTACCCTTTCTTGAAAGCTCTCTCTCATTATAAGACCAAAACCTAAAAATGAATAATAATATAAGAAAATAAAACAAATTAAAATAAGACAAAACAAACAGAAAAATGAAAAAGGCACAAAACACACACACACATATGTTCCAAGATAAGACATAAGAGAAGAAAAAAATTCTAAAACAAAAAAAAACTGAAAAAAAATAAAGTCAATAGCTGATTTTGAAAGTAGGTTCAGTGTAATCAAAATCTTAGCTGATGATGCAGAATCTCAGACAATAGAAAAACAGACCAAACAAAGCAATAAAAAAGTAGAACAAAAGAATAGGAGCATACGAGATGAATCAAGACTTACTACACAGGAAAGAAAGGGTGACATCGGTTGATACAGAGAAGAAGAGAAGGGAGGAAGACCAATATAAAAGAGTGTCTGAGAGTATTTCTCCAATCTGATGAAAGACAAGAAGAAGGAGAAGAAGAGGAAGAAGGAGAGGAGGAAGAAGAAGAGAAGGAAAAGGAGGAGGAAAAAAGAAGCAGAAGAGGAAGAGGGGGAGGAGGAAGAGGAGGAAGAGGAAGAAAAGAAAGAGAAGGGAAAGGAAGAAGAAGGAGGAGGAGGAGGAAGAGGAGGAGGAGGAGGAGGAGAAGAAGAAGAAGAAGAAGAAGAAGAAGAAGAAGAAGAAGAAGAAGAAGAAGAAGAAGAAG
>NW_021604569.1:5951423-6005988 GCF_004785775.1 Grammomys surdaster
AGAAGAAGAAGAAGAAGAAGAAGAAGAAGAAGAAGAAGAAGAAGAAGGAAAGAAGAAATTCAAGAAGTATTTACATTGAGTTTGAAGTAGGATGATATAAATAAAATAAAAGCAGATAAACCTTGGGAAAGTCTGGTAATTGGTTAAGTCAGACAGGGGCAGATGACACAGAAAGTATGAACTAAAGCAGTAAAACAGTAGAACTCACATCTGACTCTTACCAGAAATTTACAAGGAGGACCATGATGTAACAACATCTTTAAAGAGCCAAGATTGTTGACTCTCTGAAAATCCTGTACCCACCTAACATGTCATCAAGAGCCAGGCGTGGTAGCACACTCCTGTAACCCCAACAGTCCAGAGATACAGGAAGAAAAACATGAGTTCAAGGTCATTCTGGGCTACAAAAGAATCCTGAGCCAATCTGAAAATTACTTATTCTTGATATTGGAACTTTTGCCTGTTTTTCTTCTCCTGGTCAATTTGGCTAGAGATTTATCAACCTTATTGATCTCTGATGCCCTCAGCTTCTTTTCCCATTAATCTTCCTTTAATATTTGTCTTATATTTTAAAGTGAATTTTATTTCAAATGTAGAGTTGTTCATGTGAAGACGTTGGGTTTTCTTTGTCCTTTTGACTTGTCGAGGTTGCGGTTGTCCATCTCCACTGCTGTGAGTCTTCACATCTGCACGCTTTGTAGTATAAAGCTCCCTTTAAAACTCTCTTACATATGATCCCAATAGGACTTAATTGATTACATTTTCTTTTTTTTTCTCAACACGAAGTATTTTAAATTTTTTTCTTTCATTTTTTCTTTGATTCATGGATATTTTTAACTATGCTATTTAGTTTCCAGATATTTTGGGATTTATAAAGATCTTTCTGTCTGAAGTTCTAATATGGTTGCTTCGTGGGAAGAGAACAGACTTTAATTTGAAGCCTATTAAATTTACTGAGGTTCATCCTATGGTCCTGATATATTTATCTTAGTAAAAAGGTGAATATACTAGAAACTTGAAAATAATGTATATTCTACCGCTATTGGGTAATGTGATTTATAAATGTCAATTAGTGTAGGCTGGTTTATGGGGTTGTCCGAGTCACCTATATTTCTACTGATTTTCTGTCCACTTGTTACATTAAGTACCAAAAGAGAGCTATTGACATTTCTGACTATAATTGTGTATTTATCTACTAGTAGCTCCCCCAGATTTTTCTCTCTTGTGTTTCAAATGAAGACTTAACACTTTCAGCTCAATTAATTAATATCCTTTACCTTTGTTAATATTTTTATTCAGAAATCTACTTTCGTAATAAAATATCCACTCCTACTTTCTTTGCTTAGGGATAGCATGATCAGCCTTTTCTATCTTTTTGTTTTTTACTTATCTTTCACTTCAAGTGGGTTTTCTGATCCATATACATATTTACAAATGCACATGTACATTTATATGACATTTTACACTATACACACACACATATATATATGTACACATGTATACATATATATGTATACATATATATATATATATCCTGACTATTTGAAAATTTCTGGATTCATACACATCATCAATTGATCACACTGTCACTGGTTTCCTAACTTCCAGTCTATTCTGGGTCCCTTTTTATATCTCTTCCACACTCTTCTGTATTATTTGAATAGTCTTTTAATTCTATTTTGTTTTGTTGGGTGATTACATTTATGGTGGTTTGAATGAGATGTCTCTCATATTCTCCAGAATTTCAATGCTTGGTCTGCAGTTGGTAATGCTGCTTAGAGAGGCTTAGTCGCCTTACTGGAGAAAAATGTATCACTGAGGCTGGCTTTGAGGTTTCAAAAGCCTCACCATCATCCTAGTTCTCTCTCTCTCTCTCTCTCTCTCTCTCTCTCTCTCTCTCTCTCTCTCTCTCTCTCTCTCGTGCTGCTGCTGCTGCTTTTATTTGGAGAAGTAGGTTTTCAGCTGTTCCTGACACCATGGCTAAGGCTTGCTGCTGTGACTCCCTACAGTGATTCTGATGGACACTTTACCATCTAGAACTATAAGCCCAAATAAACCTTTCCTATCAGTTGCCATGGTTATGGTAATTTAAAATGGAAAATTATCTAATACAGTATGTAATGGTTGTGGTTTTTTTGTAATTATTCTTTGTTTAAATTGCATAGTATCTTTAGGGATCATCTTATTCATCTTTAACTTCTCACAGTCTACCTTTAAATGATGCGACATTTCTTGTATAGAATGCAATGGCTAATTTTTATATGCCAATTTGACCAACCTGTGAGATACACACATAGCTAATAAAAACTTCATTTCTAGCATATCTGTGTGGCTGCTTCTAGAAAAAAAATATCAATTCGGTCAGTAGGTCAAGTAAAGAGGACCAACTCTAGCTAATTAATTAATATTAATTAATATTAATGGACACTTCTCAGTCCACTGAAAGGTTGAGCAGAAAAAAAAAAAAACGTGACCAGTGGTGGAAGGGCAATTTTTTCCCTCTTCTTGAACTGAAACATCTGTGCTCTGCCTTAAGCTATTAGAGGCATCACACCACAGCCCACACCTGGATGTTGTCACTTACCTGTAGACATCACACCACAGCCCACACCTGTGTGCTGTCACTTACCTGTAGACATCACACCACAGCCCACACCTGGATGCTGTCACTCACCTGTAGACATCACACCACTGCCCACACCTGGGTGCTGTCTGTCGCTCACCTGTTCCTTAAGCCTTCAAACTCAAGCTCAGTTACACTATGAGCTTTCCTGTGGCATTATACCATGGAACTTCTTGGCCTCCACAATTATGTGAGCTAATTTCCATAGACAGCTCTTCTAATATTTTATATATTGGTGTCTAATCTGCTGTTATTGCAGTGTAGTATTTTTTTATTGCAGACACTGTAGATTTTTAATCTTCCATACCTCTGCTTAGCATACCCCATTTCCCCACTACTTTCTTGACGTTAAAGCAATTATAGCTATTTTAGTGTCTTTGTCTATAAATTCTATATTTGTGAGTATTCTAAGTTGGTTTCTATTGCTAGAGTTTTCTCTTTCTGAGGCAAATTTCCCCACTTCTTTGCATGTTTTATAATTTTTATTGCGTTTCTAGACATTGTGGATATATCTTGCATATTTGTACCATCCTATAAATATTTTGAGCTCCCTTCCATGCTACAATTAAGTTGCTTGGAAACAGCTTGATCTCTCCTGATTTGCCTTATGCTTTGTTAGATGTTATCAACATTTAAGCTTGTGCTAATTTTTTCCCTGGGAAATTTTTTTGTCAGTATTCCACTCAGTCTTTTAAATGATGAACTTTTCTATTCTCCATGAAGGACTCCGTATCCATCCCTGGCCCCTTAGGTCTTCAGAGGCATTTACATCTAACCTCCAGTGTGGAGTAGCTCACTCACAAGACCAATGTTCATTAGCACAAGTCTACTGAAGCATTGAGAGCATCGAGTGGGACTGATCTCTGTACGCTTTCTCCACTGAGATTTTCCATCAGTCAACTCGGACCACCATGCTCCCCACACTCATTGCTTCCCAGAAAC
This sequence comes from Grammomys surdaster, assembly GCF_004785775.1. Taxonomy (NCBI): domain Eukaryota; kingdom Metazoa; phylum Chordata; class Mammalia; order Rodentia; family Muridae; genus Grammomys; species Grammomys surdaster. The sequence continues at coordinate 5,954,989 of NW_021604569.1, forward strand.
ACTGAGAACTTGTAAGATCCTCTAGTCTTCTCTCTCTCCACTGTGACCTGGAAACTCAAAGTAGTAAGCTGAAGTAAGCATAGGACTCATCTAGGCTTCTGTTCTCCCTTGCTTCCTTCTGTCTAGTGACTTGAGAGGCATTACTTAGCGTGTATTGTTCAGTGTTACTGTTGCCTGGAGGTGGGAAAGGAAGCCCAGCTCCTGTTACTTCATCCTGGTTAGAAGAGGTAGTCCTAAAAATACCTTTAGAATAGTGCTTCCTATAACTGTTTATATGGGACTCTCACCAGACCACACCTTTTTTGAAGCTAGATAGCACAGTTTACTCACCATTAAACACATAAAACACACTCAGTTAGTACTGATAAAGCTGAGTTATTGTGGTTGAATGTGCCTCAACAATCCCCCACCAATAGCACAGGAGGGTCAGCTCTCTTTCATCTAATACATAGCATGGGGAATAGAATTTCTGGGCTCTCGACTCACTACCACCACTAACAGGATTATAACTTTAGATAATTTATATAATCTCAACACATCTATATCATGAAATGCAGATAACTATACTTGTTTATTTTAAAAATATGGTTGACACAAATTTGAACTCATACCAGAAACTGCTAAAGCACCCAAGAACTTGAGACTAGATGGATCACAGACCTAGGAGTAAACCTACTCCAGTTATTCTGCTAAATGATCACAGCACTAAAATGACTCCTGGTAACATAATTCTGCACTCATAGATCAGCCCCTCCTTCAACCGACCTCAGAGAAGCTGCCTCTTACAGGAGATGGGAACTAACACGGGCACCCACAACTGAACAACGTACAGAGAATGGAAGACTTGGCACTCGGCCCTAAATGGGATGTCTTCAGCAAGCTCCTCCCCCTCGAAGCTCCAGGAGCTATGTGGAAGAGGAAACAGAAGGATTCTAAGAGCTGATGGATCACTCCAAGAAAAGAGTGTTCTCCAGACACAACAGAACTCATGCACATATGAACTCACAAAGACTATGACAGAGCACACAGGACCTGCACAGTTCCAAGCCAGATGGGGTCCTAGCATTGAGGGTCCCACCCTAACCATGACACTATGTGCAACCAATGACCATAGGCAAAGGGAGAATGTTTGCCCCAGTGGAGTCTCCCTGGGTGTAATAACCACATATCTGGCAGGCCCCACGCCCAGGAGTAGTTGGCCAACACAAAAGGAACTCACTGGGACTTTTGTAGACTTTTGTTTCATTTTTACTCTGTTTTAGCATTTTTGTCTTACAGTCTTTCAGGCTTGATTGTTTTGATTTTAGGGTTTATTGGAGGGGGGTCTTGGTTTGTTGTATTTTGCTTGTTGTTTTATTTTTGCATTTTTATTTTCTTTTGCAAGAAAGAGAGAAAAGAACATAAAGTTGTATATGGATGTTGGGAGGCATATCAGAAGAATGAAAAGCATGATCAAACTACATTGTATAATTTTTTTAATAAAAAGTTACAAAATTAATCCCTAAAATTTCTTTTAAAATGAGCATATCTCGAAACACACCTTTAAAGAATATTATTTAATATCAAACAGTATTATACCCCAAACTCTAAAATATTGAAACATGAAAGTATCCTTCCTGTCACATCTCATAGAAAGGACAGCGGAGGCCCCGATAGCGTTAAGTGACGCCGGTGAGGCCACACAGCCAGGCTGTGGCAGAGCAAGGAGTGGGCTCTTCCTAAGCTAGCATGAGCTTCCACATCTCCAGTTTCACTAACAATGTCACAATCTCACTGTGGGACATTTCCATGAGTGACGTACATTGTCATACTTTTTTGTTTTTCAAAAACTGAGAAACCCAAAGGTCGCTTGCGTAATCACATGGCAGGCAGTAAAGATGATTTTCAGACGTGGGCAAGATCCAACAGCAAAGACGCCTCTGGCAGTTAATTGTGCCACATGCTGCAGTTTGAGGCTGGAACAATCCTAGGGAAAGAAAACCCAAGACCTGCATGTGACTCCATATTTCACTGCTTAACAAATAATTATTGGAATTAAAACAAACAACACTGTGTCTTAGGGCAAACCCCTGACCAGTCAAGACCAAGGGCTTGACAGATGAAAATAATCTAGTGCAGGATCTGGGAGGAAAATGTCCAGAGGAAATTTACACTAGGCAAAATCTACTGTGCTCTTATATTGGACAGGCCTAGCAGGTTCAAACTACAGAGGACATTGGAAAACACATCCTCTGAATGTAACTGAGTACGAGCCCTAAAGGTTTCCCTGGAGCTGAGCTCTGTGGGAAGATGGACTGACTGGAAGCCTGATGCTCACATTTTGTCTGTGTTGCTTCAAAGTTGCAGTATAGTTAAAGAATTCCACTCTCTCCTACAGTGGTCTGGGAGTGCTCAGAGCAGCCTGCAGAATGAACTGGCTGGCTTTCTGTTAATGGTGGGAAGAATCACCATGAGCAGTTGCTCACTAGAACTCCAATTGCTCTCGTAAACACTCCTTTTGAAAAATATTTATTATCATTGTCTTTTAATTAAATATATTGTGGATATGGATGGGTATGTGTGTGCAGGTGTCCATGGAGAACAGGTTCTCCTGGAGCTAGACAATAAGTGATTGTAAGCTGCTGACCTGGAGTTGAGAACTGTAGTTGGAACTGTGTAAGAACAGTTCATATCCTTACCCACTGAACAGACCCTCCAGCCCCATAGCAGACTCTTTCCAAAATGATCTACACAACCAGTACGTTAAAGTTCTGGAAAGCACCTTTCCCCTTGGTTGTTATGTACATGCCCTCGTGAGCACATGTGGCAACGCTGCTCAGATGAATTCCGACAGCACACATAGGAAGTATTTGATGTTCCTAAGGTTCATCTCTCCAGAAGAAGCAGCTAAGCAAAGAAGGACATTTCTTTTTCTCTTTAGCCAAGATTTTGATTTCCAATATCTGGTTTGCAATATTTTTTTTAAAAGGCTTCATTAAAAGAAAGAGAGAAACAAAAAAAAAAAAGAAAATCCCTATACATATACAAATGAGTAATATACAGAAAGACACTGGGCAAATGAAACCTCACATAGATACGGAGAGATATATTTGTGTATCTGTTAGTAGAGGTTAGGTTGCACCACAATAGCTACAAAATAAGCAAAGGTTTATTTCTTGTTCACATCCTATGTCTAAGAGAGACCCACTTCAGGTTCTTACTCCAAGATCCAAGCAGAAGCAGCAGTTACCCTCTGGAACGTTGCCAGCAGGCAGAACAGAAAGAAAAGAGAACAGTAGGTTCTTATAGCTGCAACCTAGACATGGCATTTATTGGCCAAAGCCAAAGGTTAACATTTGTTCTCAGACCCCTACAAGTCATATGACTCTGCCGAGCAGTGGCCAAGGGTGTTTTATCTCCTACAAGGAGATAAAAGATGGCTCAGTCTACCCAACAGAGAAAGAGAAGGTTTCAGAGAAACCAATGTAGTAAGGTGGTACAATGTGTGGCCACAGGATTCACTATTTACTACAATTCACTCACCCAACTAGATTGTGACTCTTGGCGGTGCCTGTGACACCGTTAAGACACAGAAAAGAAGCCAAGGGAAAATGGCTGAGGGAATTTGAGGTGGGCTGGGATGGGGAGATCCTGCTTCAGTTGGCAGAGGCAAATGGGACCCGACACAAAATCCTGGGGAAATATCTAGGCTACGGATCAATAAGAAACTGCTGAGCAAAAGAAAAATGCAGAAGGGAAGAGAGCTTGGGCAGAGGAAGACAAAGCCAGGGTATTTCGAAAAGGACACTTGGAGGGACATAAAGGTTCAGAGAGATGAGGAGACCATTGGTGGAAATAATCACCACCCGGGGACAGAAGTGTGGACACAAACCCTGGCTCTGGAAGTAGCTCTCTTGGCTCTTCAAGGAACCCCGGCACTTCCTGGGCCATTCCTCAGCCCTGCCCCCATCCCAGTACAGCGGTCTCTCCCCTTTCCATCTTGAATGGCAATTAGGAGAAGGTTAACTGACTGTCTTTCTCCCAGGAATCCTCTTCCACTTTGCAAAATCACAGCATTCGCAAAAGAAAATCCCGGCTTAGACCAACAGGTAGATCCTGGGAGCTGTGGTTGGAAGCGGGAGATTGGGCGAATCTTCCCAGCGGGAGATTAATACTCATCTTTCAGAGTTGCAGCTGAGGCCCATTTGAGTGACAGGCGGCCAGGAGCTGAAAGAGCCGCTCGGATCCCAGAACTGCTGGCATGCAGGCTTGAAAGAGATTTATTTCAGGATAATTAGCTGGGTGTATTAAAGGTGGCCAGGAAGATCTGCAATTACTGTTTAGCAAACAGAAAGGAGACATACACATTTTTTAAAGCCAAAAAAATAAAATTAAATTAAATTAAACGACTCCCATTTTTCTTCACTTGAAAGTTGATTAGAAAAAAAAACACACAGAATGAATGCAACTTTATTGCATTAAGAGTATTGTGCAAAGGTGTCAGAGGAAGAAGGAAGGAACAAAAAGGAGGGAAAGCAGCCGTGGGTAGAAAGGCTGGTGGCAATTTCATGTGTGGTACCTTACCATGACTTGTTCTTAGTCAAAAAGAAACTTTTTAAAATCTTTCCTCATTGTTTTCTTTCCCCCCACAAAGGGCCTCATCCAGTATTCTTCAGCTTGAAAAGTGAAATACAATAAAATCCTACAGCACAAGGATGCGGAACTCAAAGGTTTGCACTGAAGAGAAAGGAGGACTGGGCCAGGCCAGCTCTCAGTTCAGAGATATGGTATCATAGGGTATCATGATATCAGCCAGGTGATATGATCCCTTCATCCTCACCGACACCAACACCTTCCTTGGGGCAAAATAATCAGCTGTCCATCCTGTCACCTTTTAGCATCATGGGCCCGAGTACTTCCTGCTCTTCTTCACTACCAGAGACAAGTTTTCCCAAGGAAGACAAGACAATTTTACTTCATTTATTTTGATTTTATTTTTGTCTTGCTTCTTTTAAACCAGGCCTCCTGTAGTCCAGGCTTGCCTCAGAGTCAATCTGTAGCTGAATATATTCTGCTCTTCCCACCTCTACCTCTGGAGTGTTCGAATTACAAACATGTGCCACCATACCTGTCTGAAATGATGCTGGGAATCCAACCTAGAGCTTTTTGCATTCTGTGCAAGCGCTCTCCAGCCAACTGAACAAGTGTGTGTTGCTCATTTAGATCCTGAGAGATAGAGACCAAGATTCTCTAAATCATTTGATCAGTGAATCTCATTCCCAATTTTGAAAGTCCAAACCAGACAACAATGTCTCCCTAATATATCCTATGTTAGGTAGGCTTAAGCCACAGAGGTCGTTAGCAGGCAACCTCTCTGTGGCTTCATTTCTGGAGACTCTAGGGAGGATTCCAGAGTTCCTGTCTCCCCTCCCAAGTGCTGAGGTTAAAGCCTATGCCACCATGATCATAGCTTCCATGTTCTCCTCTCTCCCCTCTCACCTCTACCCCACAATACAGAGGCTCCTTGAAACTAGAGCTTTGGTTTTGATGAACTCAGATCTTAGTCTAGTGTGTTTCAGAAGCCATCAGAAATTAGTGCCAGGCCTCAGCGGGGTATCTAAGGAAACCAACAGACAGAAGAGACCTGTGTGAGGGAAAGGAACTGTGTATGGTCAACCATTCACACTGCACTAACTACTCCATAGAGCTGACAGGTTTACAGAGGAACATCACCTCTCAGGACTTGCCTGTTTACATCTTGCTGAAAAGGTCTGCAAAGTTTTAAACACATAGAACAAGAGTTTACATTATTTGTGCAAACAGGCATATATAGTAGAACATAAAGCAGAAATGGGAGGTTACACTCGGACTTCCCAGAGGCCGGGTCTCAGACTTTTGTTGGGTCTTTATCTTTAAGAATTAATAATAATGATAACAACAACAGCAAGTACAAAAAGGAAACAGAGAAACAAAAGGCTTGAGAAAAATGGTGGAGGAGCACCTAAGACAATATACAAACAATACTATGGAGGGTACCTCTGCTACACATTCCAGGACCCAAGGAATCCTCAAGCGGGGCGGGGGGTGGGGCACTCATCAGGGAACAATCTCTTCTCATCCATACAGCCTCAAGCCATTATGGCTCCCCAAATCACTTGTCAGGCCTATTTCTCACCCCATGACGTCCTGTGGCTACAGAGACAAGTCCCTTGTTCGTGGGGTCTGACTTTCTTCCTAAGATCACAGCTTCCAGCGGGAGGGGTATCCTGTGTCTCCTCTGGGTTCCCCACTGAGCCCATCACAGAGCTGGCTCCTGGAGGCACACAGACATGAACACGATCCTAGGAGATGAGGTTCAGCCTCTCAGGCAACAGAGACTAATTATCCAGTATTCAAGGGTGTTGACTAGGGTATGGTTTATAATGGGAAAAAGAAAACAAACTAAATGTCAGTAGAAAATGTTTTACCTGAGCCATACAAGACAACAATATAGGATATTTTGGAAGAAAAGAGAGTTCTAGAAAACATAGTTGATGTAATAAATGAAAATATGTATCCCATTTTGAATAGCTTAACATTTAAAAGGTAAGACTTTGAACTCCAAGGCTATACACCTAGTATATAATACCTTTTCATTCTTAACATAAATGGAATCAAAACTAGAGGGCGGGGCTGCAGATAGACAGACAATACAACACCAGTATATGTGTGTATGTGTGTGTATTATACTATCTATCATAGATATATCTATGATAATAGATAGATAGATAGATAGATAGATAGATAGATAGATAGTAGCAATTTTGTTGAAACTCTCATCACCCCTTCCTCTGAGTTATGCCAAGGTTCTAGATTCTGCTGGCTAGACCAGTGTCTTAGTTAAAGTTACTTTTCCTGTGATAGAACACTATAACCAGAAGCAAACTGAAGAGGGAAGGATTTATTTGCTCTATTCTTCCATCGCTGTTCATCACTAGAGACAGGACAGGAACTCAACAGGGCAGGAACCCGGAGGCAGGAGCTGGTGCAGAGGCCATGGAGGGATGTTGCTTACTGGCTTGCTTGTTCCTCATGGCTTGCTCAGCCTGTTTTCTTAGAGAACCCAGGACCACCAAGCCAGGAGTGGCCCTCCCACATCAACTGCTAATTAAGAATATGTCAGGACAACTAGGTTTTTAATTTTTCCAGAAAGATTGTTTAGTTCTGTAAAGGACTTTGGATATCTAGAAGACATAAATATGGAGAATCACTCCTGTACCCAAAGTCCACATTTATGAATAGTAATCTCATCTAAAAATATTTTCAAAGAAACATCCACAGTAACGTGTCTCTAAACACCCGTCTGCCAGGTAGATGATAGACAGACAGACAGACAGACAGACAGACAGACAGACATGAGCTTCAGAAGTATTAGGGGGAGTCTAGAAGTATATACTCCCACAGGGATAACTTTGGGAGAGAAATGGGGATTTGTCTCTTAGTTGTTCAACTGTTTAAAATGAAAATATGTTAACACATTGTTTCTGGGTGTGTTTCCTCTTTAAAAATAATAATGATTCAGACAAAAAAGGGAAAATTGTGTTTACGTCTTCAAATTGCTAGCAAAACCCTGGTCCTCTACAACTTACAGAAGAAGGTCATGTGTTTGTCACCAGATGCCTGGCACACCCTATGCTTCACAGGCACCCTAAATAGTAGATATTAAAGCTGTGCATAAGAGAGATCGTAGGCGTGGCCATGTTGAGAGTTCTCCCTAGGCCAGTAGGTCACGTGGGCGGTAGCTTTTGTCAGAGCTTGCATCTTGCACTCAGCAAAGGGCATCTGTGTCTTTAGAAATTAGCACAACAAGCATGGTGCAGCGTTTTCAAAGCGATGTCAGTCTGTCTCCAGCAGCCCAGATCAACTTTCCGCTGCCCGTGGACACTGGCCGCAGCTGGCAGCCGGCTCTGTGGCGGGCATGCCAAACACAAATAAGCTCGAAGGACGAGTGCAGCCAGGACGCCAGAGATTTCTATCCTTCTTCCAGACTTATTTCTTATTATTTCTCGAGAGCGTCCACTGTGCTCTTAAAAACAAGGGACCTATTTTGTAAGCTGCTCAATGGTCTATTTTAAACTCGGGGCTGTGTTTGTTTGTGTTCAATCCTAGGCCTCGCCCTTTGCAATAAAGGGCCGCTGGCACAACGCAGAGAACCTTACGCTGTTTACCACCCCTAACTTCAGGGAAGCAGTGGAAATCAGGGATTTACAATGGTCCAAATCTTGAGAAGACCCTAGAGAAAAAAGATAGTTCTGAGCAGAAAATCTGGAAATTTCTAAGACCAGAGTTAGTAGTATGTAGGCGCTGATGTGGAGCTCGGTCATACATAAAGGGAAACAATACACATACTAATTTATCCAGGAAATATTTATTGGACACAGACGATATCAACCACTTCTCTAGGCACCTAACTGTACCAAGGAGCAAACACAGTCTGTTCCTGGGGGACCAACACTCCAATGAAAGGAACGCAATAAACAAAAATTAGTAATATGGTATTTATATTATGCTTAATGATGTGCTAAATTATCTAGCAATAATTAGTGTATCAAAGAAACTTCAGGTTGTTTCGCTTAGACACTCAGGAGCCTAGGGCCTAGAACCCATGATGACAGCCAATCACTCACCAGTTGTGACATGTGAACTCTCAAAACTGCTGGTCTGATTCTAACAAACCTACCTTGATCCTCCTGAGCAACTTGCCCCCTTTTGTCTCTGCTCACCAAAGCAGACTCCCAACTGCCATGGAAGGTGACAAACTGCCTTCCCTGTCCTGGAGACAGAAGAGCCACAGTCTCCAAACTGACACCCAGAGACCTCACCCTTTCAATTCCCCACCCATCACTGAGAAACTAATTGCATACAAAGTGTCCTTACATCTGAATGGGCTGTGTTCTGCATCTGGCAAGTATTCGCTTTTTAAATAAGAACCCACCTCCCATCTCCACCCCACTCCCTCCTAGGGATGATGCTTAACCCAGAGCCTGCCCCAGGTGGGTCAACTTCAGACTATGAAATCTGAACGAACAGGATATTTTTAGACCAAGAAACCTTCTGAGCACATTCTTGAGCTGGGATGAGTCCCTGTCCCTAACGCCAAAGCCGACTTTCTCCTTTCCCATCCTTCACTTACTAAATTTCTAAAGCAGTTCATTGTTTCAAGGACCCTGACACTGCATAAAGTGTCGAAGAGGCAACATGGAGCAGACTTGACACCTGAAGTCCTAGACACTTGAACCTGACATTTGCTAAAGGCATCTTTGCTTGCCCTGGGGGAGAGAGATTCCTCTAGAGATCTGAGCCATGGTCCACACAAAGGGCCATACAGGACAAGGCTGGTTTTGACAAGACTTGCAATTGATTTGCTAGGTCATTGATGAATGGACTTGGAGCTGCACAACCCTTGACTCTAGAGAGAGCATGTGATTACAGGAGGATTCTATCATTAGAGATGCAAGGCGGGGCTCATCACACACACACCTTTAGTGCTGGGAAAATAGGCCCCTTGTTTTCTGAAACTATCTTCTTTTTCAGAAGCACCATTTGCAGGTGATGGGCCTTACCTTTTCCTCCACCCAGGGCATAGAGGCTTTCAAATCTTTGTAATTAAAACACAAATGAAGCCTGGCTTGTCCAATGGGGGGAAAATGAAGTCAGGATGGTCCCATAATTGGGGCCTCATCCCTGGGTTAGGACAGTACTACAGTTTGCATTTGTAACCAAGTCCCAGCTCTAGAAGGTGACATCTCAATTACGGGTTTGTCAGCTTTGTGAAGGCTCCCACAGTTTCTTCGGAGTCATTAAAAAGTAAAAAACTGTCATCATAATAAAAACTAAACACCATCTCTGTTTAGGGAGAGGAAATGGCCTTTATGCTGCAGATGTGTGCCAGGAAGAACAAATTCACAGGGCACAGAGAGGTTAGCAATGCCCAGGAAGAGGGGGCAGGTCTTTCAGTGACACCAGGGCAGCACATCCTTCCTGATCCCCTCAGAAATGTGAGGTGCAGCAGGCAATGACAGCAAGGTGCAGAATGCAACAACAGAAAGCTGGAGCAGGCAACGGTAGTGAGGGAATGGCTGTATTGAGACTGAAAAGACTGGATCCTAGTCAATAAAATAGTTTATAAACGACACTAACTCCCTCCTTGCCCTGGCACACATCAGGTGGACTCGAAGCCCAGGAGCACACCCCTTTAAACACTGACTTGTGGCAAGATCCTGAGATGCTGGTCCCCTTGCCCACTGCCTTCCAGTCTGTGATTCTCTGTGAACTTGAGGGGACTTCCTGTCTGCACAGCCTGAACTAGATGGAGGGAGTAGAGACAGGGAAGCAGAGTGCCCACTCGACCCTATGACATAAAAGATCAGTGGATGTGAGCTAGACAAACTCCTAAAAGTTCACAGTAGCCACATATGCAGACCCAGCCAGGCTGAGCAGCAACACCTCATTTGACACACCAGGCTCTCAATCCAACACCCCGCCAGCCTCTTGGCTTTGGACTACTATAAACCGCCTACATACAGGGCCATACAACTTTCACACCAGTATTTCCTGTGACTTCTTACAAAAACACTTTCCACTGATCAATGAGACATCATAAACACTATTGACCTAGGGAGGCACTCTCAGAAGGCCATGGGTCAACAACTCTGGCTTAATCCAGTTCCTGATCAGGTATATTTTAAGATTTCCAAAAGAGTGCTAAAACAGTAGTCAGTCACCCCTGGGCAAATTTAAAGACTGTCACTAGAAAGTTCTGCTTTAAGAACATACATCCTTTAAGCTCTGGCTTCAACCAGTTCCCTCTACCCTACATTGTCAATGCACATTTGCTCTTCTGGAAAGTCCAGCTCTTCTCTTCAGGACTAGAAGTAATCAGGGATTGCTTAATAAAAAGACAACATGCAGGTGATGTGTTACTAAAATCTAGATCTGTGTCTCCACCTGAAACGGATTAGAACAGCATAAATCTCCTGGGCTGTGCCGAATTCAAAAAAGTCTTCATTCCCTACCCGAGCAAGACCAGTTAACCAAACCAGAGAGTTTCCTAGTTGTCACAGGGTTTTGATTTTGACTGTTTAATGCCGGGCACACTCACATTTATGTTACACACCTAAGTAAAACAAAGATTCGGTTGCCGTTGTGCTGAATTTTCAGTGTCCCTCTCCTTCCCCCACTGGCCTTGGGGCAGTAAAGAGTTTATCTGCATTTTATGCATGTGTATTTATACACACCAGTTAAGATAAACTGCTATTCATACAGCGTGGTTCATGATCCACAGAGTTGAGATGAAATCTTCTAAAGCGAGTGGCACCTCTATTATATCCATTCCACAGAAAAGGCCACTTTTTGGAAGAGTCCGGATGATTTACACTTTCAGAGTCACATAGACGCCTAACAGTGGCACTGGCCTTTGGGTCAAGGTTAGTGTGATCCCAAGCTTGCTGGTCTTCCTACAGCAGATACATCGGCAGCCCGTTGGCCTTCAGACTCCTACTGAGACCGACCCTGGCCTGATCCTTCCCATTTTCAGGAGCCACTGGTAAACATTTTGACAACTTCTAAATTTGTGAATGTTTTTTAATGGCTCACACTTTTAGGACTCACATAAATTTGTCAGCCTGTCTGTGAATAGATCGATGTACATCCAATTCCTCACAGTGATGCCCTAATGCCAGTAAAGGAAAACCCAGAGAGAGAGAGGTGAGTGGATGCCAGACCAAGATGGCAGAGGGGAATAGAACATTTATAAATCATGAGCGTGAGAGTCAGGGAAAAGCAGGCTCTGTTCGGATAAACCAGCTGAGGTGAAGCTGAAGAACTTAACTTTAACAAGACCTTCCCTTCTCACCTATTCTCACCGATTCTTAAGTGCATTGACAGACAAGGCTATAGGAAAATATGGTAACTACGAGTCTCAAACATCAACTTTAAATATCCCTGGGCTCTTTGCCCCTGAGAGCATCATACCTGTACACTCTTCAGCATGACTTGATTCTCGAGAGGACATTGGACAACCTGGAAGCATTTTTGGTCTAATTCTTAGGCAGACAAGCAGGGAACCCTGACCAGACAATGTTCAGGGTCTGTTTCTCCGGAGTTGCAGGTGACTTCAGCTTTCCTTGGTGTGAGCCAGCAGCAGTGTACAGCCAGTTCGGCTCCAACCTCTGACAAAGAGCCCATTTGCTACCATTGCCAAGGAGTTCTGGTAGAGTGTGCAAGTGCTTGGTCTATGGCCTCCCAAAGGGATAGTGATGTTCAGTATGTGGTTGAGGCAGAACTCTGGCCTTTTTGTCATCAGAGGAAGTCCCTGTGTCCAGGTAGTGAGACCAAATACCTGCAGGATCAGACGAGAGTCACATAAGCAGGAACATGAAGGTCTCTCTCTCACCCTCTGGGCTGTGTTCTAGTCCCATGTAGCCTAATCAGGATAAGCTCCAGTGGAAACATTTTTCTCCCTTCAATGGCTGCTGAAGAGCCCCTTCCTAGAAGGTTAGCAAGATTGTAACCAGCACCCTCAGCCTGAGTAGTTCCACCCACACCCCTCTAAACAGGTACCCACTGGTTCACCCTGACTCACAGCCCGTCCCTCTGACAGTTTGCTCCTGAGGCAGAAGCTTTCATGTTGAGTATTTCCAGCTCAAATATTCCATCAGAATGGTGTGGGCCCCATGTGGGCTCGCATGTCCTGACATGGCCTCATCCACCAGCCTTCTGCTCACCCCAAGAACTAACAGTCTGATGTGTTTATTCCTCGGCAGTCCTGTCTCCCCAGGAGGTGAAGACTTTCTTTAATACTCTAACGAGCGAATTTAAAAATTGCAGCTGACTGCCATGGTAAATCCATGCCATATTTTCAGGATAGGTATTATTTCAGAGATACACTCCTGAATCAAACAACAAAATATCTTTTTAGAAAAAAGAAAGAATTTCAATTCAAAAACTCAGTTGCCCAGCTCTCAGCTGTTACTTCTGCAGAAAACACACACACACACACACACACACACACACACACACACACACACACACTCAGGATTCCTTCATGGACAACAGAGCCAGCCAAGAAGGGTGCTAGGCTGAGCAGAGCACAGGAGGACTTTGTGAAACTTACACCTACAGTGGGGAACTCCAGTCACGGTGCTGAACCTTAAATCTCATTAAGCCCCTTCTAAGTATCAAAGGTGGCCCGTCCCGCTGCTTCCTGAGTCCTGTCAAGTGCGGGTTACAGGAAATTGACAAAAGAGCTTCCATTAGCCCAGCCAAAATTCACATGGCTCTATTATTAAGATGCTGCCTAGTTTGATCACCCTCTTAATCTATCAAAACTCCAAAAGGATAATCTTTTAAAAGCCTCCCCCGCCTTTCCTACCCTCCCAACCCCCAAGTCCTTTCCTTTGTTGCTTAAATCAAGGTAAGTTGATTTTACAAAATTTGGAGAAGAGGCATGTTGGTAGCTGGGAGCTAACAAAAAACAAACACAGACTTTCTACCTGGAAACTGTTCTCTTTGATTCAAGACTGAATGTCACCACTTTGTAAACAAAGAAGATGATTAAAAAATAAAAATGCTGCCTGTCCTTTTTTTTTCTTTAACTCAGAGTCAGCTCACAGTACCTGGCACTGGAGAAAGAAAGAAAGAAAAAAAAACACCATTAGGCACGCCAGAAGAGCTCAGAGGGATCACGTGCTCTTTGCTGGTTTTGTTTTATAAGCCAGGGGCCATGGAAAGAAAAATAGAGCCTCCTGTCCAGGTGTCCCTGCTTGGCAAAATAATGGGCACAGACCGATGTGACATGGAGGCAAAGGATGTTAATGTACTCTGACTCCTGGCAGACATGCTACCAGGATCCAGAGAGGCCTTAAACAGCAGAGCCAGCCTCATGTGCACCCCAGACAATTCCAGTTACAAGCTGGTATCCAGGTACCCCCCCATCATAGCAGAACAACTACCCAAGATGAGCTGTCTGCATTGTTAATTTGAGACAGTCAGCTGACAATGCACTGTATTTCCTTTATTTATTTTCATAAAAGGTACATCTATCTCTAAACTGAGTTGCCTGGTTTAAAAACTGGGGTGTCTTCCCTTACTTCCATCTTGCCCACCTCCCCCAAAGAAACTGATTCCCGTCTTAACACAGCCATTTGAAGGCAGCCTGCTGGCTGTTACCTACTGAGGTGAGTTTTTGTACCTCCCAAAGAATACCCAGACCATGCTGTGGAGGCTTGTCTTGATCCTCTTTGTTTAAACACACTGGATGTCTGTCAGAGAAATTTAAAAATATATTTCTCCTTTCTAAACAGGATGTCTGTTACGGTGGATACACTGATAATGATTTCACTATGTAACCCATATAGCCATCAAGTTTGATTTCTGGGTCACCTTCTCTGAGGCAGCAATAGTAACAACCAAATGTGAACGGCCAGTTGTTTGTCCATTCCCACCCTTCAGGAGACATTAGCAACCAAAACTTCCTGGTCTGGAACACTGGGTTGGGACACACTAGAGTCACTAAGTGATTGATCATTACTTCAATTTTACTTTCACTTGGGGTCGAATTTGCAGAACACACTCTAAGCCAGACAAGCTTCCAGAGTCATCTCCAAGATCATTGCATCTTTATGCATGTATACTCACCCAGGGGTGTGTGTGTATGTGTATGTGCGTGCACGAGTGCATGTGTATGTGTGTGTATGTGTCATCTGTATGTGGTATGTGTGTGCGCATGTCTGTGTATTCACATGTCTGAATAGGTGTGCACATTGTGTGTATGTGTATGTATGGTATGGTGTGGGTGTGGTGTGTTTGTGGTGTGCATGGTATATGGTTCGTGTGGTAAGTGGTGTGTGTGGTATGATGTGTGAGTGTGTGTGTGTGTGTGTGTGTGTGTGTGTGTGTAGTGTGGTGTGGTATATTTGTGGTGTGTATGTGGTATGTATAGTGTGATGTGTATGTGTGTGTATCTGTGTGTGTCTGTGTATGTCTGTGTATGTGTGTCTGTGTGTATGTGTGTCTGTTCTTAGAAGCATAGGGAAGGAAAGGATGGGGAAAGCCCAGTAATGGCTTTAGTCTGAAATGTCTCCCGCAGGCTCCTGTTTTTAACACTGGGTCCTTCATTTATGGCACTACTTTGGAAACTGTGGGAAATGTATGGGGTAGGGTCTGGCTGATGGATGATCATTAGGGTAGTCCTTCAACCAAACCTATTGTAGTCTAGCTTCCTAGTCTGCTGTGGTGTGAGCTCAGCCCACACACTCAGGGAGAATCAGAATCAGGGAGAGCCACCCACAGAATCAGGGAGAGCCACACAGGCCATCCAACACAGTTCTTACTGCTGTGCCTTTTTCACTGGAACAGGCTGAAATCCCTCTAAAATAGTGAATAAAAAACATACCTTTTATCCTTTAAATCGTTTGTCAGGTATTTGATTCTGTGGGACCTAAGGAAGCTAACATATCCACCCACACACCAGGATGGCCTCCCAGAAGCAACCTGGATATGAATTTTTAAAAGGCCCCTGACACACCTAGTAGCTTTTCTTTACTCTGGAAATGACTAATTAGCAAATCTTCCCACCCCTGTGTCAGCTTCTTACAAATCTGCTTCCCATAGGATCCCAGATGTGACAACAGGATCATTGGCCAGCATTCTTCTGCCAAGGCAGAGGTGATTGCCTTCTGGGGGATCCCTGAGTCATCCCAAGGAATCGAGTTTCAAGTGTGAGACAATTTTCCTTCCACCTCCAGGACGAACTCCACCGTCTTCCAAACACCAATCCATGCTCTCTGCTCTCTGACTGCAGGCCTGGCAATTGAGAACCACCACCATGTCCTTTGCCTGTGCCTTTTCTCCTGTCTGAGAACAGCTCCCAGGGTCTCTACTCTGCATCTAGATCACGTTGAGGTCAGAAATCCACTGCAGGACACCAGGTTCCCTCTTGTCTGATATAAGGTACTAACTCATCTGTGGAGTTTCAGAATTACCCAATGGGAGAAGTCTTACATGCTATCCAACACAGTACCCTTACCACACACACACACACACACACACACACACACACACACACACACACATGCTCCAACACACACACACCTCGCAGGCCAGTGGTCGTCTTCTAGGCTATAGTGTTATGAAGGCACGTTTGCACATGACACTCTCCTTGGTATCCTTCCTGCAAGGGAACCTGAGGTTACTGACAGAAAGAACTCCTGATGTCGTCCTGACAGAAGATGGCTGCTGTCTTTGGCTTTTAGATCTGGTTTCACAACACACAGATGTACATAGCTTGCTTCCAAGAAAGCCACCTAGAAATGACAGCTAGGCAGTTCTTTTCCTGATCTTCAGTTTCCGGCCCTTCCCCACAGACCCTGTCAAGATAGTAGATCTCTTTCTTTATCTTCAGGGATTTTGTTTCGGTATTTTTTGATGGGGTCATTCTTCCTCAATTGCAGATTTCAGTTCAAGACCCAGAGTTCTGGATCCCCCCTGGAGGAAATGAAGGGAGGCTAGAAGGATGTACTCCTGTGCTCACCTGAGTGTTGACACGCATTTACACCTCCATGTGCACACTTGGCTTCCTTCCTGTTCTTCATGCCATCATTAACATCATTTCACTAAGCCTTGTCTGCTTCATCCTCATAGTTTGGAGTCCATTTCTCTTTTAAACAAGGTCCCTGAACTTGTTGGAGGTATTCATATGAGAACTCCCAGTAGATATGCACCGAGTGTCATATTTGGGGTAATACCACCTTGGAGTACACAGAGAAGACTTCATAGAGTTCAAAAGTATTCCAAATGGTCCTAAAGAAACAAATTGATTTGTACACGGTGTTTCCACCAGAAGACTGATGGGACAGGCCGTGGGTGGGAGATTCAGAATGGAAGGAGACAGAAGTTCCCTCAACACCACAGCACACCACCCTCCCCAGAGGTGGACCAAAGGTTTCCCACCATGACCTAGGAGACTGAAAAGAAGGACAAAGGGCAAGAAAAGAACAATGGTGACAGACCTCTGGGAAAACAAAGCAGCCAAATGTTACTCATAGGCACCCAGCCAAAGTAAGGCCTCTTGGAGAGCTCGCTAGGAATGTCGGGAAGGGCCCTAGGGACATTTTCCCTGTCTGTGTCCCTCTCTTTGCCAGCACCCACCACAGACTAGATAATGAAATATTAATTCTATCTGATCTGCAGCCACACGGGCAGGATTGTGTCACATGATCCTTTAATGACCACAATTCAGGTACATGGGCTGGCTGTGAAGAGCAGGCTCCTCTCCCAGCTTGAGTCCAAGTGCCATTCACGCTACAAGAAGGTATAAAGTGCAAGGCTCAGAGGCTGTTCAGGGGACCCCATGGATTTCCCAGGTCCCCTGGGAGCTGGCTGTGTCCATGTAACATCGAGCAGTAACCACCACGCTCTACCCTGCCCCTCCCCACTACTAAAGTGAGCTGTTCTTGGGTGGATGGTGTCATTCCAGAACTAATAAAATGTGAAAGTCTAATTGTGTTAGCAACTTCCCATCATGGTCTATTAATATGCATCATATTGGTATCCATTTTCCCTAATGTGACATGAAAGGCGGTAATGTGATTACTTTTTTTAGTGAAAACAAATGCTAATGTAATTAAATGTTGACCACAGAAGCTGAAAGATATGGCAACCAGCAGGTATTGAGACTTTCTTCCCCTTAAAGAAAGAATGAAAATGGAGGAAGGAAACAAGTGTCAACCCAAACTAGTTAGAAATGGCTTAGCCATGGCTCAGAAATTCATGGCACCACCTCCCAGCCAAAATCTCTTCTGTCCGACAGTAGGCCTGGAGCACAGTAGGTTACTGGGGCACAGAGCACAAGAGACTGGCAGCCATTATAGAGAGGTCTGTCTTCACAACCTGGAGAACTTGGGGTTAGGTGTAAGCTTTAGTTTCCGCACTTGACTGGTTGAGACAGTTAGAACATGAAGCTCAGAGGGCCCTGAGAGTTAAACCAGTCCATTCTCCAGAGCACGGGACAATGCCTGTCATATAATAAATGCTCACTTAAGTGTTTGAAAGAACTGCTGTGTGTGTGGTAAACATAGGAGCAGATTCCTGGAGCCTTTAATTCAACAGTGTCTGATCATATTCAGCATACAGCCCTTTCAAAGGGTCCTCTGCTGTCCTGGAATAATGCGCTTCCTCAGAGGACTTCAAAATGCTGTTCTAAAATCTGTAAGGGAAGGAACAGGAGATGCGACCCCATCCACTTACCCTCCTGAATTCTGCCAACCACTGAGCTATGAGGAAGTATCCTACTGCTTTGGAGTAGAAGAAGGCTGTCCCTGTTATGTTACCATGTTCTCAACCCTCCTTCCTGACAGGCTTAGGAGTGAACATCCAAAAGTCGTTTGCTCAGGCCAGATCTCCAGGGAACAAAGGAGGATTAAGCAGGTGCCTCAACCTTGTCAGACTCACAGAGTGTCTACAGTGATCTCCCAGTGCCTCTGACTTAGGCTCCTAACCAGCTGGAGAACACTCTGAGTGACTCTGAAGACTAGTCTTAGGCCAGAGCTCATGCAGGAGAAAGCCAAGGCCTAGGGGAGGACTATGGTGCATGTTGTGAGCTAATGGGATGAACCACAGTGAGGAGAAGATCTATGCCCCTGACAACTCACAACAGGAGAAAGCCAGATTAGCATGCGGGAAACATACCCCAGTGAACACTTGAGAGAAAGCTCAGCTCTCAGCTCACTAGCTACATCCTCCTTCAGATTCCTGCTCTTTCTGCCCTTGCCTCCTGGGTATTGGGATTAAGACATATACCGCCACACCCAGTTTATGGAGTACCGAGCATTGAACTCAGAACCTTGTGCATTCTACTCAAGCTTCTCCAACTGTACTGCATCCCCCAGCCACCTGCAGCCTTCTTTGATGCTAAATGTGTTTCCTAGCCTCGTTTTTACCTGTGTTTTGACAATATTACACTGTTAGTCATTGTTTACTTTTATCAGGGAAGAGTGTAAACTCAGTGCCCACACCACAAATTATGCAGCCATGTTTCCTATATCTGGGGACATCATAGGTGTCAGTGCATCCTTTGTGATCATGGCATCTCCTCTGCTGAGTAAGTATTAACCCTAATTTTTAAAATGGGCATTTCTGTTCTGCCTGCCAGCCTGCACAGTGTTTTTTCCTATGGTGATAGATGATAGATAGATAGATAGATAGATAGATAGATAGATAGATAGATCAATAGAGATTGATATATACTGATATGTATGGATATATATGTGTGTGTGTGTGTGTGTGTGTGTGTGTGTGTGTGTGTGTGTGTATGATGTATATGTAGGTGATGGTGGCTATATACTATCCCCTTGCGTGAGGGAAATAAGACATCTTACCATGTTTCTGGTCATTAGACATTTAGGCTGAAGCCAGCTCTTTGACAAAAGAATAACATAGAATATCATTCTTCATATCCTACCCAGACATGATATTCTTGCCATTGCTGTAAAGGACATTATAAAATGTAACCGATCTATACCAATTTCCACTCCCATCCATGACACTATTAACCCACTCTTCCAAGTTGTTTCATTTTGGTCAATATGAGGTAAAAAGTAAATGCTTTTGTTAAATCTACATTTCTTTAATAGGTCTCTCTCTCTCTCTCTCTCTCTCTCTCTCTCTCTCTCTCTCTCTCGTGTGTTTGTGTGTGTGTCGGTGTCTGTGTGTCTATGTGCAGATGTACAGGCCCATGCCTGCATATGTAGAAGCAGAGGTTGATGTCAGGGGTCATTTCTCACTCTCCATCTTACTTTTTAAAAATACTTATCAATTTTATGTATATACATAAACTGTAGCTGTCTTCAGACACACCAGGAGAAAGCATCAGATCCCATTACAGATGTGGTTGCTGGGAATTGAACTCAGGTTGCTGGGAGAGCAATCAGTGCTCTTAACTTACTTTTTCAGACAAGACTTTTTCAGTCTATTTCTAATAGACTGGTTGGGCAGTGTCTTAGTTAGGGTTTCATTGCTGTGAAGAGACACCATGATCAAGGTAACTCTTATAAAAGAAAACATTTAACTGGGGCTGGCTTACAGTTTCAGAGGTTCAGTCCATTATCATCATGGCAGGAAGCATGGTGGCCCACAGGCAGACTTGGCGCAGGAGGAGTGGAGAGGAGAGTTCTACATCTTGATCCAAAGACAGCAAAGAATAAACTTTCTTCTGCCCTGGGTGGAGCTCAAGCATAGGACATCAAAGCCCATCCCCACAGTGACACACTTCCTCCAACAAGGCCACACCTCCTAATCGTAGCACTTCCCATGGGCCAAGATTATTCAGACCACCACAGGCAGCAAGCCTGGAAGGTCCACCTGCCCCATGCTCCAGTGTTGAATATCCAGAGTTCAGGTCCTGATGCTTGCACAGCAGGCACCTTACACACTGGGCCATCTCCCTAACCCTGAGTATCCCTTGAGCATCCTTTCAAGTACTCATTTGTCACTTGTATATATTCTGTAAATCACTTGTTCAGGGTTTTTGCTTACTTATTTTCTACTTTTTATAGCCTCTTTATTAACTTCATATATATGACATATGTATCATATATATGAAATATATATTTATATATTATAACCTTTCATATATTAACCCTTCATATATGGTGCAAATACATTCTCCCAGCTGGCTGTCTTTCAGCCCTGCTTAGCTGTCTTTTGACTACAGTTTTTGCCTTTATTTGGTTCTATGCTTTGTTTCTCCTTGAAGCATTCCGGAGATTTCATTGATTCTGCAAATCATCCTACCCCACAAGCTTCTTACAGAAATGTTCACAATGGAAGTTCAGTGAATCGAGAGTCCCCTTGATCAAGAAAGAAAAGAGCTATGCTGTAGTAAGGCTGAGGACACTGGTAGCCAGGCTTCCTTGCCTGTCTTCCCATGTACCCTAAAGAGCAAAGAAGATTACACAAATCACAGAGGTCTGGGGTCCTGGCCCCAAATACCAGTGGGGCAAAAAACAGGTTTCTAGAAGCCTCATGTTTCATGTTAATAATCTATGCAAATTTTGTTTCTACTCCATAATCTTTAGTGCTTATTTCCTTTAAAGATTTTAATTACTAACAATTAAATTATGTGACTTTCCTGAGTACAATCACTCACTAGACTTCGGGAGAAGCATCAGATTTCTCTGGCAGTAACTGAACCCCAGTTTGATCTGTAGCACAGGTCTGAAAACTTATGAGCTTCATGAGGTGAAGGCACTGTTAACACTCCTGTCAGAATCAGGCAGAGCAGAGGGGCAGAGGAGTGTGCAGTTGGCAACATGTTCAGGTGAGTTTTACTATGTTTAACCATGGGAATCTGGCCAGAGCACTGGGCCAGAGAGCGTATAGAGTGTGGGTTTTCAGTATCTCTTCCCACCACCCTGTCCCTTTCCCACAAAATATCCTGATTCTTTCTTCTTCACACCTCAGTTTTCTTTGTATTCTTGGAAAGATCATTATTACTCCTACATACTTGGGTACCATAGATCAGAGAGATGCAGATGGCCGGCGAGCATGAAGTTCAAAAGCTAGTGGATCCTAGACCAGTGTCAACCCAGAAGCTACACAGAATGCCCTTATTGACTTGGTCACCCTCCTGTCCCTGCAATGTAAAATGAAGCCGAAAACAAGCTTTTCCCAGGGGCTGCGAAGAACATGAAATGAGTTCGTGTAGGTCCTGAAGACAGAGCTGGTTACAGATAAGCACCCCACTGGTGTTAGGCTCTGTTTATATTGTACAACAAAGCCCAGTCAGGGCTGTCGATGTTTCTGGCCACTTTCTATCCACAAGAAGTGAACCTGTATCTCAACTGACCCAGAGGCAGGGAGAGAGGGTGAAGGTCTAGTATGTCAGTAATAAGTAGACACACCAGTGTAAGTAGCCAGGTGTCCCGGAATAGGGCCTTTACATTCTAGATTGTTCCAGAAGAGAGATAAAAGGTCTGTGTCTTGCTAAGTCATCCCTGGGCAAGAAAGACTCCTGTGAAAAGTACCAGTCACTGTTGTGGACTGAGTTTTGATATGTGTTTTCCTAGCAAGCATGAAATTTCACATTCCTACTCCTGGGTTGACCCTAACTTGGGCTGCACACTTTGACTCTTTCGATTACGAAGGGACCGTGGCCACTTCTACGCCATCATCATTGCAGTGGCCCTCGGAGTCCTATTTCCCACTGTGGGCCTATCTCTCAGTTACTGGAGTTCAAAGTTTTCAAGAAATCTGGAGCATCTACTGCCCACATAGATGAAGGTCAGTGTGCATACACACACACACACACACAGAGAGAGAGAGAGAGAGAGACAGAGAGAGAGAGAGAGAGAGAGAGAGATGTGTGTGTGTGTACATGCATGCACGCTCGCTCACACACACTCACATACATAGACACACAAACACACACATGCACACATACCTTTGTGCCTGGTTATACATTACAAAGCCAAAAAAAGTCATACACGCTCACATGAACGAGGGGGCAAAATTCACACAAGAGAGATAACAGGAACATTGGACAGAAGCCGTTCTTTTCTTGGAGGGGTGGGGCCTTAGCCCAGAGCTGGGATGGAAAAGCTGACAACCCCTTAGAAGTAAGCCGGCTCCACTGGGTGCCACTATAATAAATCAGAATCAGTTATGTAAAGTGTAAAATTATCATTTGGAAATCACTCTCTCTGAATAATTCAATCATTGACTTTCACATCAAACAACCATTTCCACCACCCACACACACAGTTCAGTCTCACACTGGTCTTAAACTCTCCTTAATTATCGACATTAACCTATCACATTGCTATTTCATTGCTATTTCATCCTGGGGGAGGGGTCAGTGATAAATCACAATGAATGAGGAGGACTTTCAGCTGTCCTTTCGTACAGCTCTAAAGTTCCCCTGATCTGACAGTGACAGGTCTGCTTTTGTCCCAGGAAGGGACAAGGACAGATAAGCCACCTCCCTCTTGACAGATGTATTAAAGATGCCAGTCAGATAAAAAGGCCAAAAATGCTTTAGAGCCCAACTCTGCCTTGCTGCTTGGCTGCCCCTATGCCTACACCCCAGGCTGAAGATGTGCTCCCTTGCTTCTGTGGGTGAGAGTAAGACAGAACCAGGTAAACAAGCAGTGTATACACAAACACACCTTACTTGGCATCCAATTCCCTAAAATAAGCCTAACATTGATTTTTATGTATTTTATGTGCATAGGTGTCTTAAATGAATGCCTGTCTATGAACCACTTATGTGCCTGGTTCCTGGAGAAGCCAGAAGAGGGCGTCAGGTATCCTGGAGTTACAGATGCTTGTAAGCCAATATGTAGGTTCTGGGAATTGAACTCAGGTCCTCTGGAAAGAGCAGCTGTGCTCTAAACTTCTATGCCATCTCTTCAGGCCCTATGCTTAACTTCAAAGATACATACAACTTGCCTTATGCTAATCACTAACCTGCTCCATGAAGAGCTTTCCTCAGCCACAGAGGATAACTTCTCTTTCCTTATTATAGGAGGCTTTGGCCTGGTCTTAGTGACAGTGCCCCCAATGGTAACCCCAAAAGTGGGACTGCCCAAGAATGACCATGTGGTGAAGAACTTCATTAGAGGGAAGGTTTACTCCACCACTAGTGAAGGTTCAGGTTTCCTAGCTCTGTACAGTGAGTGTTTCCACTCACATCCCCTTCCCTTCACCTGTCTTTGTTTTGTGGTAAAGCCATTGCCCTAACAACAGCTAACAGATGGGCAAAGATGAGTCTGTAAAAAAGACAGTAAAACATCCTACGAAAGAGAAGGAAGACATGACCCAAATGTCAGTAGCAGTCATAGGTTAAATAAATTGGGCCACGTCCCTTCAGCAAATCGCATCTCAACCACTAAAGACCATGCTGTAAGAGTGTGTGAGCACCAGAAGCTATTCATTATATGACAACAGGAGAAAAACAAGGAAACTGGACAAATCATGGGAGGTTGCATGGAGGTAGGGGGCTGCATGGAGTTGGGGGGCAGCATGGAGATGTTTGAGTCTATGTTTATTGTGAGAAGAACAGATCATGTTAGAAATATTCCAGACTTTAATAATGACTACACCTGAAAAACGCAGGCATGGCTTTCTTCTCCTTTCCTCTTGTACCAGCATCTTCCATTCAGTCTACAAAGAGGCAGTCAAAGAGCGAATTAAGACCGTGGACCTGCAGAGATTCTTTTTGAATCCAAATCTTGTTCTGCCACTTAGGAGTAGAACCTCAGCTGTAATGCTAACCATGTCAGTGCCTGGGTTCTCTTATCTACAAAATTGAGGAATAAAAAGTTGAGGCTTTCAGGATCACTGTGAGGATGGACGGAGATGACCTGGGAGAGCGCTCACAGAGGCATGACCTCGTAGAGTAAACACTGTGGGAGTAGCCCCAATTATTAAAACAATCATATAATTTTTTAAAACCTGGGGCCTCAGGCTGGTTCTCAGAGCTGAGCCACAGCAGCGTCTCCAGGTTTCAGTGTCCTGAATAGCAGAGTGGCTTAGGCAGATGACCTGAAAACCCTGTCCTCACTCTGATGTCTCAGGGATGCTTCTCACGAGCCCTGGGTAGAGCACAGAGGTGAAGGGGGACATTTCAAAGCTGTAGCCAGGGCAGCAGGAGGAGCTATGGGGCCCCTGAGACAGATCAGTGCCCAGCCAGCTTGCATGCTGGGAACAGGGAGAGGGTAAATTGCCGAGCCGATCTTGTGTGATTAAGTGATTGCCTTCCCTCTTTCCCCAAGTCAGACTTCAGCTCAGAGAACCTTGGGGACTATTTTAAAGAAAAGTTATTCCTTTGTTTTTAATTGTAATTAAGTAGATATTTTATAATTTCTAAATGGTGCCATTTGTGTGTCACTTCCAGGATGCTCTGGGTACCCTTCACCAGAGGGAGAGGATGTTAGCTGGAGAGGACTGCTGTGTGGTATTCCATGACTAGGAAGGTACATTTATGTGATAGGATGGAGACAGTAGGGCATTTCAGCATTTGATTAAACATACCAGAACTTACACAGATATAAAGGGGACCAAAGTTTATTCACATTAAGATCACATTCACCCTTCCTTCTCTCCATACTTTGACAAAATGTTTAAGTTAGTTTCTCATTTTATTTGTCTATTGAGTTCCCTAAGTTAGGGAAATTAGTATTGTGTGTGTGGTTTGATTTAATTAGCAATTGGGGAAATCGGCCTGGCATGTTCCATGGAAGCTGGGGGAAATTGTCAATTAGCCTTGTGTTAATTGGTGTCTGACGTCCTTGCTTTTTAGTTTTTAACCCCTTTTACCTTGTTCCCTCTTTCAGTATGTAAAATCTGGCTGTTTATTATTCTTTAAATAAAGGATTAATTGCCTGAATTCCTGCCTCTGCTCCGTGTCCTTTCTCTCCCCCAACAGATGGGAGCTGGGCAGGCCCATGGAGGCAGCCTTCTTTCTTTCAGGCCCTCATCCTGCCTGGCACAGGAGAAAGTGCTTGCTGCACTGCCCGGTGCCAGACAGAAGCGTCCTTACTGTTGTTCTCAGTGTCCCATGGACTCCCACTGTCTTTGAGCTCTACAAATTCTGCCTAGCTCTTGGGAGACCACACTGCTCCTTTTCTGGAGTCTGAGGAAGATGCATTGAGTTTGAACAGCTAGCTTTCTTTTCTGACCAGTGTCCTTTCCAGAGAAAGGAGCCTCACCAAAGGAGGGTAACATACATCTGTGGAGGGCATCTGGTAGTTAGGCTTCACATTTCACAGCCCACTCAAAGACAGGTTTACAATGAAAGCCAAGGCTGAACCCTACTTGCAGGGCTCAAGATGTGACCCTTAAGTTTTATTTGGTCCATGGATTAATAGGATTGGAATCAACTGGGAGCTTGGTGGAAATTCAAAGCCTTGAACTCCAATAGGATTTACCAGTTCAGTGTGACTACATCCAAAACCTCACCAGTTCACACCACATTAAATGTGAACCACCTGGCCTAGCACATTTTTTGACCTGTGTTGTTGCTGACACGATTGGATGTATCCCAGAATTTGTTGTCTTCTTACCTTGGTCACAGAAGATTTACCTAGACATTTAGCTGTATGAATCAAGAATACATTTCCCATACTCTCTTGCAGCTAGATTCTCACTATGGGACCAAATATTCACCAATCAAATGAAAGTAAAAGTTTTAAATGGCAACTTCTAGTTCTCTATTCCTTAAAAAGAGAACCTGCTCGCGTTGATCCTGCTCAACCTGCTGCTCAGATATGACAGCCACACAGACACACACAGACACATACACACACATGCACACACACAGACACACACATGCACACACACACGCACACACACAGCATAAGGATGTCAGGGTAGACATGGAGAAACGTGGAGAGAGAATGGGCCCTGGAGAATTTGATGGGTCTGAGTCTAAACTCTAAACTTTATTCAAGTCCTGTTGTTGTTTGTTTGCTTATTTTTGTTGTTTTGCTTTTGTTTGTTTGTTTGTTTGTTGCTTTGAGTTGGGAGTGGCATGTTCTGTCATTCATGCGCAAACTTCTCCTGACTAATACAGAAACCACTGCTGACCTTGTTCACACAGCATAGTTCTTCCAAATCCAAGAAGAGGCTGCAAAGGAAACAACCTGTGATCTGTAGAACCTGTCACAGAATAGATGGGTAAGGATTCCATGACAATAAATGTCAGCTCAACAAAGCACTTGCCAGTGAGGAGATGAAGTTGTGGTGACATCCCAGTAGCAAGCTTGTGGTCACCAGACATATTCATGCGAAGGCCACAGAGGTTCCTTCTGCACACTTGGAAGAGGACCTACCTGTCTGAGTGCTGATCCCTTCCCTTGTTAATCTCTTGTCTCCAGAGAACTGTGGAAAAACAGAAAAACATGTAAGGGCATGACAGAGTTTAAGTCTTGGATGTGTTTTCCTCGTTTAACTAAATTTCAATTCTCTCTTGGCTTCTCTTTCTGCTCCTTTATCACCAGAACTTTCATTTCTGCATCCGCTGTGTGCAGTTCCACATAAACCTGCCTGGCCTCTCTCCTTCCCCTCAGACAGGAGTCTGCCAACTGTCTGCCAACTATGCTTCACAGAGCCTCAGCAGCTTGGCTTAGAGTTTGCAAAGGGAGGCACTGGAGCGAGAGCTGTGATGACAGGAAGAGAAAGGCACCCTGCTCTTTGCTCAAACGTCACAGGCCACTCGGCACTTGTCATAGCTGGAGCGGAGGGATCTCAGCTCTAGGCCGCAGGGGCAACTACAGAATCTTTCTAGCAGCTCCAGAATCAGGTCAGGCTCCATGCACAGCCAAGTTGGGGAGATTCATGCTTCCTTAACTGAGGTTGTGGCCTCTTCCTCCTTCTGCTCCTTCCCAGTTATTCACTTTCTCCCTGTTGCTCCTGTGCTCTTTCTTACCTCTGGAGCTCATCCCTCATACAGCCTGCCAGCTAAGTAAAATGTCTCCCTGGATCCTGTGTTCCTGACTGGACTCAAAATGATGCAATCACCAGCCCTCAAGAGTGTCTTCTAGCCTGAGGCCATCCCAGTCCATGCCAAGGGAAGCCTCCTATAAAATCAGCACTGGGCAGCAGCAGCAGCTAGCCCCTCCTGCCCTGGCCTGAGCCCCAAGCTGCTGTCCATCAGGAACAGAGCCATGGAGTCTTCAACACCCAAAAATCCCGTCTGGTGAGCCTGTACTCTGAGACAGACCTATGGCTTCAATTTCTCACTCTACATCAGCTCCCCCAGGCTAGTTGTCATGTAGCTGGTCTCATTGAGAGGACAATAAGGGGCCCATTTGTCAGGAGTTGGCTTATGCCAGAAAAATTCCATTTCCACATGATATTTATCAACAAGAATGCCCACAAACACATTCCTACCACCTAGTCCCATAGCAGATTTAACTACTAGACAGAATCCATCTATAAGCAGGTAAATGGATCCCTCCCATCTGGTAAGGAGAGCAGGAAAATGCTCCGCTACAGATTTTCTCTAAGGGCATCCCTGGGAAATGGCTGAGATTCCGGGGAGGATGGGTCAGCCAACTCCATTCTTGCCAGCTTGGTGTCCAGAATAGATTTTGAGGCCAATTAAGGGTTCTGGATGGGCAGGGAGAAAGAGAAACATGATAGCCAAATGAGGAAGATTGTAGATATTCTATTTAACTCCAACATATTCTGGAAAATACATCAACAAACCTATAACCATCACTGTTACTTCAAGCCAACAGAATGTCAAATCTGTGTCAAATCCAAAGTAAACTCCATCAACACAACACACTTTGTGTATGAAGCACTATGATGCAAGGGATGAGAGGGACCAAGGTTAAATCCTGACATGATATTAGGACCTAATGGTCTCCAGGCTTCTCATATGGCTGAGCTCAAAACCCAAAGAGATTTGGAGGATACTGACGGACATGGGATTCCCTGGGACACAGTCATGGATACTTAAAAGCTACTTAAAAGTTTTAGATGTGACTTAAGTGTACAGCCAACATTTATGGTAGAGATCACGGTATATTGAATAGGACTCATTCTGGTACTAGGGTCAGCTTTAGGAGGCTCTGGGTTCTAGCTCAGTCTCCTGAGACAGCCTGTGCTTAGGTCTCTAAAGCGCTCATCTCTTGTTGGTTGAGCTTGGAGTAGGACTTCTATAGAACTAGAACTCTGGAGTCCCCTGAGGATGCGGGACCATGCCTGCTTGCCCCTGCTCTATAGAACCAGAACACTGGAGTCCCTGAGGATGTGGGACCATGCCTGGTTATCAGTGCTCCATATCTACTACACAGCTCTCCCATCT
The DNA here is from genome assembly GCF_004785775.1 of Grammomys surdaster. NCBI lineage: Eukaryota > Metazoa > Chordata > Mammalia > Rodentia > Muridae > Grammomys > Grammomys surdaster. The sequence continues at coordinate 5,983,817 of NW_021604569.1, forward strand.
TTTCATAAGACTTTCATTCCCCAACAATTACTTGGTTCTGTCAACAACAATCCTTAAGAATTGAGCCCAGATCTGAGTCAACTTTTTCTTATTTCACCTTCCTTTTCTACGCAATATGCCAGAGTGTCTCCACTTCTTTTCTCCCAACATCACATCCTAAGAGCCTCCAGAGTTTCAAATATCATCAGCAAACAATGAGAGAGAAATAAAGCAGAGAAACAGGAAAGCGAGCAGCCACACCCATCCTGCGGACCCCCTGGGCTGGTGTTCTCATCGTAAGAAAGTCTTCTGGTTAAGTCAAAAGAGGATAGCTGTTGAGTTTTCCGGATACAAGGCAGAGAGTTCCGTGCAAAAGGAGAGGGCAATCTTGGGTAAGGCCTTCCACAGCATCTTTGTCTCTGCTCCAACAGAGTAAAGAAGAGCTAGCCCTGTAGTATGGGATGCCCATTCTGACCAGGGGCTGGCAGGCACCAGATGATGCTTTGATGTTGGCAAGAGGAGTTAACTGTAGGCCTCTCTTCTGCAATTGTTCCCATCTCCATGTTACCAAAGCTAACTGTGTGCTTTATGACTTACTCAACAGTAAATCCATCTAACTTTCTATTTCCCCATGTTCACAACTGACACCGGAAACCTACATTCATAGAGGAAGCTTGGGCTCCAAACATCCAGCTGGTATAATTACTGCTGTTATGTTTTAAAGAAATGCATGACCATCTGCAGGTTGACAATGAAAACCATCAGAATGCATGAGAGTTTTCTGGTGGCATGAGGGTAGAACACACTGGATACCAGGGCAAGCAGCGTTTTGAGAATTATGCAAGCAAAACAATCATACACATAAAAATAAATAAATCTTCCTAAAAACAATAGATGATGGAAAGATCCTTGACCAGTGTTGTATATTTCCACCATTTTGGAAGCAGTTTCAGACTTCATTTTCAATCTTCATGATTATTATTTTCAGGCTAATGACCATAGGCAAATTCCACAGGCTTAAATGCATCTTTCCTCCCTTAAGCCCACTTCCCCTGCCCTCTGCCTCTGATGGAGCCCATGACCTGGAAGCCCCTAATTCCAAGAACTGGTCCCTTACCTGCCACAGTCAGTAGTTTTTTTCTTAGTTGTATCTCTCATCAAGACTTGTGTCTCTAGCCTATCACTACCTCAAACTAAGCCTTTTTCCTAAGTCCTCGGGACCTTTGTCCTGGACAACTAAAATTGGCCCCAAGTCTTCTCAATCCATAGCCAGGAGAGCAGCCACTGGACTCGCATGCCTACGAGTGCAGAAGCCACAGCAACCCCATCTCTAGAATTAGTTTACTCCAAGGACAAATGTGGAGTGTCTCTTTGTATTATCTTTTGTATTTAAATTTGTTTTTAATTTTTTTTAATATAGTCTTACACACGAGTGCCCTGCATGCACACACACACACACACACACACACACACACACACACGCATATGAAAAAATCCATTTCCTTGAACACATGTGAACTAAGGTATTTTAGATAATGCATTTGAGACCCATACTAACTTGCATTAGAATGATAGGTTACTCCTTACATCGTATCTGAAGGTACCAACTTGTGACTCCTCAGACTGAGCCCATGTTATACACAGGATGTAACTTTTTGCATACTGAAGGGAGATAGTGAATTAAAGTAGCTGAGTTGGTGCATAAATTCTCACATCCTTAGACTAAAGCAGAGCCATGCTCAGCCCAGTGAGGGCATCCAGTAAGGAAAGCACCACCTCAGGTCCTCAGGAGCCGCATGGACTAAAGCAGAATATGGTGGCATGCCCCTGTGATCTCAGTGCTAGGGAGGTGGAGCCAGGTATAGCCCTGGAGCACACCAGCCAAGCAGCCAGCCTGCTTGGTCATCTCCAGGCCAGTAAGGGATCCTATCTCAAAAAAAAAAAAAAGGTAGATGGCGCCTGAGGACTGATATCTCAAGTTGTCCTTGGACTTCTATATGCACATACCTACATGCATGTACACACTCACGGACATGGACACGCACGTGCGAGCACACACACACACACACACACACAAGGAGAGATCCACAGTTGCAGCTTAGTAGTGTACACTTAAGTACTTGATTTAGGTACTATCATGGGAAAGCTGACCACTGTTTATGCAATTATAATACTTAGAGAACTTCTCCTTCTGCTGCTACTGATGTCCCTAACACCATGGCAGCCAAAATGTCATCTGGACTCTGAGAAATATTGAATGAGAATTCCTTCTTCTGTTACAACTACTGTTTATGGAGAGTGCAGTAAACATTTGGACTGATGGGAAATATGACTGGAGAAGTAGCCAAGGTTGGATCATTAGTGTTCAGTTAGCAAGTGGAAGTGTAGTGGCCAAGAGTATGGGCTCAACGGTTAAGAGATCAGCAATCCTGGAGAAGTTGCCTAATGTTTTTGTTCCTCAGTGCTTCATCCTTATTATGGGGATGATGATGATGACGAGGAGGAGGAGGAGGAAGAGGGGGAGGAAGAGAAGGAGGAAGAGGAGGAGGAGGAGGAGGAAGAGGAGGAGGAGGAGGAGAAGGAGAAGCAGCTTAGGATAAGATTGATCCACTCAGCTATTGAGAGGATTCAGTGAGACTGTGCATTGGAACCATAATTCATAAATGTCCCGCAGGTGTTAACTGCCATTACATAGCCATTCAACAAGAACTATGAGCAAAGGGGAACAACTGAAAGATGGTGACATGGACTGGCATGGTACACTCTCAGGAGGACTTGTACAGTCTGTGGCATCGAGCATCCCAGCAAGGAGACTGTGGTCATGACGCAGACAACAGATGAGGCCGAGAACTAAGAATTAGCAGTGGGATCAGGTGACCCAAGGGCTCATCGCAATTAACACGAGAACATACTGGAATAAGCAATTAATAAGTAAGATGGAGGATGGAACATCCATTTTTTATAGTTGAATTCTAATTAATAAATGTGAAAGGAGCACCAGAAATAGAAGAAAAACATTAAACAAATTACGGAATAGTAATCACGATAGATAAGAATGCTGAACTGACTGGAAGGATATTTGAGTAGTCTCAAATTATATCCCCACAAGATGGCTGTTAGGTAAGAGAAAAATAATAACCAACCTGGTAGTCACTGTCGTAACCAAGTGAACAAAGAGAGCATCATAGGTAAGAAAACATATTGATACACTACAACTCTTGACCAGACTCCTTAAGAATGCTACTTCTATGTGAATCTTGCACAAAAAAAAATGCAGAACAATCTAATTATAATAAAACATTGGACAAACCCAAACCAGAGAATATTTTTATATAATTAGTCAGTTCTCCACGAAAGTGTCAAAGTCATGAATGACAAACTGAAAAACTGTCCCTGCTTTCTCAAGACAAAGGAGCCATGACACAGAGGTGCAAAGTGGGACCCCAGATTGGATCCTAAACTGGAAAGGTAGATTGGTGAGGTCATGTGAGGTCATGTGAACTCAAACAGGCTCCACACTCACTCGGGGCCCATTTCTGAGTTGCTACACTTGTACCATTGCCTGCTTAAGATGCTACCTTTGAGAATTTTAATGATGCTTACGAGGAAACCCTAAGCTATTTTCAGAACTTCCATGAATCTAAAATCATTTCAAAACAGAAAGCTAAAGATAAGCACAGTGCCTTCATCTGACTCCATCTTTATTCATGGAGGATGCTTACTGTGCCCAAGTATGAAGTCATATGGTCTGAGTTGATACCTGGACTGTTACTTTCAGACCTCCCCAGACCGGGATCCACCTTGTCCACACTTTGTATCAGTTATGTGCATGTCTTTCTCAATCAGTTCAACAAGGACTGAGGACAGGAGTGATACCTTACCTTTAACCCAACACCGAATATATGTATCAGATACTATTTGCTACTTTATCCAAAGAAATTTTGCTACAAAGTCATCTTCTTACAGTGAAGTGTGCTCCTATTTGAGAACAATAACTGGCCTACATTCACATGACACATTCTCTTCAGAGAGCCAAGGAAAATAATAATACATGGACAAGTTGTTAGGAGTTAAAAAGAGAAATTCAACAAGAACACTGAAGATCTTTGTTCTCTTTTTACCCTGACTTCAACTAAAATTAGTGACCATGATGCCACAGTAGTTGTTAACAAAAATAAAAAATAAAAACAACCAAAACCAAAACAAACAAAAACAGAGGGAATTTGCTATCCAGACATTTTAACTGTCTTATTGGGAGAGAAGAGGGTGTCTCTGTTCACATCTAGGAAGCAGAGGCCAGGGCTGCTGCTTAACAGCCCCCCAGAGGATCAGAAAGCCAGTTAGGTTCTCACTTGTGAAAGTAACTGAGAAGGCCTCATGGCCATCAGAGAACAACGCACAGTGCAGACAAAACCTGAGGTCTGAGAGTTGGTCAGCTTCCAACTTCAAAGAAAGGGTTCCAGGTGTCTAAAGAGAAGCAGTGAGGACCTACTCATCATCTCTAATTTTCTGTCTATCGAGAGTCTCACTAGCCAATGTGGGGAGGAGATCCTTAGTCCACACTTAAGATCCGTCTTAAGAAATGGTATGGGCCAGGGTTCATGCTTTCATCTCTAGCTAGGCATAACACCCACATTTTCCATACACTGTTTCAACACCAGCACAATGAAGTCTCCTAGTGACATGATGTCTGTCATCCCTGAGGCCAAGAGACTATCTATGGAGTAGACTGTTATGCCAGCTGTTGGGAAAGAGGGTAGAGAGCAGGCAGAAAGGGTGGTGGAGAAGAAGGCCAAGGGTTACTGGAAATACTACGGTTGTGGGACAAGCAGAATGGTAGCATTGGTGACACAGGTGAGCAGGACGGGAGCACTGCTGACACAAGTGAGCAGGACGGGAGCACTGGTGACACAGGTGAGCAGTGTAGAATCAGAGCCTCCTTCTGGCTACCTGGCAAATAGGGTCTTCTTCAGGCTGCCTTCAGATCAAGATACAGAACTCCCAGCTCCTTTTCCAGCACCATGTCTGCCAGCAGGCTGCCATGCTTCCCTCCATGATGATAATGGACTAAACTTCTGAAACTGTAAGCCGGGTCCAATTAAATGTTTGCCTTTATCAGAATTGTCTTGGGCATGGTGTCTGTTTACAGCACTAAAGCCCTAACTAAGATACTTAACAATTTTTTAGGTGTTCCTATGTCTGGCCCAGTTGGCCACCAATATTAACCAGCACACAACCTGTGCCTAGATGGGCCTTTGAGGAATCTATTAAACCAAGGCTGAGCCTGCCCACATAAGACAGAGAGCAACACAGAAAAGCAACTGCATGCATTAGGGCTTTCCTGGAATTAAAGAATAGACATGCAGAGTGCGCTAGCCTTCATGTGGGCCACAAGAATACAAGGCCTACACAGCTCTGAACCACCACCTTCCAAACACAAGCAGCAGTGACTGTCTCCTGCTCAGAGAGAATCATCTGCTGCTCTGTTTGACCTGAAGGGGTTAGTTTATATCAAGGCTGGGCTGAGTTTCTGCCAGCAACGGCCACACTTGACTCTGAAGCAGAGGCTGTTGCACAGACAAGGCTAAAGTACTATGCTCTCAGCAAAGCAATTCTGCCCCTGCCCTCCAAGGGTTCCAATCTCCCCAGCACAGCAGTACTGCCTCCAGCAACCTCTGAATGAACAAAACAAAGCCATGAATACTAGGTGGCTCTCTGCCAACTGACAGGAGACATGCAGAGGCCTACCTTTCTGTGAGAGAACAAGGCAGCTGCTTTTGTGGCCTGGGTTTTGAATAGAATCCCAGGGGACAGACACAGGTCCTAACCTACTGCTCCCACTATTCCTTAGTACACAGTTTAGTCCTGGTAGGATCTGCTTTCCTTACCTGGTGACCACCTAGAAGAGTTGGTGCATGTGATGCATACAGCACAGAGAATGACCCACACCACCCTGGGGGTGTGGCTATGCCTGTATATTCCTAGTGGAGATGTCTGACCACAGCCTCTGCTCAGAGGGAGGAGCTCAGGATGACAGCCATAGTCTATCTTCACACACACCTTGACCCTGACCTACAGGGTACAGAGAGGCACATCTACCACCACCCCCAAATGTTATAGAAACTCAGAAAGTGCTGATAAATCTATTTTTATTTATTTCCAATTTATACTCTGCCACATTCCAGAAAGGATGAAAGCAGTAGGGATAAATCTATGTAACCTCTAGAGACAGGAGTCAGGCAGAGCACATGCTTCTCTGAGTCTGCCAAGGTCAGAGCACCCCAGCCTTGCTCATCAGCAGATGTAGGAAGGATGGGAGGGGGTATGGGTACCACCACCGCACACTTCCCTGTGCCTGGCTGTCTCCTTGTGTCCTGCCACCCTGCCCACTGCTCTCATGTTTCTCATGCCATACTACAACCATGCTGGCCCCAGATGCTCTTAGAGAGTTGTGGGAACAAAGACTATCAAGGGATGAACTGCTGTCCCATAGCTACCTCCATAAGGAAAGAAAAGTATACATGAAACCAAATCAACAGCAGCTTTGCAGCTCTGGGAGGCGTGGGCAAGTCATTTCATCATGAAAAAGCCAGAGCCTGACAGTATTGAGGGAAGGGCCTGGTTGAGTTAATGGTCTGTGAGACACATTGTACCTTAGTTCGTGTACACATTAGCACCTGCTCACAGAATTTCCGAGTGGCACAGGTAAGCAGTTCCCAGTAGCAGTTCCTGTCTACTTCACAGTTCCCAGGATCTGGGGACCTCCCTGTCCTTAAGTCTACCCTGGTCTCTTCTCTCAGGCCTCTGCCCTCTGAATGAGTGTCATCAGTCACCTCAGCTTGTCTTGCTTAACCCCCTGCTGACCTTCACTCCTCCACAGCCTTATCAATGCTGACAAGAGCACAGCGCCCTGAGGACAGACTGCTGGGCCACCATGCAGGAACACAAGAAGGATAGGTACTTGGACTGGTGGGAGAGCCTGGAGATTTGCTGCCTCCTTCTGACTGGACCATCCATGTCCAACTTTAGAAGTCAAGAGCAAGCTCTTGACTCACAGAGATGGTCAAGAATCAGGAGAAATCTCCTTTCAATGGCTTGGCGTTGGTGTCCAGGAATCTGCTTTTAACAAGTTTGCTAGAATATTCTGCTGCATGGAACTCTGCTGCATGTGCTGGCCTGAAATAAGCCTGACCCTGGCACCTAGAAAGAACCCTGGTTGGGTTTCCAATACTAAAGAAACAAGGCTCTGGTTCTACTACCAGCCAGGTGACCTTAGACTTGTTAACAGTCTGGGTCGGCTTCAGACTCCGAATCAAGGAAATAAGATCTATGAGAACAGGATTCCTAGAACACTGACCATACCAAAAAGTAGATAGCATTTATTGAGCATCTGTAGACTAGAGTTTTACACAGAGAGAGATGCTCAATAAATTCTATCTGTCTTTTGTTTCTCTCAGTGTCCATATACAGGAGGTACAATTGATAGTCTGAGTGTTGTCAAAAAATCGTACATTAAGCAGCTTCTCCAGGTCCATACTGCCAGGGATGGGGACCTACAATTTGAATCCAGACCTTTGGACCTGAAAGTCCTAGCATATCATTGCCACGTTCCAGTCCCCAGGTGTGAATGATATTCTGGTTTTTCTAATTTGGAGCTCTAGTCACCACCCCTGAAGCTGCCCTTGGATCACCCTGTAGACCAAATTAAAAGCAAGTCTCACTACACAGGATCAAAATTAGCCTAAGACCCACACGTGGGAGGGGAACCCATTACTCATACAAAGTTGGAGCGGATTTCAAAGGACAGAAGCAGGCACTAGTAGTGCCAAGGTCTTCCCCATTCCAGAAGCTCCTAGTAGGGGCAGACAAGACTTCAGAGAGGCAAAAAGAACAGGCTGGGAAAATGCCCACGAGGCTAGACTGCCAGGCCCAGCTTGTCAGGGCAACAGGCCACTGTGGACCTTTGCCATGTCTTTCAAAGTTCTGAAAGCTCTGATTATATCTCAAATCATAAGGTGGACATCCAAAGCTCCCTAGGGATTCCCAGAGCACCTGCACCCCTCGTGGGGGCAGAAAGCACAGGAAGAACTCTGAGCTCAAGATCACTCTGGAGTAACGGAGAGTGATGGAAAGCTGAACCTGCACCAGCCTTGAAACATGTGCTGGCTAAACCCTAGCAGAATCTTGGACGGGGAGAAGATGCAAGGGGACCAAAGACAAAAGCCCTATGTGTCCTTCTACTCCCCAGCTGGGCGGACAGAAGCACAACTGGCATTTCACCTCTGCTCACATAATTTACGAGGCTCACAAAAGCTTAACTCAGCACCACTCTGCAATGATACCTGCCTATGAGTTCAACAGGTGTACTTACTCCTTGTCCATGAAGCCTTTCAGGGCCACCTCTCCCTTTCCAGCCATAGCCCCTGCCTGACTCTTTACAGTCTGCCTCAGACTCCACCCGCATGGTGGGCTACTGAAGGGCCCAGCTTGCAGCTTGCAGCCGCCTGACTTAGGATGCCAGCTGTTTAACAACTGTGGGAGCTTGAAGGAGCCCCTAACTTCTTCCAGGTTTAATTTCCTCCCCCTTAGTTTGGGGATGGTAACTATCTCAACTTTACCCCATGGCTGTGGGAGCTCAAGGACACATGGGAGATAAAGCCACAAGGCAGAATTGAAGGCCCCTATTTACCTTTCCAAATGCACATATATTTTAGCATTTTCCCAAGTGTTTTCATATCCCTCAGTCATAACAATAGCACTATACACTGTCTATGGAGGGGCTGCTATGTGCTGAATCCTGAGCCGAGTTCATGGCTTCTTTAGCTACCCTTCATGAGTCTGCAGGCTGCCCGTCCTTGGCAACTGCTACCCAAACCAATGGCATCTCTTTCCGCTGAGGCAGTCTCCCTGTGTGAAGTGTGTCTGTGCACATCTCACCGCATTAGGCTTATCAGGTACATTGGCAAGCGAGGGGACAGAGCTCCTGAAGAGAAGCATTACAAATATGGACTGCCTAAGTAGAGGGCAGCCTGAGGAGGGGCCCTTGTCCTCTGCCTGGTTTTGGACCTCCACAATAGAAAACAGATCTTGGTGAAATTCGTCTCTCGTGTTTGGTTTCCTCTGTTCGTAGTGTCTCTTCATAATACTATTAAAGGAGTTGTTTCCTCTCTGAACAAATTGTCAAGTTTTCCCCAGTCCCAGCAAAGGGTGAATGTTTGCTACCTAGAAGAAGGCCCCCCAACAGAGGCAGATCACAGTAAGATAGTAAGTTCCACACCCTTAACCTGCATCCAGTGTTTGGTAAGGAGACACTCTTGGGAACACAAACTCCAGCCGTGACAAGGGCAAGGAAGTCGGCTTTCTGGATACACATGGTGTTTCTTCTCTCATTTTCCCCAAGAGCCATCTCATACCATAAATGATGGCCAAGGTAAGATAAGCTAAGGATGTGTTCAGAATATTCAAAATGGAAGACAGATCATCCCATGAGGGAGGCCCATGCTCTCCAGCAGCCCAGGAGCCAAACTTACCCAGGAAACCCATCCCATACCCCTAGCACTTCCACCAAAGAAAGGAAACGTCAAGAGAATGTGCTCTAGATTATTTAGAAATGTAATAACATTACATGAATTGAAAGAGATCGGGACTTTGTTTTGTACCGGATTTAACAGCACTACTCCTGCTTCCTCCCTCCCTTGTGTGTTCTAAGAGTCTTTGCCTGCTTAGAGTGATTTTGAGAACGGGAAGGATCCAGGGGAGGAATGTAGCACAATAGCTGGTCTGTGACAGGCGGTGACCAATGTTAGACCCTGGTACTTGCACTTTGGCTTCCTCTGTTCTGACTCTTAGAAAATTAGCCATGGGTTCAATCAAATGGTTCACTCTTCCGGTTGAAAACTGTATTCCAATATCCAAATATCCCTCTAGTCTCATGGTACCCAGGGCTTAATCAGACACACCTGGCATGCTTTGGGCGCATCTGATAGAAGACTCTGCCCTGGCAGCCTGCCACCCTGGGGCCCTGGGTAGGAGAGAAGCTGAGTGTACAGTCAGGAAAAAGGAGAGAAAATCAGAACAAGGAGTGGCAGACAAGACAATGGAACTAGTCCCGAAGATACGTTAAAAGGCAAAATAAATAAATAAATATAAAACAATAAAGGGGGAGTAGTCACAAACCTTTAAAAGCCTCCCATACACTGTGACAAAACTTCAAAGGCTAGAACAAGTTTGATAGAGCGGTGGGATCCCCTGGCCCCCTTCTTCTCCAACCTCCCCCTCCGCCGAGTTAAGGACCACCTCCACAACCATCAGCTTTTTGCAGTGTGTACCTGAAAAGACAAGTGCCCCAGCCTCGTGGGGGTATTTCTCTCACCATTTAATAAGGAATCCTAGACCATGCCGGCCGAGAAGCATTTCTTAATTTCCCATGCAATCTGAAGCATTATCCAAGGGTTATTTTTGTTTTGTTTTACTCAGAAGTGGGGTTGCCGGAGCATTCCTCTTGGACATGTTCAGATTGGAATTAATTAGAATTCCTGTACAGTTTTCTTCAGTTATAATTATAGCTTAATTTGATTGCTTAATAGCTCTGGTTTTCGTAATGTTTAGCACCTGTTGTAAATTGCGCGAGATAAATCACCTTCTACCTTCCAGTATGTTTATGCCTAACTTTTGCCTTTTCTCTTTCAGCCGGTGGGCTCCCGACAAGAGCCACAAGCGTTGCTCACCCCTGCCCTTTCCACTAAAGAACTCTCTTTTGCAAGGCTATTTAACCAGAGAAGAAGTGACTTTTACTTAAATGCCTCCTTAAGACTGTTAGATTTTTTTTAAGGGTAAAACCTGAGAAGAAAAAAGCAGGGAGTATCTCAGATGCTGTAAACTCTGAGGACTGACCCCTGGTATTATGTAGACTTTCACTTACCGGTCACCTTTTTGATGCAGTGGTGCACAGAGTGGGTTATTTTTTTCCCCTCTTCCTTTCCATTCTGGGATTATTAGACAGCAGTGGAAGGCCTGCATCATTAATTGATTTCTCCCATGCATTGTGCTATGATACAATTTTTCAAGGCTGTGCATAATTGTGTTCTCTGTGCCAGCGTTCTGTGTTCTGTCCTTGTCATACTGTCATTGAAGGCTGCTTCCACCCTCTGTAATTGGAGATGTTCTACTTTTGGGCAAAGGTGTGGGGGCAGCTCAGGGGAACAGCGCTGACATTTACTTCATCAATTTATTTTTATTGTTCCTACATTTATTGCAGCTATAACAGCCCTTTAATAGTTATATGTCCTCCCTGTAGGGTATTCTGGTATTTGAAATTTTTTTAACTCATTTGTTCTCATAGATAACAGTAAAGTGCATTTCAGGATAACCTTTAGGTTTCAATCTCCTTTCTTCTTTGGGCTCTGAGGCAGTCTTCGCTTTAAACTTTTACTGCATCACCAGTGTAAAGGCCAGAGCACCAAGTTCATTCTACCACTGGAGTAACCACAAATTAGTGGTCCTGAAAATTTCAGGGAGGTTCGTCCTAAACTGAAAGTGCAGCTATTACTGTTAATTCAAAACTGGCCATCCTTTTAGGGGGGCACTAAAGGAAGGTGGGTGGGAAGGAGAGAAAGTGGGGGGCCATGAGAGAATCCAGGTGAAGATTAACTGGGTCTCACATTACAATCCTGGTCAAGTAAGGTTTGTAATGAAATCTTTATGACTGAGAATCATTAGACTGGACTCCCACATCTCTGCTCTTCAAGGTGAAAGGCACAGGACAAGTGAGAAGTACTTACATACTCTCAAGTTGTCTCCTCTGTCTAGAGATTGGCTGTTCCCAACTTCAGATCTGGCCTTTTCCCCCCTGTCAGAGCCCTGTCCTAGACGCAAAGCCTTATTTGAAAGCCTAGTTTGTTGACTTTTTACACTTTGTCTTGTCCGCCTTACTACACCTTGTCTACAGTAGAGAAACCTGAGTGTGGCAAACAATAGCTCTACGCTTTCTCTTAAGGCCCATCACCCAGGACATCCTACTTTGGTTGCCGGCTTTACAATAACAATTCCCTCTGAGTGATACCCACAAGCACTCAGAGAAGTGTCCATCTGTGTTTCCCTCCCAGCATCTCTACACAATTATTTCCACACCTTCTCTTCCTCACAGTGCCCTAGGAGCTACCAGAGAGGACCAGATTTCTTGTTCACTATTCAGGGCACCAGCTGCACAGTGGTTCTGATGTCCTCAGGTGGACAGCAGCCTACAGAGGAACACAGCTGCAGCCCCACATTGACACCATTCATAAACAAAAAGTGTTTTCAAGCAAATAAGCTCTCAAGATCCATTAGAGTGGGAGATAGAAGTAAGTCATCCTGGGGAGAAGACCACAGATGGAGTGGTCAAGGCTGGGCCTCCAGATCTTGGCCTCCTAACCTCCATCCATAGCCAGTGCTCTTACAATAGCAACAAAGGAACCCTAAGACACAAAGTTTTGGGGGATGAGAGATGACTCTACTCAATGCTGTCTGCAAGAGGTTCTTCCCTTGCCTCCTGCTCCTGCTCACCCCACCCCTGTGTCTGTTGCCCCTTGTATCCCTCTGGAAGCTTCCGTTGCCTGGGGCAGCTCTTTGGAAGACTGTCTTTCCCGAAGTCTTGGTACAGCTACTAGAGGGTGTAAGAGAGATAAGGGAGTAAAGAGAGAAACCATGGTCCTGAAACAAGAGAAGAAACTCCCCACACACCTCCCTCCAGGTCAAGGAACCACTCTGAGCCCTGCCTCCCACAGGACTGCATAGAGGCCTCTAGCAATGATGCTGGCAAGCATGGGATGGTGGTGAGATGGAAGGCTCAGGAGGCATCTCTGTAAGTTATTATTATCAGGTTGGCCTAGGAGCTATAGAAAGGCACCACCATTGGGAAAGTCATGAGAATGTTTTAGTTTTTCCCCATCTGTGAGCTGATGAAAAACTCAGATGTTCCTTATTCAGGTTCCAGACTCCTTCCCTCACCTTTGCAGACTTACAGAGGAAAGTCAGGATGGGTTAATTCCACAGCTTGGGCCCTGGGAACCTTGGAGAGCACTCCCACCGCTCTGGAGGGTTTCCAATGTCTCTACTAGAAAGGAAGAGTCATTGGGCACAGGTCGTTGCCTGCATTGTGAAGGTAACTTAGACACACAGGAGCAAGCTTCACTGTACACAGGAAACTTCTCACAGATTAAAGTCAGGGTTGTAAGATCTAAAAGATAAAAGTACTAAACGTTCATTTAGGTAGATCTCAATTTCAAAGACGCATTTGCATCTCCATTATTCAAGTCAAGATATGGGCCACAATTATCAAGTGAGTTGATAGCCAGGGCGTTTTGGCAAAGAGCAAGCCCTTCCAGAAGGAAATGCTGTCTTTGACCTCAGGCAGCCTTGATGCTGTGGCAGGGCACCTTGGAGGAGCAGACAGAAGACTACAGGAAGACACAGGGGATGCAGGGAGCTCTTCATGCAAGATGCACTTAGAAGAGAAAGAGAGACAGGGCACGGGCAGGTGTAAGAGCAGCCCATTGAAGCAGGAATGAAAGAAGAAAGAGGCCTGATGGCAGTGCTTGGGAAGAGCATGGTAAGATGCTTGAAACTCAGCCAGTGAGGTAAGTGGAAATGTCATGTGGTTTAATCTGCTCTTGTAAAACTACAGAATGAGGTTAGATCAACGGCTCAGCAGTGAAGAACACTGGCTGCTCTTCAGAGGACCCACGTGCACCTCCCAGCACCACACAGAGCCTCAAAACCACCCGTAATTCCAGTTCCATGGGGCTCTGATGCCATCTTCTGACCTCCACAGGCACAGAATACATACATACACATAAAAATAAATAACTCTTTTTTAAACCTTCAAGATAATTTTCTTATATCGTGTCTCTATTTGTATGTTTTCTCTTTGAAGTACCTATTCACGTGCTTTACCTGTTTTCTTATTAGTTCATTTATGTTTTACTGGCTTTCATTTATTGTTTTTTCTATATTAAAGAAATAGACATCACAAAGACTTTCCCATTTGTCATTTTTTCCCACTTGTTTCATTGTATTCTTGCTGTGTCAAAGCAGCCAGCCAGAGGGTAGTTCCTGTTTCTATGACAGTTTCCCATGTGGATTGTCTAGATTTTATACTATTTAACCAGCCTTATGCTGTGTGTAGTCTTAGGCCATGCTTAAAATGTCTATTTTCAAAATATTACTTATACTTTAGTATGGTTATACTTTATGATTTATTTTTTCCTGATACTTGGGAATCCAGTTATTAATTTTTCTAAGTGACTTGATAGATGCCTTAACACTGTTTTGCAAATAATATTGTAAATTCTCACTGACTTCCCACACCCCCATCTTTAGAGTGTAAGAGAGCCCTGTGAACTTCTGACTGTACTTCTTGACTTTACATTTTGTTCTAGTGATTTTTCTATCTTTTCCTTGGACCTATGCTATACTGTTTTAGTTACAATAGTTTTATTATATATGCCTAGTCTGCTAAAATGTAATTTAGAGGCTGAAGTGATGGTTCAGCAGTTAAAAGTATAGCTGCCTTTCCAGAGGAGCCAGGTTTGTTTCCCAACACTGACCTGGTACCTCACATTCATCTGTAATTCTAGATTCAGGAGAGCCAACATCCTCTTCTGTCTTAGTTGGGCACCAGCACACATGTGGTATGCAGACATACATGTGAGCAAAATGCATGTATTATAATAATAAAATAAAATTTAGAAATATACTTTATAAGTTATATTTTATTTTGAATGAAATTCAGTTTTATGAAAGCGTGAAACTGCCAGGACCTTATTCTACACTAAGAGTTCTTGCTCAAGTTATAGTCACTCAAAGAGTTTGTTTCTTAGAAAACAAAGCAGAAAGTGAAATTTGTCAACAAAAAATATTTAATAAGATTTACCCTGATAGGCTAGTGAGATGGCTTAGCGGGTGAAGGCATTTGCTGTTGAAACCTGGCTGAGTTCCGTCTCCGGGACCCACACGGCTGAAAGAGAGCAAAGATCATGGCAAGCTGCCTCAACCTCCAGATGTTCCTATAGCATGTGCACACCAAGGCCACACACCCTAGATAGATAGATAGATAGATAGATAGATAGATAGATAGATAGACAGATTTTTTTAAAAAATGTAAGATCTACCCCATTGATACCTAAGAGATTGAACTGAAAACAATAAGACAGAGATTTTGAAGTTGATTAGGCAACAAAGTACCAGCCCACAAGTACCAAGGTCTGTGGAAGAAAAGACCCTGTGGATTCAAGAGATCAGAAAAGCATCTCAGAGGTGGACATAAGGACTGGTCACATGGACTTTTGATGGTAGTAGAAAGGGTCCCTTTACCCTGGGATCAACTGTCTTACTGCTAAGAACTAAAGCTGGCAGTTATTGAGAGCCTGTTTACCAAGTCCTGCTCTAAATGTGTAGCATGAATGAAACTCAAAACTTCCTCAGACACTAAGATAATGCTTAGCACACTTAACTTGGGTGTGGTGGTGCTGGCCTGTGAGCCCAGCTCCTGGGTGGTGCATACCAAAGCACACCAAGGTGCTGATTAGGCCATCCTCAGATGACCTAATATCTAAGCGTTCAAAGCCAGCATGGGACATCTAAGATTCTGCTTTTCCCACCTGGCCAGAACAGCTTATTCCAACCATCACAAGGGGGATCCTTTCCCACGGGGGAAGCCAAAAGTTCTTGTTCCTGTACACTGTTTGAGCCTCCAGTATAGTCTAGTCACCTGCATGACCCCTGCTCACCTGAGACTGGTGTAGCCCCTGTCTGACCTCATCCCAGGCTGACAGCTGGTGAGGCACTCACCCAGCCTCCTCAAGTCCAGCCTGCCTTACAAACAAACAAGGGAAGAGGATGCTACTCCTGCAGAGTGGCCCCAGAGGGGCAGGCTCTAGAAGTAAGGAGATCGAAGAAACAAATGCCAGCCTTTAAGTATTTCTGCCTTTAAGAAAGAAACAGAGCCTGTGGCCTCCTGCCGTCCAGTGCCAGCAACTGCCTGAACAAAAGGCCCTCTGGCAGGCAGGGTCAGGAGACAACACAAAGCCCCATTGTTAGGCTACACCAGCAGTTTCCCAACTTTGCTTTTTAAGCCATACAACCATTTGTGACCCCTGAGCCATGCACTCCATGTCTGGAAGGGATTTCAGGTGGAGCCTGTCACCAGGAAGAAAACCGTGGTGCTGAGAGTCCGTGGCAGGCAGACACCACACTGAGGCAATGGTGCAAAATGTCAGTTTTCCCGTTGCTGCTCTTTGTTCCTCAGAGGCCTTTGGAACCAGAGCCAGGGTCCTTTCCCTGTGCCCTCCTCCCTCCTCTCCCTGCACTCTACCAGTGGTAACTGATGAGGCCTGGTTTGCCCTGACTTCTGGCTGCACTTAAGAAGAGCAAAGCTGGGTCCCTTAACTGGCCTTCACCTTCTTTCAGATTCTTCGCAGCCTGATGCTATCCCTCTGTAGTAATGCCAGCATGGGGCATAGGGTTAAGACATCTCTGCCCCTGATCCACCATCTCTCCCTGAACAGAGGGAATGGGAGAAGGAAAGGGGCAAAGAAAATGGAAAACCTGACCCCAACCTGTCATTTTCTCAAGGACCAAGAGGTATGGAAAGCAGATCCAAGCAAGAGCAAGCCCACTCGGTCTTGTCCCTGCCCGGTGGCCCTGACATTCCCCACCTCACAGAGACTAATTGAATTCATGAACCTGGGTGAAGTTGGGGAAGGTTTATGCTGGGTACTATTCTAAACTTCCAGCCCCAGAATCCATCCATTGGAGTAGAAAGCAACATAAGATAAAGGCTTTATCACATGGGAATCTCAGGTCCTTTAAAAATAGTATTGAATCCAAGTTCAAGACACATGAATCTCCACAAATTCAAAAGCCCAAGTCAGAATTTCACATCTACCTGTAGGGCTGGCCAGCCCTGTGTCATTTTGGACTTGTCCAGAATGCTGGATTCCCATATCATCTGCTTCTTCTTCTGGGCTCATAGCTAAGTGCATGCCACAAAGCTCTTAGATACTTCCTTCCCTGTGGAGCTAATGACCCAATTGATGAATTAGATCCAGACCATGGCCTGAGAGATTGACAGGAGCCAACCTTGAAGCCCTGACCTCCAAATGACCAGCCTGCCTGGAAGCTGATTTATTTTCAATGTATCTGAAGTCTCACCTCACGTGGCAGCTATTTCATGTGGCAACTGCAAGAAGCCAGTGGCCAGCCAGGCTAGGTAGGATCATTCTGTTCCCAGAGCTGGAATCCATGTTCTACAGAGAAATGGTGTTCAGTGCAGGAGCTGGTTCAACCTGCCATGTCATGGGGGCTAACTGACGTTCTGGAACTAAGCTTTTGCCTGTCTCTTCACTGTGCTAGGATGGACCTAGCACTGAGGACAGAGGCATCAACCATTTTCTGAAGGTTTCTGATTGTTAAGACCCTATGTTCCTTCTCTACTCAGTTTCTCCTGAGAGGTCAGGAAGGGAACAGCAGACAAGCTTGCCCATGGCTGGAATCTCCACAGATGTCACTGGCGGCCAGGCTTAGCATAGCACTGGCTGATGTGACTAAATGGTTTCTTGATGCTGACCTCATTTGAACACTTTATCACACTTCAGAGGAATGTGTCAGCAGACCTAACTTCTACCAGAGAGGAAGAGGAGCTGTCCCCGGATTACACAGCTAGAAAGAACACCTGGTCTTTCTAGCTTGCCACGACTTTCCTAACTTCTCAAATCACTTTACAAAGAAAGGCATCCCCAGGCCTTCACTAGTTTTCATCCCTCCACCCCAAAGTACTAGATGCTTCCGGACAGCTGCTGTGGTCACTGGGGGAGGATAGGGCGGCTACTCAGATATAGGAGGCCAGAAGACAGATGCTGCCTGCTCCCTACCTCCATGACACATAACCCTGCCCCCAGAAACTAATCGCCAACCCACTTGAGCCTGTTCGGCTGTTCCCAGAAAGCCTCAATTCCACATTGGCTATGGCAGAGTGAGCAAACTATATGAGAAGCTGAGGACAGAAGGGAACTTTGGACAAGAAGCCCCACACCTCCTGTAGCCTTCCTGATTGTGGGGCACTGAGCTTGGACCCTAAGTCTCCAAGCTTCCCCAGGCTTCCTATACTCCCGGCGGAAGCTCAGAAGCTACTGTCTGCAAAACTTGGGTGCACTTTGCAGCAGGGCAGTTCTGGCAGCTGCCCCTCTCTAATGCCTTTGTGTTGTTAAATACCAAATCCAGGTAGGAATGTGACGCGGACAAGGCCCGACGCTCTGGGTGGAGGCGTGACCAGTGGGCGGTGCTTAATATTAGAGGTAAGGCTTGGGCGGGGAGTGAACTTCCCGCCTGGAGCAGTCTCTCCTTGCTCAGCAAACCCTCGGTTTCTTGGCTGCATTCAGCTTCTTTGAGCACTTTTTTCTTACTTAAATCCATTCCGCGTGTTGTTGCACGTTCTTTGGTGCAATTCTTTTTTAAGAAAAAAAAAATCTATAATTTATGAAGGCAGTCGTTCGATAGGGTCTCCAGTCTTGGACTGGACCCTCTAAAGTACTTCTCAGTAGGCAGCGAAATCACTCCCCTTTGATTACCATGTGATTAGTTTGTTCAACGGACAGCCTTTCTTCTCTGAGGTCCTCGTGGTGTCTTCTGTCTCCTATGCACTTCTTAAGAATTTAAATGAGCCATTTTATTTCTTCCTCCAAGCCCAGAATCTACACGCTCGGCCCCACCCTTCGGCCTCCCCTTTTAGCGCGCCTAATAAACAGGAGCACAGTTTCCGAGGGCCCCCTCTAATGGGGAATTTTATGTTGTTTGTTGTGCTTCCCACAAGACCGAAGGCTGCTAAAGATTGAGAGACAGTGACATAAATGTCAGGGAAACGCCTCGGTAGTGTCAAGCCTAATTAGACGCTCGCACTTGGGAGACAACTAGAGAGCCCATAAAACTGCGCGCGCACCCTCTCTCAGCGCACGCCCGGAGCCCGGCAGATGGGGCAGGGCAGCAGAGAAGGCCCGGGAACACAGAGACAGGCGAGGGAGAACAGCTTCTCAGGGATGCTGAGCTACAGTTTAGTGCGCCCTCTTGTTCCCTGTAGGTCACTCTGGTCCTGGAAGTACCCACAGGCAACGCTTTTTTATGCATCAGGAGCTGTAGGCACAGTGCCTAGGGGCTGTGGACTTGTCAAAGGCCAGGAGAATGTTTGAGATGAAAAATGAATTTTTTTGGCTGTAAATTGCAAAGCAGGGACTGTGAAAGCAAAATGATAATTGATACAATAATTAAAGCAGCAAATTATAAAAATTATTTTACAGCAAAAATATGTGCGTGTGTACACACACATATGTGCTAACTGGGTATCTTTTATCTGCCATGCTTACAACCAGATGAGTTTCAGGACTCAGATGGTTTTGGATTTGGGTGTATTGCATACACAAAATGAGATGTGGTGGAACAGAACTCAAGTCTAAGTGTGGAATCCTTTATGTGGTTGGATGCCCCTTGCGCATGTCCCCTGAAGGTGGTTTTATACGATATTTTATAGCGTACCAACACCTTGACAACAACTTGTCACGTGAGGCGAGGCGTGGAATTTTCCACCCCTAGCATCATGCCAATACACAAAGCTTCAGATTTTGAAGCAGTTTGGGTTTCAGATTTTCAAATTAGAGATGTTCAGCCCATGCTGAACACACATACATTTTAAAGATTAGTATGATGTAGAAGAGGATTTCCAGAGTGAATGTGTCTGTAGCCTTAAAGCGGCCACGGCTAATGTTACAATGTTGTAATAATACAAGATGCCCATGCTCCTTCATAGGTTGATTGTAGAAAATATGGCACATGGCTAATGCTGAAGTCCTTCTACATATGCCATATGCGTGGGCCAAAAGGGATTATCTTTAGAGCTGCTAAAAGTAATTGGAGGAGACTTGACTTAGCTACAAAAAATAATTCACGTATTCTTTCAGTAACTATTTATTGAGTGCCTACTGTGTGGAATATTCTTGACAAAACAATGAGTAAGGGATACAAAAATCCTTGCCCCGAAGAGGCTTAGAGGTCCTGGGAACACTGATCTAATGAGGGATACCAAATTTACACTCTCTGATAGTTGAAGGAGAAGGGTATATATGATCTGACTACAATGGATCTCAGAATCACTGAAATATTAACATAAGATAAATCTCTTTTAAAAGCAGATTGGACAATGGTAAGTAAGCATTTTAACAGGGTGGAGT
Source organism: Grammomys surdaster (assembly GCF_004785775.1). Lineage (NCBI taxonomy): Eukaryota > Metazoa > Chordata > Mammalia > Rodentia > Muridae > Grammomys > Grammomys surdaster. The sequence goes on from NW_021604569.1 coordinate 6,004,051, forward strand.
GACGGTTGAGAGCAGAGTTTCTTGGCTGTCAAGGACAGCCGGGTACGGGAGGGAGTGTGGGAGGTGGGTCTGGTTATTCCGTGCCCCAGTCTGCAGCCTGTGATCCTTTGCAGATGTGTACAGAGAAAGAAAAGGCCTGTTTTTGCCCAGAGGGAGATAATATACACATGGATGAGACAGTGTGTGTGAGAAGGCACGTTGTAAACTCTCAAGTGCAATGTGAATTATATGTCTTATTATGGACATGACACATTCTGTTTATGTACCTGACAGACATGCTGAAGACATTGTGGAGAAAGCCATGTTCAATCATTTTCTACTCTCCTTTTTACACAGTTTTCTGCTAAGTTGAGCCAGCTTGAACATAAATGTCCCAAATTCTCTTGGTCACATGTTTGAATCCCACTGAGGGGTTGAGAAGAGTAACTCCCTCAAAAATAGCATTTGGAAAAAGACAGAAACATTTGCAACCTTCTGAAAGGGGCTTCTGTTATCACAGGAGGAAGGGAGTCTTCGTGGACACGAGCATACCTTCCACAAAGACTATCCAAAGCATAGGTCCAAGGCACAAGCTAATGCCCAAATCCCCCAAATCTTGTGGGCAGCTCTGGTAAATCTAAGCAAGACATCTGGTCAGTTCCCCCTTAGTTCTGTAGCAAATGTATGTGTTTAGCAGAGTTTCAGCTCTGAGTTAACTTATGATTCAAAATAAGTCTAGGATATAAATAAAATAATTATCATTAATCCCCATTTGATAGATCTGGATATTGAGACAAAGCAAACTTAAGTGGGCTGCACAAGGAATTGGTGGCTGCACAAGGAATTGGTGGCTGTCCACAATAAAAGAAACTCAGTTTTCCTAGCACACTTTAGAATTCCTTCCTTACCAACTCCCTGGTACAAGCCCACCTAGACTTTCAGATGACAAGAATTACTCTATGGGTAAATCCACACCATTAGTTTCCCTATGGCTTTTCCTTTAACATCAATTGCCCAAGAAATTCTTCCCTGGACTCTGCCTGCCTTCTGTCGTCAAGTACATACCTAAAAACACAAACACCTCAGGCACACACTGCTCAAGGGCATCCCATCCAAGACTGCCAGGCTTAGCAAATAAAAACAGAAGACATTGTTAGATCTTAGTTTTATGTAGACAAACAGATCATTATTTAGCTTGAGTATGTCTCTGACAATATTTTGGTTGTAAGATTTCATTATTTAAGCATAAGGAGATAGCTCAATGGAAGGGCAATTGCCCAGCCTGCACAGGCCCTAGGCTCAATCCCTAGCACTACAAAAGAAACAGTGTTTGTCTGTATGTCTGTTTGTTTGTTACATTGTATTAAATGATTTGTACAAATGGAGTCAATCTATAAGCCAAAAGCCCAATATTCTTTTCCAGGCCTCAAAATATGTTGGCCCTACTCACAGTCAACTGTCAAAAGTGAGAAGTTTGAATTTACTTAATTGTCAGATACTCTGAATGGTGGAGAAACTCAAGGAAATGGTGTCTCTAACTCCCATGGGATTAAACATGGAATAATCGAGAAGAGACTGTTTATCTACATAACTCATGGAAAACTTAGAGTCCTCCACTGGAAAGACTGTAGCTACTGCACCCAAGAGGCAGCTGTCCTCACTGTTACTCCCTGTGGTGGTAACTATGGTCCTTTGTTAGCATGGTTCTTGATGCTACCACTCCCTGGCTCCCGCACCTTTTTGAGTTCTCCCACAACCAGACATATGGCAACTTTGTTGCCCACAATAAACTCAATCTGTATTTGTAGACAGAAGAAACAGCAAAGTGTAGGCAGAAACCATATATCAGACAATTGATCTCAAGTGAATAAAAATGCAATCCCCCCCACACACACACCAAAAGAAGGAAGGAAAGAAGGAAGGAAAGAAGGAAGGAAGGAAGGGAGGGAGGGAGGGAGG
>NW_021604569.1:6006088-6031647 GCF_004785775.1 Grammomys surdaster
AAGAAAGAAAGAAAGAAAGAAAGAAAGAAAGAAAGAAAGAAAGAAAGAAAGAAAGGGTTAAAGGACATTGCTGCTTTCTTTAGGTCATGGAAGCTAGTAAAGGGGAAACAGACACCACAAAAGATGAAGAGTTGGCCAGGCAAACACAAGCTTCCCTCTCAGACTTTCCCAGCCCATCTCAATGTAAGGAGAGGAGCTAGTCTCAGAGGAACAGAGGCATCTCCATCATCACAGGCAGTCTACACTGTTCCATGTTCCAAAGAGGGCTAGAAGTAGCTGCACAGGACTGGATCCTTCCGGAGGGTTATCCCATCAAAACAAAAAGCCAGGGTTTTCTGTGTCTTTGTGGGGCTTTTTGTTTGTTTTGCTTTGTTTTGTTCTGTATGATACTGGGTTTGTAAATGAGAAGGAGAACATTTTATTTCTTCACTGCTGATATTTAGCTTACTACATTAAGTGTCATACACTTTCAAGATCTACCATCATCCAGTGAAGAAAGAACCTGAAGGTGGAGGGAGAAAGGCAGGAGACTATCTGAGAATCAGTTTGGGGACCTTAGGGTAAGATGGCAGGTCTAGGGATAAAGCCTCCTTCACCCAGCTTATTTTTCAGGTATAGTTACTGACAGTGTGAGCTAAGCCCAGCCAGGCAGAGAGCAAGCAAGACACCCGGGTGAGCATGGCCTCAGGCAAAGACAATCTGAGCAAAGGATGGAAACCCACACTGGCTCTGCAAGCTTGGGCCAGCCTCTTTCCACGGGTCACCTGGATGCGCTGGCCCTCAGGGATAGGAGTCCAGATGGGAAGGCAGACATTCAGAGACAATTAGCCCACTGTATGGTAAGGAAGCAGACTGGCCAGTTGGCCAAATGCAGGCACACAGAATCTCAGCAAAACAGCAGCAATAATGGCAGAGAGGGAACAATAGGAGAGAGACAGAGACAGACAGAATCGAATCATTTTGACTTGGGCTATTTCTACAAAAATTTCAAAAGGAGGCAAAACTGAGTTTTGTTGAGTTTCTTCAGATTATATGGCTGAAAGCATGAATTCTAGAGCAATTATGCCAATATCTGGTGCCCTGCTCTGCTGTTTAACCAATTCTATCACCTTAGAAAAGTTAGTGAGCCATCCAGAGCCTTGACTTACTCATCTGTATAACGGCAATTGGATATTGTGCAATTATTGTGAAAACCAAATGAATTTCAATAAACCTAAGGCACCAGACCCTGGAACATAACAAATAATCAAGCTATAGCCGTTATTACTACTACACGTCTAACTGGACACTACTTCCATTTGCTTGTTTTACCTTTGATGGTACACAGGTGCCATGTGTGGACATGAAGAGACCAACAACTTGAATCCCAAGAATTAAACTCAGGTTCTCAGACCTGAGGCCAAGTGTCATTACCCGCTGAGCCACCTTGCTGTCCCCAGAAACTATTTTTATTTTAGATTGCAGGTAGAAAGAACAACGCTATAATTCAGGGGCTAGAGTCTCAAAATCTCTTACTACCGCCCTTGTTAAGGTCTGTGGAAGAAGGATGTCTGGACCAGTGTAGCAAGATGCCCCTAGAGGAGCCTCATGCTGCCTGCAGGAGGGGACCAGGAAGAGGCTTCCCCTGGGAGCTTCTGAAGTCCGTACAGGGACACTGTTCAGCTAAGGGCACGTGAGACAGAAGTAAAAGCTAGAGGCAGCAGAGGGGACCAAGCCCACACAGGATGAGGCTCCACAGTAAAGATGGGAGTGTGTAGCCAGGGCAAAGCTGCTGCCTAAGTCAGATCCAGAAGCTCCAACCTTGGATCCGCGAGGACCTCTCTCCAGCCTCCATGCAGGTCCCCCTGACTGTCGGCACACTGGTTGCACTCAGGAGTTGCTGATTGTGAAGGCATGTGGCATTTTACTTCCTCTACTTCGGCTGGTCTGAATCACTGCAGAGTTGGCGACTTCATATGTTGAAAGTGACCCACAGAAAGAGGAGCTGGGCGTATGTGAAAAAGGTGGGGCAGAGAAGCCTGGAAGGGAGCTACAGCCATGACCATGGGAACTCTTCTTGCCTTCACGATCTGAGCCCATCAGAGCTAAGTGTCACCACTAGTAGGCAATTGGATACATAGAGGAAACAGCTAAAACCTGCAGCCATGCCTTACACAGAACTGTCCTGTACAACGTGCCACTCCACATGGCTCATGCTGTTTCTGCAGAAGGAGAAACACATATGGCAAGTGTCTCCTTTGCTGAGCATCCTCCACAGGTCAGCTTAAGCACTCCAGAACCCTGAGAGGAAATCTCTATCAACAACCCATCTCACAGCTAAGGTCACTGAGGGTTTGAGCTAAAGATTCAGCAACGTGGCCAGTGTCTCATAGCTACTACACAGCAAATCTACATGGTCTTGCACTTCCTCTGAGGAGTGAAGAAACTTAGGGTTTAAATGGAACAAAGGTCATGCACAAGGTAATAAAGCCAGGAGGGTCGTGAAACCAACTCTACCACCAAACAGGCGACCTCGGGTACCCAGTGCTCTTTGCATCAGCTGGTGAATTCAGGCTTAGCAATATGTTATTTGCGAAGGGCAAGAATGAGAAGATTATAGGGGTAGACTCAATGGGCAGCCATGCTCAAACTTACCTGCAAGAAAGAACTACTTATTTCCTTGTGCAACCTCTAATAGTAAGATGCATTCTACCAGCACCTGTTGCTGCCATAGAGTCCGAGCGCTGTGTGGGGTTTTATCAGCAGGGATGGAAAAGCCCCAGAGACCTTTATGGCCTTCTGACTTTATGGCTTTGGTATGGGACTTTATTTTTGCTTTGTAGATTAAGACAGGAAAGCTAGAGCTGAGGTTGTGTTTCTGTTAGGATAGCCAAGTAGCTATGAATGCAAGGCCCTGTACAAAGCACCTAGCACCCAGTGGTGAGCAAAGCAGAAGTGGAACTCATATCTCAATGCCCAGACACTCATGCACAGTACTGGGGTGTAGGAAATGCTATCTGACAGCTCCCCACTAAGAAATAGACATATGAAGTTCTGATTGAATCTGGTGGGTGGAAAAGATACCATCATTCTGGCCATTGGTTAGCCTGGATGTTGGTTAGATGGGGGCTCTCTAAGCCTCTTTGGCTTAGGTATGGAAATACAACAGAGGGAAAAAGAAAGGATTCCTTCCACAAATCTCAAGCTTGAAGCTACATAATTCATCCTTTTTTCCCCCAACAGATGTTTACCTGAGTTGATCTTGTCCAAGTACCATGAATGACACAAATGACATGAATGACATATATCCCAAGATTCAAGCTTGCTGTCCAAACCCTATGCCAGGCTCCACAAGATAAGATAGATAGATGCTGATTTTTTTCTGGACTCCTTCCTGCCCTGAGACCTTTCTTTTTCCAGATCTTTGTTTTGATCCTAGGGCAAATTCAACAACAAATGCAAGCCTGGTACCCCATCCACAGGATGAGGAGTTGTGAACTGTGCCCAGGCCCCAAGTTCTCAGGCTGCTTGGAGCCTACTGCTTCTATCCGTTTGTCTGTTCAAGAGAAGCCAGCAGTTGCCTGAAATTCTCCATGTTTCTCATTGTAATCAGGTAGAGAAGGGGATTTTCATTTGAAAGTGCGTAGATTTCTCAAGCACAGAGCTATCCCAGAAAGGCTGGCTACAGTGTTAGGACAGTCAAGGCAAAGAGGTACAGCTACAAGTTACCTAGTCTCAGAGAATCAGATGGTTTATTATGTACTTTTCAATTAATTCATTTTTTTTTTTTAGAGACAGAAAATAAAACCCCAGCTCCCCTACTCCCTTGCTAGTTTTGCAAATAATTTTCATTCATTGACTTCTTTTCCATCTCCAAGAAGGCTGAAGAGACATCTCCATCCTCCAAGACCATCTACTCACTGTCAACTCCCAGATTTGAGTTGGAGGCTGGGGGCAGGGGGTAACAATTTCTTTTCTTTTCTGTTCTTTACTTTTTTTTTTTATCTTTCTCACACCATTCAGTGCCAACATGAGCCTGACCATTTCCAGATGAAACTCTGCCCTCACCAGAACAAAATATTTGCCAAAAGGCCTTTAATGAACTGAAAACATTAATTTGAAAAGCCTCCTGTGTGGAAAGAATGAGGCTTGGTGAGGAGAGGAAATGACACACAACCTGAAGACTGGCAGGCGGCGGCCTGGTTCTCCAGGAAAGATGAAGAGAGGGCTATGGCAGCTTGGGGTCTAGAGCAGGCTGTCCTTTGCTCACTCTGAGTGTGGTGCCAGAACTGTGAACCTGAGCTTCTTCTCTGAGTTCCTTTGTTAGCTGCTGCACGGGGTGTCCCCAAGTTAAAAAAAAAAAATCCACCAGTCCCAAAGCATGGCACGAAGTCCTTCCCCATGACCAGAAATCCCAGCAAATATCCCACTGGCATTATTTCAAAGGTGACCACTGCCAGAGTGACATTCATATTAACAGCCAAGTCTCACCAGAACTGCCACTTTTTTAAAAAATCAAGGTGTTATTCGCCCCCCCGCCCCGCCTTCTGTGCCACCCAAATCGACTGGAGGAGACAACATGAAAGTTACAGGCTCTTATAAGACTGCAGATTATAAGTCACTGGGCAGATATAATTACAGGAATTGCTCTCCCTAGAAGAAGTGATATTTATTTCAGCAATTCTGACCCTTCACGGGGATCTTTCTGCTCCCCCTACACACACTTTTCCCTCTGTACCCCCAAAGGGCTTTTCTAACTGAAAGTGAAGCTGAGCCAAGTCCTCAAACTCTCGGCCAGCTGCCAGGAAAAGTGTAAATTTTCGTGAGCTTGGCCTGTTTTGCCAGAAGTCTGTGATGTGTCTGGACATGAACGGTTGTTCCCTTTCTGTGAGGCCAGGCTCAAGCGCCAGGGAGTTCTAGAAGCAGCACATGGAAACAGAGAGAACGACCAGGGAAATGGGCAAATGCAGCCTGCCAGTATCCCTATTGGCCTTAGGGGGGAAGATATGCCCATTTCCTTAAGACTCAGTATTCCAGTTGTGTACTGTTGACTTTGTTCTCCCAGGTGAGTGCCTTCTGAGACTTCACCTTTCCTCATGGAAAGTAAACCACTTAAGACTTGGGGGGGGGTCTCAGGGGGGGTCAGTGTCTCAAGCACTGGCTTAGCTAACTAGATTTAACCCTTGGTGGAAATGCAAGCCCGGCAGAGACGAATGCAAGATGATATTCTCAAGGAAGTGGAAAGAATGAATTTTTTAAAAGATATCTAACAAAGATAATCAAACAAGGTTATCAATCCATCTCCCAAACACTGAAGGAAACAACTTTGCTACTCTAGAGTGTGTGAACTTATGGGTTGGTGTCAAGCAGCCGAATGGGAGTCTCCTGGAGTTTGTTTTCTGTTGCTCACAAGACTACACTAGGTGAGTTTCACTGACTGCTAAAAAGCCTGTGGTCTGTCTCCAAGTTCTTGAGCTTTTGTTTCATCCTTACTGAAGAGGGCAATAAACTTTAATGTGGAGGGTGCAATTATTTGGGGGGCAGGTACAACTAGCTTGCCACCTCTGTGAAGAGAAGAAAGCAAAGCCAAGAGAGGACAGTTCTCCAAGAGATTGGAAACCACCCTTAGTCCTCTGTCCCATCCTGTCAACTTCATGACCCCAGAAAGCAGGAAAAAGGTGCAAATCAGTAGACCTGGCCTTGTGCACCAGAGAGTGGAGGGACAGGCAACCACTGTTGAAGAGTTCTACCAAACTGGGAGAGTCTAGAGTGGGGGAAGGGAGAGTTGGAGAGAAGCTTCAGGAAGGCAGACCATCCAGGAACCCAGGTGTGTCTCTAACACGCAGAAGATCCAACAGTGAGATAGCAGTCAGCTCAGCTCACAGGCCCACTGCCAGTGTCCCAGCTACTGTTGCTAATGTGAAGCCTTTTGCAATTGGGATGGGGGCCTTGCTATTTATCTTTCAGGTTAATTAAACTGTAGATATATGCAGATTTTCTAGGGTAGAAATGTAGTCAAAGCATAAGGAATTTTGCAGTTTTAAAATACAGAATTCCCGGAGAAACTGTTGCTAGGAGGGGGGATTCGGGGCGGGGGGACCAGAAAGCAACTAAGAGGTAAAGAGAGGAGGAGGAGGGGCAATGTCCTCCTGACAAGCCTATGCCAGTGAGTTATGGTTCCCACCCCATCGTAAGAGGATTAGAAATGGGCAGATAAGGTACAGCAAGATAAACGGACAGCCAGAGAATGGGAGAGGCCAAGGGAGAAGAGAGGAAAATGAAGTCAAGGAAAAATGTCAGCCAAGGGTCTAGCTGGAGAGAGACTCGGACTATATGTTTGAAATCACTCTGCTGTGTATGAAAAGGAAAGTAGAAAGATGGATTAGAGATACACAGGTCTCCCTTGTTCTCTGGCAGAGAAGATTCCAGAATAAACCATGTCACTGCTACCTTGGAATTCATTATGTAATTTTTAAAGCCACAGTACACTTCTATCATGGGAAAGCAGCATGTTTGTGTTGGGAAGTAAAAGGGACTCATGCTCTCTCAGGCTCAGGAAGACTCATTTCATTTCAAAGACAGTGGGGACGTCAGGAAGGAAAAGAAAAAAAAGAATATATATATATATATACATATATATCCCTCCACAGGACAAGAAATATGTGATGTCACTAATTCTTAACAACATAAAACCTATTTTTAAATTATAGAAAAGTTTAAAATTGTGTTTGTTTGTCATGCATTTTGCTCAGTTTGTTTAATGGGGAAGTTGAGAGTCTCCGGCACTTTCTCTGTTTATTTTTAAAACTCTACCTTAGTGACTGTTATTCTTGGTAACTGTGGAGCCTACGAGTAATGCCAGGGCCCCTTTGCTGTCTTACACCAGAAAGGTCCTGAGCCGTGCAAAGCTGCACCCAGCTGACACGAGGTTATGGCTTGGTTGCACATAGTGGGGGGACAGACTAAACAAAGAATCAGCAGCCTTTTTTACTTAAATAGGCAGGCATACATTGCATACAGTGATGATCAAGTGTGTCATATCTTTGATCATATTTACCCCTGTAGCTCCACTGACTTTTGACAAAATTTCTATATCCTAGCTAGTTACTATTGCTATGGTGAAACACCATTACCAAAAGCAAGCTGGATCATTTGACTTATACTTCCACTTTGTAATCCAGCCCTGAAAAGAATCAGGACAGGAACTCAAGCAGGGCTAGACCCAAAGGCAGGAGCTGATGCAGAGGCCACAGGTAGGTGCTACTTAGTGACTTGCCCCTCATCTCTTGTTCAGCCTGCTTTCTTGTAGAACCAAGGGTCACAAGTTCAAGGACGGCACCATCCCACATCAACCACCAATTACAGAAATGCCTTGTTATAGCCAGATTGTATGGAAGCATTGTCTCAGCTTAAGTCCCCTCCTTTCCAATGATTCTAGCTTGTGTCAAGTTGACATAAAACTACCCACCACATGCCAGAAACATACACCATGGAGAAGCCACCCTCTTCAGCAAATAGCACTGGGGAAACTGGATGCCCTGTGGACTCCTACACCTTTCCTGACTCAAAAATAAAGTCAAAATGGATTGGTAACCAGCTCTGTTTCTTAAAGGGCCAACATCACATTAAGAACTACCTTCTTACTGTCTTAAATAATCCTCACACACCCCCAAGGTCAATAAGACTTCTGACACTTTACAAAGAAGGAAGCCAAGGTTCTAAGGGATTAAATCCATTGCCCAGTACACCCAGTTAAATGGATGGGCAAGCCCATAGAGTAGCCAAGAAAGCCTCCTGCTATCTGGACAGTCAAGCTCAGAAGCTGGGACGGGTCCTGGTCAGGTATGCAGAATGTTCAAAAGAAAAGCCGCACTTTAGAGAACATGGGAGGGAAACCGGTTTTTCTATCTTTGGGTCATTCTTGTGTCTCCCCAGCCATCTGCAGGAGTAGAACTTGATTTCATTAAACATGATATTTTTGTCAGATCTCTTATGCTTTCTTTGTTTTGTTTTCTCTTGCTTTCAATTAAAGGATTTTTTTTCTCCCTCCCAGAAATTCTTTGGGGATTTGAAACCCACTTCAAGGAAGAATTTTTTTAAAAAGGAAATCTTACAGTATTAGTCACCATGAAGGGTGTGAAGACAATGGGCTCTGAACTGAGGTCAACTTCAACCCCAGGAGCAGAGTGGTCTCCAGCAAACTCTGAGCTCTCAGCTCCAGGAGGGAAGCTGGCAAACTGGTTTCTTTTTCTTAAAATGCAATAATAGTAATTAAAAAATAAAAAATAAACTCTTTAAATTGAACTCCAATGGTTACAACCAAATGAATAAATGGGTTGAGGCTTCAAGTAACTTCAAGTAAAGTCAAGGTCAATCAGAGGAATACATTTAGCCACGAAGAAATTAAAATGCAAGCCTGAAGTAAAATCGAAATCAGAGGAGGGCAAATGTGGCCACCAGACAAAACCAGCAGGGAGGCCACAGGGACTGACGAAGTGGGGACTGAGGCCAGCCAGGGTGGGGAGTACTTGAGTGTCTCTCCATCTTGAAATCAAAGAAATGGTCACATGTGTGGTGTCTGCCATTTGTACATGGCTGTCCGCCTTGGCAGTCTTGATGACATGACCTCCTCTTGTCATAGCGTTGAGTCACGAAAGCCCCTTCGCCTACAGTGAGACATCAACGGCACAGCAGTTCAGCTGTGCACACTTGGATTTTGTTTTTCTTCTCACACCTGCCTGTGTAGCAATGGCTCTGGTTTACTGTGTGGCCTGTCTGCTTTGCTCCGTTTGCATTAGATAGGTGCCATGGCAGAACAGGCCAAGAACCAGATGTGGTGTCGAAGCCCATACCTGCAGGTGGAACTCACTGAGCTCTGCTGCCCTGGCTCAGCCGCCCTCTCCTGGGCTTTTCGATTCTTGTGAAGATGCTTGTCTGACTTGCTATCTGCAGTTGCCTTTAGCAGTCTCCTTAACATTTCCTGTTCCTTCATTCATAAACAAGTCCTAGCTTGCTTGGGGTAAAAAACTTCAAGGGGTTTTACTCTTCCGAGGTATTTATGGGATCTACAGCTGAGAACCGCCAGGAGTGTTAGCACAGACTGCAGAAAGCCAGCTGTCCTTTGCCAAGCCCAAGTTCTAGCCCAGGAACGAAACACATTCATATTCCTGGGGAAAAGAAGCCCAAGCCTTCACCCTGAGGCAGTATCCACCCTCGCTACACCCTTCACAAAGCTCATTTTCATTTATTTTTCCTAAGGCACAATAAAAATTTTAAAAGCATTCTTATTTGTGAGTTCAGCTTCCTGCTCTGGCAGTGTGCTTTGTTCTCCATACCCCAGATCGAAACCCTCCAGGCAGCTTTCCCTTGCTTTTCAGCCCAAGGCCCCATCTCTCTGCCCTTCTGTGCACACAGCTCTGAGCCTCATCTGCAGACACCTTGGGCACAACCTCAAAGGAGCACTTCTCTAAGTGTTTCACATGTGGACATCTTGTCAACCTAAGGAGATTACAAATTCCTCCAAGTCTGGGACCTTGTCTCCTGTTATTCTAGAAACTTCTGAAGTGTTTAACACTTTACTGGGCATCAAGCAAATGTGTGTTAGAATGTCTGCAGGTGTCATTACTTACAAAATGGAAGAAGCCATCAGCTACCCTCTAAGTCACATGCCTGCTTTTCCTTCGGAGGGCACCACCAGCCCCTTACCATACAATTCAACCAAAAGGCTCTCCCATCAAGAAGAATCCAAGTTAAAAGTCTGTAGTCCTATTTCCTTGGACCACAGAGGCCAGCTTAGCTCAACCCCACATCCTTTTGTCCTACATGCTCCAAAGGCAAGCACACCAACCCTTCCCTACTCTGACAACAGAACCACATTCCAATTTTCTAGAAAGATCCTTTTCTAGCATCAGTGGCTGTGATAAGGAGCTCATCTCTCTGGCCACAGTGTCTGTTCCATTACCCACAAGGATGATCAGTACATCCTTCTGGTCACACTGATGGGCTCAGGAACAAACTGGCAAGAGTGAGTCTCCTGTCATAAGGCTGTAAACATGAAAGTCAGAAACTGCCTGTTTCCCTCTGGAGAAAGCTCATCTGAGGTTAGAGCAAAAAACAGAAGGTGAAACCTATGAGAGCTGACGGCACTAGACCTCACGGTGGGCATCCTTTTTACTATTCTGCTGGAGACTGGCCACAGGATTCTTGAATCCTCTTTTATTTAAGTCAGAATTCAATCACCTTTCCCCCAAATGTCTTCCAAATACACACACAGAAAAACACAACTCTCCGAAGAGGTATGTACGTAAGTTAGTGCCAGCAATGAGTACAAAGTGGGCCATCTTGAAGGTAATACAGTGACAAGAACTAAGCACAGATTGGGGTGGGACCGGGACCTTTGGTGGCCATGGATGGGCACAGGAAAGGTAGAGTAAGGAATGCACAGCTGTTATGTCTGTGACATAGTTTACAGCCATGGTGAGAGCTCTAAAAGAAACATGGCTTCTGTCCATGCTGGCCACAGGTGCTGAAGGCTGAAGGGTCTCCCTGGATGTCTGGCTGGACCTAGGTGGGAGCAGCTGGCCTCCCTGCTCTGGAGGGAAGGTGGAGAGCATTCTTAGAATTTGCATACCATCTCAAAATGACAGCAAAGAAAATGCAGTGTATTATCAGCCTAGCTAGAAAGCCCAAACCTAGGAGCTCACTGAACCTTTCCTGCTTAACCTCCTCACCTGAGTACATGGGTGAGGTTGTGCCTGGCTGCCTCCTTCCATCCAGGGTACAAGTTCTCAGCATGCACAGTGTGTGGAGCTTACACACATGTGATCTCAGAGTCCTCAGCACTCAGCCAGGCCCACATGCACAGGCTGAGTGGGAAAACCTGAACTTTTTACCTGAATGCTCAGTGCCTACTTTGCAGAGCTCAGGTATGAGCCATGCCTGCGGCAGCAGTGTATGTGCTTTGGAGGCTGCACTGTCTGCTCTGGACAGAGAACTAGAAGATTTAAGAATCAGAAAATATTTGGGACATGCTGTACATATATATTTCACAATTATTTTGTTGAGAATGCAAATGCAGTGAGGTGACCTGAGTCTTATATTATTGACCCTACCTGCAGATCCAATTTATGAATGTGTTTCCAAGAAAGACAAGCGTTCGCTTACATGAGGAATTTAAAATTGTCAAACGTATAGGAACAGAGAGCTGAGTGATGGTTATCAGGGGCCAGGAGGAATGAGTAGAAGAGGGGTACTGATCCAAAGGCTCACAGTTCAGACACGCATGCTCAATAAAGACGTCTGAGAGGTCCACTGCACAACACAGTACATAAAGTTAGCAGCGCTGCCTTACAGTTAGAAATATAGCTCGCATAGTGGTGCACACCTTTAATCCCAGCACTTGGGAGGCAGAGACAAGCATATCTCTGGGAGTTTGAAACCATCCTGGTCTATAGAGTGAGTTTCAAGACAGCCAGTGCTGCATGGTGAGGTCCTGTTTCAAGAGGAGATGGGAAAGCAGATCCTCCGTTTGTTCCTATCACCAAAAGTAAGGTGTGGGGGACTTGCAGAGGTGATGGCCAAGGTGTATGGCATTGTGCATGGTGACGCCTTCATACATGTATGCTTATATTCACACACAATGAGAAGAATACATTATGTACATAAAACTTGTATTAACTAACCTCATTGCTGTGCCTTTACCACCAAAAGCATCTCCTCCTAGTAGCCAGGGACTCCTCTCTGGAACTCCTCCTTCCCCCAGCACTTACGCACCGGACCCAACCACTGCCTGGCTTTCCACTGTGGCGATCATGCTTAGATTAGATCCTGAAAAACATCAACTGCTGCAAGGCTTCTCTTTGTAACTGAAGAGAGTTTTCATGTAAGCATGAACATACAATGCAACTGCTCCCTCTTACTGAACACCATCTTCTCTAAGCACTGTGCTAGCCTCATTCCCAGAGTGGACTCTCATAGGCATCTGCAATGGTCCAGACAGCTGGAAATCACACCAGGAGCTCCCACACTGCTGTCAGAGGTGTCAAGGGAGACACTGTCTTCTTGTCAAGTTATCTATTTGAAATATGAGACTACGAAAGCCCTGTCTTGTCTCGCCTCTTCTGCCCTCTCCCATCTCTCTCTCTCTCCTGCCCTCTCCCACCTCTTCTGCCCTCTCCCACCTCTTCTGCCCTCTCCCACCTCATCTGCCCTCTCCCACCTCTTCTGCCCTCTTTCATCTCTCTCCTGCCCTCTCCCACCTCTCTTCTGCCCTCTCCCATCTCTCTCTCCTCTTCTCTCCCATCTCTCTCTCCTCTTCTCTCCCATCTCTCTCTCCTCTTCTCTCCCATCTCTCTCTCCTCTTCTCTCCCACCTCTTCTGCCCTCTCCCATCTCTCTCTCCAGCCCTCTCCCATCTCTCTCTCCTCTTCTCTCCCATCTCTGTCATCCTCTTTCATATACCCTCACATACATAGCCTGCCCTGAGACAGAACAGGATGCTCACTCCTTGGTCCAAAGTGAACTAGATCCCAGAAAATGAACACACTGCATGGCTGGGACAGCAGCAGATGGCTCCATTAGTCCTCTTTTGTGGGCAGAGAGGGAAAGTCAGTGCCCTGAAGATGGCCTGTGCTCTTTCACCAACTTACAGACCATCTGCATGCAGACCGCCTCCTGCCTCTACCTTGAGCACTGGCACCCTGATTCTCTTTCACTATAGAAGTGGACTTCTCAGATTACATAGATAAGCCATAGAAGAAAAGGACTCAAGAGGGCCTTTGCAAGGCCAGAGAAGAGCAAATCAGAATACAGCAAGGACAAGTCAGCCATGCTGCTCTCAGTTTCCCATGAGGCCTTCCTCAGCTCTGCTTTTGGCTGGTCTGGAAACATTACACCCGTGCACTTCCAGGGACAGCAGCACAACAGTCTTCCTAAGAACATCTCTGCTTTCTAGTTCCAAGATGTTTCTGTCTTTGGCCCTATATCTACACCTCACTCTCTCTGAGCCCTGGATAAGATCATTTGACTCACCTCCCATTTAGTGAGTACGACAGAATGCTCTAAGATGAGGGAAAGCCTAGGGCCCGACTTCTTCCACTGCAGTTTGATCAAGCTTTGGAGTCAAGAAGTTTAATAGTCCATGATGTGACCTGGCATCTTTGAAGCAAATAAACAAGATCTTATGGGGCCTCCCCCACTCCTCACATCTTTCTTTTTCATTCGAGAGATATGCCACTAGTTGGCTCCACTATGAACATGATATCCACTTTCAACTCCAAAGTCTTAGTGTTTCAAAGAGGATCATCAGTATAGCCCCTCCCCTTTTAAAGCCTGCATCTCCAAAGCTTTCATTCTACATCATTAATTTATGGCTAAGTTTTTGGGTTGCTTTGCTTTGGTTTGGTTTTTGTTTTGTTTGTTTGTTTGCTGGCATTGGCTAAATACCTCAGTGAATGGAAGCTTATTACCAAGCTTGACGGATTGAATTCAACCCCTGGGACTCACAAGGATAGAAGGAGAGTATAAACTCCCAAAAGTTGTTTCTTGACCTCCATCTATGTACCAGGGTGCACGTGCACACACATGAAAAATAAATGCACATGTAATAAATAGACATAATTAATTTTTAAATGAAAAGACAGGGTTTTTCCCCCTGTAGTTTCATTGCTGTCTGTTTATGTACGTTTGTTAGGTTTTGGTGTCATTGCTTAAGAGGAGCTAGGATCCTTCCTTTGGCTCTGGTTCCTGACAACTAACCTTGTCTCTAATGGATTTTCTCACTTAGAATATTCAGTGCTGCCTCGTATCTCTCTGAAGTTCCTATGTTCATATCATTCCTGAAATCATTCATTACCATTGTGAATTCCTGAATAAAGGGGTCAGTGAAATTGTTTCCTTCAAGTCTGGTACTTTCAATCAACACTCCTCACCATTTCCATGGTAAAACTCCACTTACAATTCAACATAAAGATTAGGCGGTTTTGAAAACTCTTGTTCAGACTTGAGCCCATGCCAAGCATGTCTGTGAGCTTTACAAATGGATGGCTACTCTAGCCTCACAGTGACGTCCATCTCCAAATCCTGCTCCCAAGAACATTTTCTCCCTGTCAGCTCAACACTGACTCTCTGCAAATCATCCTGTGATCCCCATGGAAAACAGACATGATATACAAATAAATTTTAGTGTCCTATGCTCCAGGTTACAACTGAAAATACACCGGTAGTCAGAAAAAAATTGATGTATCACAAAATATATAGATTGTATGTGTATGTATAATACTACATATATGATACAATCCATCAACAATCTTAGACATAATATGGTAATTTTCAAAATGAAAAAACAAATGTCTAAAGACCTTAAACATGAAACAAGTGTTTCCTGAAAGACCAAGCTACTAAAAATTTGAATTAGCTAGGTGTCGAGTGCATGCCTGTAATCGCAGCACTTGAGAAACAGACGCTGGAGCTTCAGGCCTAATCTGAACTTCATGGCAAGAGCATGTTTCAAGCAAAACAGAAAACAATACAAGAACAACAAAACCAGCCATTCAAATTCTACTGTATCCTTTTGTATACATATATCTACAGTAATGTCCGCTCACTCCTTCTCATCAGGGGGCTTGTGCTAGAGCTTTGGTGGCCAGTCCAGTCCTATTAACTAGACAAGAAATACAGAGTAGAGCTTAGGACCTGCTTACCCATCCACCTGGAGTGTGCAATGGTAAGGAAGCCCTACAAATGGTTCTCAGTTCCACAGATAATGTGGCTGACTGGCACACAGGACAGGAACTGAGTCTTCCACCACCAGACTTCTCAGGCGATACCCATCATGCCATCTCACTAGGTTAGATTTTTGCCCTCTGCCTTTTGTGGACTATTAGACCAATTGCTTAGACAGAAATTGGTCCAGTCACCATAATATGAAAAATGCAGGATTGGTCTGTCTTTAGAAGGACTTCAAGACGTTTGAATTGGGAAACAATTTTTTTTTCTGTTTTTTTTTCTGGCATTTTCAGGTATTGCTATACGTTGAGTTGTGGGTTTGGGGAATACTTAAGAAAACAATAGCCTTATTAACCCTTATATAAAAAGTTTGCTATCAGAAGGGATTATGTCAGAAGGGATTAGAGTTTTTATGTCAAAGGTTAAAGTTCACAGATACCAGCTTCATTGGTAGAAGCTGAACACTCTTGACCCTTCACATTTCCTGAGAACTCTAAGTCCTTAGTGCCCAAATCCTCTAGAAAGAATTGGTGGGGTTGGCTACCACAGCCAGACAGCATCCGCCCTTCGCATATCAATGGTACCCTTCCCCCATCACCCTCCCAGCCAGGCAGATCTTCCATCCTCAGCTTTGTCCCCTAGTCTCTCAGGCAAGGGTTGGCTCAGGAAGAGTAACCCCTCCCACTCCTCATCCTCACCCCACCCCCACCCTAGCACCGTGCCCACCCCCAGTCCTTTTGGGCAGACATGACTGACAAGAGTACCATTGGTGATGATGTCACAAAGAGAGGGGGCAGTGTGCCCTGTTAGACCATCTTTCACTCCAGTGGACTCGCCTTCACAGACAAATTGATTTGCAAAGGTCCAGGCTGCCAGCCCGGCCTGCTTTGCATACAGAACACTCCCTGGTGACACAATAAAAAGTGGCCAGGCTCACAGAGGAGCACAGCAGGGTCTGGCCGGTTCAAAGTCCAAACTCCACACCCCCCTCACCTCAGTCTGGTTTGAAAGGTCACTGTGTGTCTGGGAAAATAGTCGCAGGATACAATCCTTTATTAAAGGTCACTATTTTTCAACGGCACTTAACACATACACACACACAAATTGAGACTGGAGAAGGGGAAAAAAACTGGGGGCCGAGTTACATTGTATATTGTGCTTGCAAGATTTATGTCTTGTGGTCACCAGCAATAAACACACATTGCTTCAGTATTAGGGTTCACATTAATCCACTGAGCACTTCTCGCCTTCAAATCTGCCTCTTTAGGCCAGGCAAATGGGGGCAAAGGGAGACTTTTGTTGCTCTCTTATGTCCCTGCCTATTTCTCCTCCTCTAGTTACATGTTGCTTGGGGAGAGGAGGACGGGGTGGAAGCAAGCAGCTTTCCTCTTGATTGTTTTCTGTCACTATGCCCAGCATTTGGACCCTAGAGCTCTGTGCTCATGCCACTAAGCTGCAGAGTGTCTGTGTATGCAGAGGCTGAGGCCTGAAGAGACAGGAGTGAAGTCTCTTCTTCACACTGCCTGTGAACATTCAGGGAACCTTGGCCACAGCCACATACATAAACCCATCAAGGAGGTGCCCGTCCCACACAACCATTATGTGGGATATTTTATTTGAAGAAATACTTCTAGTATGAGCAAAAAACAGGGATTGTATTTTCCCCCCAGTAACAGACAGCTCACATTGGCTTAACAATAGCATGCCTCCCGTTCATTCAAAAAAAGATTATCAAAGAAGTGACCAGAGTTATTAGATTAATTTAGGCAAGAACTGTTAAAGAAAATATTTAGGGGGAACTCCATGTTTCTCAACTAGCCGGAAATATATCAGATTGGGGATTCTAGTCTGCTCCTGAGCACGGTTTTGCAAGGCCTTTCCCAGCGATAGATTTCTGAGCTATCAAAAGCACATTAATTTATTTCTGATTGAAACAACTGTGAAAATATGCATGTGTAACTGTGAAAAAGCCAAGCTTATTGTAATACTTTAAACAAAACAAGGATAAAGGTTTTAAATACAGACTTGCCCAGAGAGAAATATCTAACCTGAAGAGAGCTAATTCTGTGTGTGCTTCTAATATTTTGGCACAAATACTTTAATCCTCTTGTCCATCCTGTTGGCACCTCATCTACAGTTGACTTGTTAAAAGTGAGTTCCTTTGTGATGTCGTCAGCACCCCTCCGTAGTTATTGACTGGCTCTCATTAAAATGACAAGATCACAAAACAACAGAGTCGAGGAGAGCAGGGGAGGCAGCGCTGCGCTCCTCACTACAAAGGTAGCAGAGGGGGACTGGCACCTAAAGGAGAAATGACAAGAAAACTAGTAGAACTAAAACTGTCTGGCACCAGGCAGGAGGAAGGGGACAGTCGGAAAGAGAGGAAGGAGAGGAGGGAGAGGAGTGGGAGGAGGGGGGGGGAGGATGAGGTCAGGCTTTCTGGAGATGGCACTGGGGTTTGGAGACAGTTTTCATACTGTTTCATATATGTCTGTTATATATCACAAAATCCATGTTCAAGTTTACAGTGGCACAGCAAATGTGCAAAATGTACTCCTAGACACACGTGTCTTACTTTTTTTTTTTTTTTTTGAGGAAGATGGTAGGCTTCCTGGTTTGGGGCTTGGCTGGTCAGGATTTTATCGTGGCCTGAAGACACCTTGTTCATATAAAGTTAGTGTGTGACTCAAGAATATGCTGGAGTGGAGCTGCTTTTCTGATACACTTGAGGAGAATCAGACAAATCCATTCTCCCAATAGTGAAGGCAATGAAAGACTGAGACAAGGAGAGAAAGCAGGAAAGGAGAAGGGGAGGGACAGCAGGGAAGGGAGGCTAGCAAAAACAAACAAACAAACAAACGCCTTCCATCTTTCCATCCAAATGACACTGGCAAAGCAGTTCCGTCTTCCCAGCCTTCTGTAGACCCTCATCTCAGAGGGAGGTGACAGGGGAGGCTCCAGTTGACCCGTGTTCCCATATAGACTGTTCCAACATTTCCTCCTCCTCCGAGGAAGCCACTCTTCTGGCCACAGGTGCCAACAACTCTGAACTACAGGCAAGGAGTCTGCAGGCCCTCTGGGATTCCCACTGGGGCCCTAGAGCCCATTCAAAGGCAACCTGATAATCCCAAAATGTCTAGGGCTTAGCGGGGAGGGCTTCACATCCTTCACAGCCTTCCATACCTAAGGGCCTTAGGGTCAGAAACAGATAAGAGCTCCTGAAGAGTTAGGGGACTGCTGAGCGTTGACTGCCTTCTCCCTCTCCTCTCTCTCTCCAGCCAGGTGACTCATGCTGTGCCCTAGAGGAGCAGCAACGACACGACTTCCCTGAAGAGGCCCTAGGATAAAGGCCAAGGAAGAGCAGTGTCATCTCTGCTTGCCAGCTGTGGTCAGAGGCTAAGCAAATCTCCTCAGGCCAGCAGAGAGCATCCTGGTGCCTGGGCAGCCCAGGATTCTGTCTGCCTCACATGAGTCCCCTCTAGGAACACAGCCTGGTCACAATCTCAGGGTCTGATGGTGCCTCGATTGCTGAGAGGTTCCTCAGGCCAGCCTCCCTGAACCACCCAGGGTGTGCTTTCAAGGGAGCTGTCACCCCTCACTCATTGTAAGAAATACCTGGGTGTTTCCCTGAACTGTAGTCTCCCTGTCATTTTCTTCCCAGACGGACAGGACTAGCTGACACAGAGACCTCCCACAGCAAGGGAACTTTGAGCTGGAAAACAAGTCTGTTTCCTTCCAGCCTTGCGACGGAGGGACATTGTCCTTTTTTTTTTTTTTTCTATTTCTGTTTTCCTATTCCAAGGAGAAATGTTCCACTCATTTTCTTACTGTTGTACTAGTCAAGCCTACAGTGGTCACTGTGTTGTGTGTGAGTGTACGTTACACTTCTGCAGACTACACGGGCGAAATACTGCTTCAGCCATCGCCTGCGAAGCACAAGGACGGTGTCAGTGCCTTCCGGCTGTCTAGGCCTGTGTGTCCAAGAGCCATCCTGGGGGCTGGACTCTTGTCTATTCTGTTGCCTGCTCTGCTTGGCACCTACAACAGGGCTGGTTCACAGTCTGCATGCAGCAAGCACGAATGGGAAGAGTTGAGGTCACAGTGTAAATGTGAGTTTCACTTCTTTCTAGCATTTTCTTTCTTTCCTTCCCATCAGTGAAGAGAAAACTCAACTGAGTAGAACAAGATGGTTTTTGTTCTCCAGGTCTTTCTTCTATAATGCTTCAAGGGGAAGACAGTGTGTGTGTGTGTGTGTGTGTACAAAGGTACATGGATGTGTACATGCACCCAAGTGGTGTTGAAGACTAGCACCTAGGCGCGTGTTTTTCCCTTTGCTAAATCTCAGGCAATCCCTCCCCTTTCCTCGCCTGGGTCACACACCTGAGCTCTGTTATAATAGGAATTACAGTGGATTTGACAGCTTTCGGGCTATAGTTCAGAAAGCAGCCATCACAGAAATTAGCAAGTTTTGTCAACAGCTCAGCTCCAAGGCAATGGGAGCCCAGGCCAGGACTGGAGGAGTTAACTGAAAGAGGGGTGGGGGAAGTATGCAAAACACCAAATCCCTAAACTCCCGCAAAGATCTTTGATGGCTGTGATCAATAGATTCTCAGACCACGCTGACATAACCTTGTCATGCCTCAGCAAGGGTACAGTGGCTAGAAAAGGCGCGAGGAGGTGGATAGGTGGGAGGCGGGGCATGAGAGGAATGGGGGATGAAGATATCATGCCCTCCGCAACATCCCCCAGCTCCCCTCCCTCCATACCAGCCCCTCTTCAACAGGCATCACACAGCAAGTGACTGGTAATGGTTCTTTGGCCTCGTATAGCTTTTAAAATCCTTCAGCTGAAGCATCGCCGCTCCAATCGCCAGCAAAGCTTGAGCACCCTTGAGACCCTGGTGCAGATAATCATCATCCACTCAGTGACAAGAAGCTGAGCGCCGCTTCGGTACCAAGGAGACCGAATGTGGCAGGGCACCAAGGTGCCATCTTCAACGCATCCGAGCAGCAGCCACAGCAGCTGCAACAGCACCACACAGGGCTGAGATGTGTTTGCAAGGAGTTGTGTGTGTTGGGGGGGGGGTCTTCCCCCTTTATCTTCTTCTCCCTCCTTCCTCTCACCCTCCTCAGAGAATCCTCTTTCTGGAGAGGGATGCTGTTATCTCGGCTGCTCTTAGCTTCCGTTACCCAGCACCTGCCGGACTAAATTGAACCCTGCAGTCAATACTGTCGGAAAGGAAAATGACTTTAATTTGTGTAAAAGTGTAATCAAAAGGTGGGCGGGTGATTTTTCTTGCTTTCAGAGAAATGTAGGTTTGATTTATGATTTTATAAGAGAGCCAGCCAGTCAGGAGCTTCCTGGATCCCTCACCGCACCTCTCAAGCTCTTCTCCTGCCACAGAAGCCACCATCACCTCAGCAGCACGGCATTGTGTAGCCCTCACACTATGGATGGCACCGCTGGATTGGAATGGGCCTGCTGACCAGGCTGCCCATGGGTATCTACACCCACTGAAAGGTGGAAGAAACTGTCTAGAAGTCCCAGAGTCTCCCTTGAAACACACATCTCTCATACCCAAGCAGCCTGAAACAGCAGTACATGTCCAGATAGTTTATGGTCCCTCTCGACCTCAGGCCTTTCCCTCACATTTTCCGTTCACAGGGCCCCTGGCAAATTGAAGATGTTCTAAACAAGGAATACTACTCCATCTCCTGCATGTGGTTAAAAATAGCTCTCCAGACAACCCAGAGAGTTTTGTTTCTGTTGTCTTCTTTCCATCTCATACCTTAACAAGGGGCAGCCCTCGGAGAGGGACAGCTCTAGACCACTGTCCTTCACAAGTATGACTTGTTGAAGGCCACGTCACCAAGCCTGACATCCCAATCCTGAAGTGGATTGACCTTGTGACGAAGCAGTGAGCCATGCAACAGCAGCCTGGCAAGGAGGCTTGCAGAGGGGAAGAGACTGTTCTCTCTCCTCCCAACGTAATGGAGACAGAGGTGGACATGGTGGATGAAGCTTTGTTATCCCCCAGGGTCGAATGAATGTGAGACGCTGACCACCATGTCTCAAGAGGTCACCATAATGAAGCCGAGGGCCTGGGAGAACAGGGAAAGAAAGCATCTTTGTCCTGAAAGTATGGCAACTTTCCCAAGAGGCAAAATGGCATTTTAGGATCCCAGAGAGCCTGATGAAACAAAGTTACATCTTTAAAAGTTATTTAAGGGATTTGCCTTTCCTGGGCATAAGGAGATGATGACCTACCTATGTGTGAGACTTGGGTGACTGGGTGGAGGTGGGGACTTCATACTCTAGCTCCAGACACTTTCAACCACAAAGTAAGTTTTGCAACTCACCAGTCTTTGAATTTAGTTGATTCATTCATTCAAAATTATAGATATTAAATAATAAAATATATTGATCCACAGCCATATTCTAGGCACAGTATTGGATTTGAAGATTTGACAATAAACCCAAGAAAAAAAAGTACCAGTCTCTATGAAGTTTACATGCTATCCTTCCATGGAAGAGAAAGCCTTCCAGGATACAAAGAGATGCGAGCAGAGAGAGAGATGGCTAAGATGTGACTGACTAAGAGCCTTGGTCATTAGGGAACTGTTTCTGGGGCGGAAAGAAGGGAGCATAGGACAGCAGGCTGAATGGACAACAGGAGGTAAGAGATATGAGAGGTAGGGGGAGGAGAGGAGAAAGAGGAAGAAGAAAACGAGGAGAAGGAGGAGAGAGGAGGTAGAGTGGTTGGGGCTTACCCAAGGAGAAGGAGTTGAGGCACCTAGTAGGCACCTTTAGAATTCTGGGAGGATTGGAGCTGGTGGTAAGAATCCTGCCCATACCTGTGTGTGAAAGGCCAATACTCTGAGCTACTATTACACACAAGGTAAGAACCAGTCTCCAGTGAGTCTGGGTCCCAGGGTAAGGTTGTTCTGTAACACTGCTGGAGACAGAAGACAACCTGCTACTGTAGGCAACTGGTCTCATCCTTCATTGCCTGACATCCTAAAACACTTTGTAGTATGGCACACGCCAGGCATGTCAATCTGTACTCCATCGTAGAGAAAGCCTAGTAAGTTGTAAATAGCAATTCTTTCTTGAAAACCTCAGGGTGACAAACTCACTGAAAAGCCTGCCTTCACCCCAATCCTGTGCAGCATTAAAGGGAGCCACAGATTTCACTCCAGTAAGAGCGTTCACTCAGCGTTTGGAAGAATTCTTGAGCCACAAACAAACCTGCCTTGTTCCCACATGATTGTGAAGCTATAGCTAGAGAAAAGAGTTCCTCAGCTTCCATGCCACCATGATGTTTATGGCCCTCATGTGTGGGTCCAATCCTTCTTCTGAACCAATTCCTTTAACCAAAAACCAACGTTTATGAATCCCCTCTCCGCATTATGGTATCTAAAGGCTTTGGCTCTTCCCTTACCACACACCCAGTGAAGGCCTTCTCCACACTTGCTGGAAGCACCTCCAGTTTTGTTCCCTCACAAAAGAGGAAACAATAGTGTTTGTTTTTAAGCTTTCATATTACTTCATATGCTGGAAAAACAAGCTCTCCTACAGATTTGCTTTCAACATAATTACGTGAGGAGGCCAGGACTCCGTCTGCATCCTCAGCAGCCTGGTCTGTGGTCTTCTGCCCAGAGTCAGTAAAATAGCATCACCTAGATAGCTGAGACAAGCAAAGCCCCTCAGCAGGCACAGCACCTGAAGGAGCAGAAACAAGGCAGAAAATGCACCGCTCCATGTGCCGGGACGTGACTGCTATACGTGGCGTTGGAATTCGGCTGGCCTGGATGCTGAGTGCACATCAGTGTTTAGAGTGAGGGTTAGGTATGGAAAGACTCGGGCTGACAAAGACACCAATACACAAAGGGAAATGGAGACACAGAGAGAATGGGACAGAGGGACTGAAACAGACAGAACAAGTGGCCATTAGACAAAGGCAAAGCCAGTGCCCTCCTTGCAGAGATCCTGGAGAATGGAAATGAAACCAAGATCAGTAAATCTGACATTCATCATGACACTGGAAAGGTGATCTTGCCCTTGCATAGAGGGAAAATGTATAGTGCCCTTTTCTTTATCCAATTTGTAAATAGCTTGAAAAGAGCTAGAAATAAATAAATAATATAAGTAAGGAAATTAATAATAATAATGATTATAATATAAAAATCATGTAGACCAAGAAAACAGCCACAGCACCAGGAGGAACAGTGAACAGACCCCAAATCCACAGGGAAAGTCCACTCAGTGAATTGGATCAGTGTGACTGCTTGCCTTTCTCCTTGTCACTATGTCTGTCTCCTTTTCTCCCTCTTTACTGAACCTTAGACAATAAGTGCAGCACACAGACACAGCTCAGGCAGCCTCAGCCTAGAGCAGGAAACCGGGACATGAAGGCCAAGGTTTGACCCTAAGAAACATTTCTCAGGCACTTGGCCCACACACTGTATGACCAGAGAAATTTTTTTCCTGATGTTCTCTCTGTGAATGCATCTGACCACCCCACCCCCACCCCACCCCCCAATTCTTTTTATTCTCACTCTAGGAGTGGCTGTTCCCTCTTGTGGGCTCTGGCCTGACTGTCTGCCTCCCACCACTTCTATCTTGCACTGGGGTCTTCTCTAGTGATGATTTCAACTGATAGTGCTAGCCCAGCCCCCTGCCACCTCCACCCTCCTCAAGGGATTCAGCAGCTCTCTAAACTGCCAGGTTGTGTGTGGCCAATGGGAAGGCATTTGCTAGTTGCAAATGTTCAAATTAACACTTACTCCTGCCTCAGAGTCTATAGGGAAACCAGGCCTGGCTACTAATTACAGTTTGGAGCTTGAAAATAAACAGGCATGTGGCAAGTCGAGGCCTTGGTGCTGAAGAAAAAATGTCTTCATTTGGCAGCATCACTTTGATATTTAAGGCCTAAGAGCTGAAGAGAGAAGCCTGGGCAGAAAGGAGCCTCACCTGTGCAGGTCCAAACATGGTGTGCCCAGGCCTGGCCATTAGGCCCTGAGTTTCCAAGAGCTGGGGCTGCCTCTGCCAGCTTTGTGAGGGTTTTGCTCATGAGAGTTAGGGAGGAAGTTGGCTCAGGATCCATGGAAGATGGGTAGAGAGTGTATGGAACAGCACAGTTGCCCAACACAGCTGGTCCCTTTTTACTAAGCACTAAATGACCATGTCTTCCCTCTATACCTGGAATCCCCCACTACATCCTCCTAATGCCAATGGCATTTTTTGACCATGCCAGTTCTAGCAATGTCTTACCTGTCACTCCCTCAAAGCTCTTTTCCACCATTCCAGTGCCCGTGTGAGCACTCAGTACAGGTGGAGAACTTGTATCTGTACTGCTCGCCCTTCGTGAGCATTTTTGGTCTGGAAAGTAACATCTCAACTTGGAGAATTTGCAAAGACATAGCCTCAAATACTGCTTCTGCCTCTCTCTTCCTCTGTCCTCTTGGGGCTCCTGTTATGCATGTGTTAGAGTTCTCTGATGTGTCCTCAGGTCTCTCAACTTTCTCTTCATGGTTTTTCATCTCTTTAGAATTTCCTGCTTTGCTTCAGACTATTTCTCACCTCAGCCTTCTGGTTTCCTAATTCATTTGCTCCCTGGGACATTGTGAAATTTTAAAATACACCTAATAAAGTCTCTGATGATCTTTCCTTCAAGAGATGGAATCAAATTCCTTTCCTCTTAAAGCTAATTTTATTGAGTCTCATTTAGTGAACAGACCATGATAGAAGTGAGAGGACACAAGCTTAAAGAGCTGGTTAGCAGCATACTGAAGCCACCATACTCCTGACTGTCTCTGAAGTCACCTCCTGAAGAGGAAGCCAACAGCTGTGATAGGAGAGCGCACCAGACTGGGCTATGGAGAGACTCCCTGGGAAGGAACTGAGCTGTTTGTTTGGTTGTTTGGTTGGTTGGTTGCTTTGGTTAGTTGGTTGCTCTGGTTTTGGTTTTGGTTGTTGCCAGCTATGCAAATTAGAAGCAGTGACTTCAGATTCACAGAGCTGGCTGATGTCTTAACTACAACCTCCTGGAGACTCTGAAGTGAAATAAACCAGCTAAATTCAATGCCTAAATTCTTGACATGATGGTAAAATAATATATTTGTTATTTTATGTTGTCTATTGAATGACTTGTCAACTAAACACCCTGCCTGTGTGTTTCTTATTCTGGTAACTATTTCTTCATGATTGAGGTTTCTGATCTTTTCTAGACAGCGTTCTTGTCTCAATGTCTTCTGTTATTGTTTCATCATTTCTCAGCCCTTTCTCATCGTTGGAAACATTTAGATTAAATTTAAACCCCCTTTCCAGGCTGTTCAGTTATTTTTTTTCTTTCACGTTGGTCTATATTTTGAGCTTCCTGTTTGCCTTTCATGATGTTGCATATTTTTAACAAAATCATAGTGTTCAGCATTAGCTCAAGATTCACTCTTGAGGCTGGTACTTCAACCTTGGGCATGAAAGCAGGATGTTTCTACTATCTTTTCCCATCTTTACTAAGGACTGTGTGTCCCCTCAGCAGGCTGACTGTGTAATGAGATTCTAGCCTGCCCCTAAGTCCAGTTCCTCTTCCTTTCCCCACAGGCCTCCTAGCTAAGGCCTTCAAATCTCAGCAAGGCTTATGTGTTGTTGAGTTGTTTTATGAAAAATTCTCTATCTCCAACAGAAATTTCCTCTTATTCAAAGAATGGTCTTGAGCTCATGAAATGTTTTCTTTACTATCCTATAGATAGAAAAGGATGATTCAGGCTCTAGGCAACCTATCAAATTTATTGGTCCAAAATTCCAATCAGGTTTGCACACTTAATTTTGAATCAATCTCTCTCTCTCTCTCTCTCT
>NW_021604569.1:6032047-6037190 GCF_004785775.1 Grammomys surdaster
TGTGTGTGTGTGTGTCTCGCTCATCAGTTATGCCTTTACTTTTTAAAAGTCGGGGTCATGCTCTCTTCAGCTCACTCTTATTGAAGAGCACAATGACTTCAACACAGACACTACTCTGTACTCAGTTGGCCAGTCCTTGCAAGGGAGCAAAGCTCTTCCTTTTCCATCAAAATCAAAACCCTCAGGTTTAGGGTCCCAGTGAGAAGATGCTTTTTAAGCTTTTCTGGATCACAGAAATTTTGAAAATCTAATTACCACTTTACCAACAATGCCTTTTTTTTTCTTTTTTTTTTCCATTAGAATTCCAGTGTCCTTTCCTGACTGATGTGAAGCTGAGAGCCTAAGAGCTTTTGTGACAGCATGGCAGAGGTCTTGGTCTGTCTGCTAGAAGCATCTTCAGGATCCACTATTTTCACACCCAGACTGCTTCTCCTCTATCTGTACATAGAATATTCGGGTTACAACTGCTGTCTATAACTGGCAGTTGGCTACAAACAGAACGGGGACTCCACCCTGTTTTTCAAATACTCCTTTGTATCTGAAGGTTTGCTGGGGATCAGTAAGGTTAATAGCAACATTTATCTAAAGATGGGATGTGTAGTGTCAGCCCCCTTAGCTGGTGAAGCCTGTGTCATGTTCTCATTGTCAGTCAAACTTAATTCAGCCAGCATTCACAGTGACTGGTATATACCAAGCACAACTCTCAAAATGACCAAGACCCCAGAGAGTTCATTGGCTAATGCCACAATAGACATAATACACATCAGTGTAACAAAACATTAGGTGCTAAGTCTGAGGGACACACAAGGTGGAGGCCCAGAGCAGGGGCTTCCTCATTGGACCATCCATTAGCAGGAGAGACTGGCCGGCAAACTGCTTACAAAGTTAGACACACTCAGAGAAGCTAAATTCTGAAAACTTGTTTTTGTGATGTTACAGTTGTATCTGAAGCCAGTGAGGGAGACCAGTCAGAGGAATTTAATCTAAGAAAAGCAAGTATTATGATTTATTTGGCTGGGGCTTGGTTTTGTTTTGTGTTTTTTATTGTTTGTTTTGTGTTTTTTGTTTTTGTTTTTTGTTTGTTTGTTTTTTCTGTCAGTGGTTTTGTTTTGCTTTGCTTTGTTCTATTGTTTTTGGATTTGTTTACGTGTGTGAGTATTTTGCCTTCATGTACATAAGTGCACAGGAAGAGATCACTGGATTCAGTAGAACTGGAGTTCTGGACAGTTATAAGCTACTATGAGGGTGCTGGAAACTGAACTTGAGCCATTTCTTCACATGCCCCTTTAAATATCTGTGTGTGTGCTCACACACACATGTGAATACAGGTGCCCTCAGAAACCAGAGAACTCAGATCCCTGTAGGGCTGGAGTAACAGAGATCTGTGGGCCACATGATATGGGTCTTGGGAATCAAAGTTGGATCCTGTGGAAAAGCAGTGCATGCTCATAACCAATAAGTCACCTCTCAAGCCCTTATAACAAGATAAAACTCAGAATTAGTTCTAAAAATTAAGAGCATTTAGATGTGTCTTCGCCCTAGAAGGAATCCAGAAACGATTTTATATGTATTTTAAAACAAATCTAGAAATTATTAATAAAAATTATGGTGCTTCTAACCTAAACTGTAGAGAAACTCGTATGTGAACTTATGAGATAAGATTCTCCAGTCTTGAATTAGAGGAGCAAACTATAACTCTTGGTAACTTTGACAATATTTGTTTAAAAAATAAACTAAACTAAAATTTGAAATGATATACTTTTTGAAAAGTAAAAACTAATTCACAAAAGTAAAACACATTAAATAATTTATCAAGAAAAGGATAGAATTCATAAATAAATTTAATACAAAAATATTCAAAATTTAGAGTTAAAAAAAGGTACATAATCCATAGGCACAAAATACATTTATTTAGACAAATAAAAAAAATTGGAAAATCATTTCCTATGAAAGTCTAGGTTGTCAAAAAGTATACCCAGAAGCGGAAAAAATGAATTTCACAGAAGAAACTGAAAAAGACTGCTGAGAGATTGATTAGACCAAGAGATTTCCGTGGGAAGATTCTTTCAAACAAAACAACAACAACAAAAGCCATACTACCGCCATATTAAACTTTCCAAATTCCGTAAGTTTAGTGAGAACCCCCGTGTTTGTTATGTGAATCTTCATGTCACTAGTAAGCTGTCCCATTCCGAAGAACAACGTACAGGACCTTCATGTGGAAACGGCCCATGGAGAAAGTGCAGATGGGCCAGCCTGTGTCTGGACCACCGTTCAGCGTTGGGAAGCCGCAAATCCCACCAGAGATATGGACTTTGACTCCTCAAAAATCCATTTTGGTTTTGAACAATTGAAATTTGAAAAAAATGTTTTGAATTCAAAAATTCTTTTGAAAAATATCAAGAATGAAGTGAATCTTAACCTCAACTGTCAAAACAGATTGTAAAACTAGTCAATAAATCAATGGATAGAATTAAAAAGTGCCTAAGCAAGCCTGACAATTGGATTGAAATTTAAGCTAGAAAAGTGTCATTTCAAATTTACAGAATAAAATAAAATAGTTAAGAGGTAATTTCTGATCTACTGTGGAACTGTCTGGAATAAAACATAACTTCAGTCCTTCCTGATATGTCATTCTAAACATAGTTAGAAACCCAAATGTTTAATAATAATAATAATAATAATAATTAGTAATAATAAACATAGGGACTGGAGTGGTGGCTCAGTGGTTAAGAGCATGCGCTGCTCTCCCAGGGGACCTGAGTTTGACTCCTAGCACCTACCTGAGGTGGCTCTCAGATGCCTGTCACTCTAGCTTCTGGAAGATTCAATTCCTCTAGCCTCTGACACCTGTACATAAAAAAACAATTTGAATTTTTTAAATAATAAAATAAATCATGGACAAATATTGATCTTATCATGGTATAGAAAAGTTTAAACCCTATTTCCTATGAATAAAATGGAAGGGAAGGGAGGGAGGAGGAGGGCGTGAGAGGACGATGCTCGGGAGCAACCACCCTCTATGTCAAGGATGCTTCTAGAAATAAATCCATCTAAATAGTAAAGACAAATAATAACTGGATAGAAATAATGGAAATATTGGAATAATGGAAACCATTCACAACCTGCAACAGAAAAGTATACCCTCACAACAAGCTCCTACAAATCTGTAAGAAAAACTAAAGTATTGCTTAACAAAAGAACAAATGTCACAAACCAGCAATCAGCAAAAGGTGAAAAGCAAGTGGCATGTAGACATTGGGGGAATGTTCAGCTTTAATAACCAAAGAGAGCCAAGTTCAGACAAGGTATCACACCCATGTAATCTCAAAACCGAAATACTCAAAGATCAGCGGAACTACTTCTGAGTAACTACAATGGAAAGGGCTTCAAAACCCAAAGAAGATTTATATTCTTTTAAAAATTTATTTTGTTATTATTATTTAGTGGGGGAATAGTGTGGGTGGGTGGTGTGCCACAGAGGGGATGTGGAGGTCAAGGACAACTTCAGGGACATAGTTCTGTCCTTCTACCTTTTTATGGGTTCCGGAGATTGAACTCAGATCATCAGACTTGAGACGCAAGTGCCTTTACTCACTGGCAACCTTGTCAGCCCACAGTCACCCTTTTGATTCTGGTTTCCACCTCTTAAACTTTAGACTAAGAAGATGACCAACGAAGCTCATGAAGACAGGCATCCAAGAATATGCTTTACTGGGTTATTTCAGTCTTCTTCTTTCTCTAGGATATACACCAGGGCCTTGATTACATAACCTACAATATTTTTCAACCCTCATTAAAATTTTTATTATACATTATCTCATGGTGCAGAAAAATGTTCCAGGTAGCTATTAAAGAATATGTTGCAAAATAATATATATTACATGTTTGAAAATGTTAATCGTAAAATTTGTTGCTTAATGTCTGCCTTATTCATTGGCACTCCCTAGATTTCTGCAAGTTAGAAATTTTGGAAACACTTTGACAAGATATCTTCACCCAAAATTCATTTGAATCAGAATCTCTGTGGTCCTTTTTAGGGCTTTAGTCTAATTTCTGCTAGTGACTGCAATGTGCAGTCAGCATCCAAACTCCTCCGATGGTTCTAATCTGGGCTGTTCTGCCCGCAAGGACATTCGGCAACTTCTGGCAACGTGGTAGGAGACTCAGTTCTATGGGCTGATCTGTGTCCCTCAGAAGGTCCTTCAGTGTAGTCACCAGCAACCCCATGTCCTCATGACATAGTTATCGGGATAATTGCTTTTCAGTGATGAAGCTGAAATGAAGGCTTTAGGATGGGACCTGATAGAAGAGACACAGGGGAGTTTTCTTTGTAGATGCCATGCAAGGACAACAAGAAGAGGGCCTTCCACAGTCCTTGAGAGAGGTCTCAGGAGAAACCAGCTGCAGGCACTATGATCATGGCCTTCCAGCCTCTGAATGGAAAGAAGATTCCTTACTGCAGCTAGTGTCCTTCTGGCCTGAACTCATGTCCCCTCATCTGCTTTCACACAGACGAAGGACCTTCTCCATGAGGACACCAGCTGACCAGTTCAACAGCGTTGGAAGCCCGGCCTCTGCTGCCCCCGACTCTGTTGCCTGCCTGTGGGTCCCATGGCCCTAACTGGGCCACCTTGTCTGGCCTCAGTGACTTGGTTTGCTGGATGAGTGTGGGAGGAATGAGGGGAGTGATAACTAGATGGAGAGGTCCCCCTTCTCAAAGGAGGAGGGAGGAATGGGGGAGAATCTGTGTGAGGGGGTACTGGGAGGAGGGGGGTGCTAGGTTTCAGGTGAGAGAGTCAACAAGTAAGGCAGGACTCAGCAGTGTGGATAGGGCTCAGTAGTGTGGACAGGACTCAGCAGTGTGCACAGGACTCAACAGTGTGAATAGGACTCAGTAGTGTAGACAGATAGAACTCAGCAGTGTGGACAGACAGGACTCAGTAGTGTAGACAGACAGGTCTCAGCAGTGTGGACAGGACTCAGCAGTATAGACAGGACTCAACAGTGTGGACAGGACTCAGCAGTGTAGACAGGACTCAGCAGTGTGGACAGGACTCAGCAGTATAGACAGGACTCAATAGTGTGGACAGGAGTCAACAGTATGAACAGGGCTCAGCAGTGTGAACAGGGCTCAGCAGTG
>NW_021604569.1:6037200-6062813 GCF_004785775.1 Grammomys surdaster
TCAACAGTATGAACAGGGCTCAGCAGTGTGAACAGGGCTCAGCAGTGTAGACAGATAGAACTCGGCAGTGTGGACAGGATTCAGCAGTGTGAACAAAACTCAGAAATGTGGACAGACAAGACTCAGAAATGTGGACAGACAGGACTCAGCAGTGTGGACAGGGCTCAGCAGTGTGGACAGATCAGAGAAGTAAAGTAGAGGCTGGCTGTTCCACAGTTGTGTTCAATGGCTTCTAGAAACACAAATTGGACACCTGTGCATTGGGCCATGTCAGGGAAGGAAGAAGGGCTGTGGCGGGGGTTGACAGCTTCTGTCATGAACAAAGTACCAGTGATGGAGCTTGCAGACCAACTGATAAAGGAAAGACCAGGAAGAGGAAGGACACCTGACAGACTAGAGGCACAGTAGCTAGGAAAGCTGTACGCAGCCTGGCAGGTATGCCGTCCAGCTACCCTGTTTGCTATTAAGCTACCAAGGCTTATAGATGTTGAAGGAGTTGGTGCCCATACTCAGCTCATTTTAAGTAAAAAGAAACTATCCTCCATATTGGGTGGGCTTCACCCAGTACACACACACACACACACACACACACACAAGAGAGAGAGAGAGAGAGAGAGAGAGAGAGAGAGACACAGAGAGACAGACAGAGAGAGAGACAGAGAGAGAGACAGACAGAGAGAGAGAGACAGACAGACAGACAGACAGAGAGAGACAGAGCGAGACAGAGAGAGAGACAGAGCCTGCCAACCTGCCCTCAGGAAGGAGCTGGGACCTGTCGCTTCCTGTCCTGCTACTCTGGAAAGTCCTGACCGATGCAGAGGCTGAGAAGGGACTTATCAAGGGTGAGTTGGTGGTCCATTCTGTCCCCTTATGTGATGGCTAAAGTGTATAACCATAGAGTATTGAAGAAACAAACAAGTTTTCCCACACCAGTGGCAAAAAAAAAAAAAACAAAACAAAACAAAAAAAAAACAAAAAACCAAAAACTAGAGCATAAAGAGACGATGGCAGGGGACTTATGAAAATGCCTGAGGAATTGGAAGGGTGAGGTCTGAGGGATGGATGGAAAACCATCACATTGAGAGGTAAGAATCCTCACTGTCCACCAGGTTCCTGCCTTCACCTGCTGAACTTGCCACGTCTTGAGTGCTGGGCCAGCCTTTGGTAATTCTCACTTCTGGGAGCAAGTGGAGGAGGGCTATTCAGTGCCAGTCATCCACAGGCTGGAGAGGCAGACCCACACATTGGTCTGGCAGGCATGCTGGAAGCCCGTGGGAGGCTGCAGAACACAGGAACCCAGCACTAACCTGTCCTGGGCAGCTGCAGGAGGTATCAGGAGCCATGTGTTAGAGTGGAATAGTCAGGTATTTGCATGAGACCACTGAGTTGCAGCTCAAGTCTACTATTCACTAGTTGGGTGGCCTTGAGCAAGTGCCTCACCCTCAGCAATTCAGCATTGCCATCTCTAAAGCAGGGAAAGGGGACATGAGCCTTCACAGCCTGTGTTTTCATACGTAAAGCACAAAGCACAAAGTACGTGCTCACAAAACACACACACATACACACACACACATACATACACATACACACACACACACATACCCCACCTCCACGGTGCTGGCCCAGAGAGACAGCAACTGTAAATGTGACCCGGATATTTATGATACCAGACTCTCAAAAAAACACAGATGCTTCACTTCCTGCAAACACAGAGCTGGCTGAACGATCCTGGGCTACTCGTGGAAACTCTCCTGCCTCCATGCCACTGACACTTTCCCTAGCACTTGGTGCAAATGAGTCCAGTTGTGACTGCTGCACACTCAATTCCAGGCCTTGTGGGTATTTGGATTTTGGAGCAGCAGAGGTTGCCAGTCCGGCTCCACAGATCCCATCATGAAATATCTTCCCTCTCACCTCTCACAGCGCCTGTTTGTCTCCTGAAGGACACATTGTATCTATCTAACTTTGCAGACTTTTCTTTCATTGTCTCCACCCCTGACTGTGCACCTCTCCACCTTGCTCTGGCTGTCATTTTCTCTCCTGACTTGACATATGGCTTTGCTGATATCCCTCCTCTGCTTCCTTCCCTGTGCTCAAAGGAAGGGTCAAGTTGAGTTTCAAGTCTGAGGTCTGGGATTACATCAAATCCGTAACGTTTATCTGCCCTCGCCATCGGCCAGAGACTTCCCAATTTAGGTCCCATTCACATCAAGAGAAGACAAAATCGTCTGAGCTACAGTGTGCCCTGCTTGGGCCTTCATTTTTCTTACTTAATTCCTAAGGTAAAGCTCCCAAACCCACTTAGGCCTGTGTAATGGTCACAGATGCATGGCCACTGGCAGTCAGGCAGTATTTCTACCTGAGGCAGCTCTGGGGAGACAGGAGCTGCTGCCGCACTAAACTCAAAGCCTCTGAGGGCTAAGGGAGGAAGGCCCACACAAAGGGCTTTTTGTCTCAATTAAAGAAGTTGTTTTGAGCCCAATTTCCAGAGTGCCTTGGACTCCACGCGCCTTGGGCAGACAGTGCATGTTATTATTGTTCGGCAGAGCTTCCCGTCCTACCCTGAGCAGTCCGCACTTGGGCCTGAACGTCAGCCTTCTAGAGTCTTCTACTTCAGGAAGGAAGGACCCTGCCTGCAGAGGTGGTGCCTCTGGTCTCCTCGTCTCTGAAGCTCATTTTCCTGCTTCCCCATCTGGGATGAATATGGACAAACCCTTGTGCCCAGCATAGTGCCTGCACCCAGGATACACGTCTCAAATATCTGGGTAACAAATAAACGGTGCACAGACAAAAGGATCTGGTGGAAGCTCAAAGGGAAAACAGAATTTAGGGTTTTGTTTGGGTCGTTTGGGTTTTGTATATAAATGAAAAAGAACAGAGAACTGTAATTTGGTTTCCATATTATTACAAGGCAACCAAACCCAAGAAAATGCAAGTTATTTGTTTGGCCATTTGGGGACACAGTGGTCAAGCCAGCAGGTACACACAGGAGACCGCACAATGCATGATTGCAGAAATCCTTTCCAGGCCTAGAGGTCTGTGAGATCTCGGCCCCTGAACCTCAGCTTCCGACTTCTGCCGTGTTTTTACTCTTCGTGCTCCGCAAACACGACCTGAGCCAGGCTATGAGGCCTGACAGCTTTCTCCAGGGAGCAATTAGAGCCTTGAAGATCTTACCTAGGCTTCTCCTGAAGTCTTCTCATTAAATAGGTACTTCAAATGTTCCTGGGGCCTAAAACATTAAGATTTAAAGGAAACGACTGACTGCTTTTCTCCATGCCAAATCAGACCGTTGTTTAACATGGGGAGAGCTACCACTGAAGTTAGTGAGGTAGAAAAAGGGGGTTATATGTTGCTGGAGAACAGAAACTAAACAGGGTAAATTAAAGCAAGCCAGGCTCCAGGACCAGCTTAGCTGGAATGACGCCTTTTCGAAAGTCATATTTGCAGGGACCACGCAGTCTAAAAGTCAGACTCCATGAGTGACTGTCCCACAAGGTGAAGCTAATAGCAGGATGCACCACATGAGAAAGAAACCTTCCTGGAGGAGATGAGCTTGCCTGCTTTGAGGGGTGGCAAGCCAGGCAGGGGCTACAGCAGGTACTGCGCTGTAAGGATAGAGCAGAGAGTCGGCAGGGCTGCCCGAGAGGGCTCATTTTAATCAGGTACTGCTGATGTTGCCCTTTCAAACCAGGTCCGCCCTGCAAGAAATCATGCCCTTTGTGGGAAAGTGACTTGGGAAACACCAGAGTCCTCTGTGGCTGTGCTGCGGGCTTTGTGGCTGTGTCATCTTGGAGTTCTGACTCATGTATCATGATCTAAACTAGGGGTTCCATTTATTCGTAATTTCTCCATGGTACAAAAGAAAAAGTCAACAACCATTTTGTCCTTAGGAGTTGCAGTTCATTACTAACTTGGGATGAGGAGAGCCTTCTAAAGAGTAAGGGAACCAAATCGACATCTGTTTGGTGTCCAGCTTGGGGTTGGTGGAAACCGTTTCCTAATTTGTCAGCCCAACCTTCTCAGAAAGGATTCTGTACTCCCCTAAGCTGTGGCTTTGGGCAAGCCTTAGGATAATTTGGTAAGCAAGTCCTCACTAAACCAAACTCAGATGACTTCTCCCCATTGCTCTCCTCCATCATTTCCCAAGAATGCCTCACACTCATGCAGGGTAGCGTGGCATCTCAAGGGCCATGCTGATGTAAGGTGGTGCTGGGCTGTGCCAGTTCTCACACCCAGCACACCCCCTGACATGCCCTGTTGGTGTAGTCACTGGTGACAGACATTTTCAGACCTGCCACCATACTACACAGCATTCTTGTCTGAGGCCTAATAAGGTAACTTAGGCCTTTTGTTCAAGAATGAATCCTCCTAAGGCCTTCTGTATTCATTGCCTATCCTTTCTACATGGAAGGGGGGAGGGGAGAGGAGGGCAGAGAGGGGGGAGAGGGAGACTGCCAACATCCTTGCAGGCTGGTACTAGATGCCCTCCCTCCTTACCTCCCCCTGCCCTCACCATCCCAGCCACCTCTGCCCTGCCTGTGTCTCTGCTCACTGTTCCTCCTCGGCCTCCAGTCTATGGTCAAATGTCTTTAATCAGAGGTGCCTCCCCTCCACCTACCTGGTGTTCCTGCTCTCCTCATTCTGTTTATCAGTTCTCTGCGTTGATAGTCAAGAAATAGATTGCTTACTTAATAGTCTGTTGCCATACTCCCAAATATCACCACAGAGACACAAAGTATTACTTTTTAAAAAGCAGAGATTTTGCCACTGTTTGTGGGTGTTTTGATTTTTTTTCCTCCCCAGCACCTAGAAAAGTCACTAGGATGGAGTGTTTAATAAAATTTGTTAAATGAGCTAAATTCATAAAGAATGACCCACCATTCTAACTTCCAGAAAATCAGTTAATTTCGAAAAGCAAAACCAAACCAAACCAAACAAACAAAAACCATGAAATTATTCTGGCTCTCTCAAGTAGACCATAATGAGACCTGAGTCCAAACCTGAATCCATGTAATAGCAAAGACCAGGCTTGCCCTGGAGTCACTCTGGACAGTTAATCACAGGTGTGCCTCTTCAGTTCCTTGGTGGCCTTCCATTCCATCTTGGAAGGTAATACTTAAATTGCCTAAGATGACATTAATTGTTACAACTGATCAGCCTTCATATCTAAGTAGGTTAAGCCAATAAGAACATACTGTAGGTGTTTGGAGTAAGAATATGTTCCTCTAAATGGTGACTCAGGGGCCCAGCCTCCTTTTAACTTGAAGACCAGCTGCTCTAGGCACCTGGGTCTAAAAGCTATCCTGGGAATCACTGCCATTTCAGACCACCTAAAGAGAAAGTGGCAAGAAAGTCAGGGGATGTGAGCCATGGCACGGCTATTCACTGTGCATTGGCCAGCACTCTGTCACATGACTATACCCACAGTAAGAGTCTAGGAGATCTAGTGTTACCCTAACCCCAGTAAGGAAATGGAAAAAGGGTGTGGTTGTTGAATAGCAGCACTCAAGGGTCACCTCTGATGGTGCAGTACCCTAAGTACCGAGTGGAAAGACATCTGACAAAGTGACTAACTACCTAGTCCTCAAAGTCTTAGGTTCAAATCCCAGATACTACTTGCTAGCTGCTTGACCCTCAGCTTCCTCAGCTAAAAATTGAGGCCACTGATAATATCTGCCTATGAGGTGGTAGTGGGGGATACAGCAGCTTAATGCACAGCTATTATTAAGGAGACAGTGTTTGAAAGTGGCGTTACTGGCTTTCCCCAGTATTAGTACACCCCAGCCAGGCAGTGATCTGGAAAGCCACTGTAGGTCTCAAAACTTAAATGAGACAAGATCTGGGCCCATTTGACCTGATTCCTCTCTGTTGCATTCTATTGATACACTCTCACAAACCCCACAATACCAGTTAATATAAGTCTGAAATGCCCTTTGGGCTAACAGATCTGCCATAAACTAATGATGCTCTGCTTCTCCTGCATGTACCACAGTTCTGGGAAGTCAAGGACACCCCACCTGTGAGGTGGCCTCCAGCATGGAGAAAGATTTGTGTGGCATGGGACACATTGGAAGCTGGGAAGGGTAAGGGAGCTCTTCTCTGCCCTCTGTTCCTCTCTATAAATCCAGCTTTGAAAGAAGCTAGAAAAAGCTGCTCTCTGCCTCTCACTGGAGCATTTGTAAAGGATTGGAGAAACTTCACAGAACTGTTGCTGTTTGTGAGGTGTGGGAAGGGATGACGAAAGCAAATAGAATGTAAGGTAAGCATCAAATGTAAGGTTTGACTGTGACGTAGTGGGGTTGACTGTGGAGTGGGGGATTGTGGAGTGGGAAGTTAACTATGGAGTGGAGGGACTGACCGTGGAGTGGAGGGGCTCTCAATAAGAGCAGCACAGGTCTCAGAAGTTTGAGACCTCACTGCTGAGCCTGAGCCTAGAACAGGTGCCTGCAGAGTCACCCCACCCCACACTGAAGCATCCATCTGCCATATGGTTCACCTTCAGTGGATCGGGCCAAGGGAGAGCTGGTGTTTGGAGTGAGTCATCTGTGACTTCAATTTCTCTTCCAGTCTCAGCTTCCTTGTATGTTAACGAACAACTTCTTTGAGGGATTATCACAAAGATTGAGTGTTGGAAAGGTTAGCTCAAGGCAGATACCAAGTGAATGTTAGTAGCTCCATAACTGACCCATACTGTCTCTCTCCATCCTTTCACCTGCAGTCCCTCCTATTTCTGGAGGCCAGATGTCACTGACATTCTTAAAAGTATGTCCAAGATACTCACTGTACAGAGAATATATGGTGCTCCTGAGAGTACAGGAAGACACAGGCCTGCTGTCTCTGGAACACTGAAGGTAGATCCAACAGTACTCCTGGTGGTAGGTTTTGAAGAGTCATGTGAGGGACTCTTATTAAGAGAAGGATTTAAAACTTCTAAAGCTTACCCAATCAAAAGTCATTATCCCAGAAAGGGAAGGAGGATTTTGAATCAGAATTATTCAAATCTATCTGTGGTCCAACTGCATCAACATCCACCCGAGCATTGGAGAGAGAATTTAAATAAAAATGGCAAGACCTGAGTGAAGTGGAAACCAACCATTTGACATAACCTCCAACCTTTTTTGGAAAGTCCGTTATGTCAAATGATGTTAGCGCTGGGGCATCTGGGTGAAAAGGTTTTTGCTATAGCAGACACGTGAGAGGACATGTGATTTTACAAAGAGTATAAGCATGGTTTCACAGACAGTGGGAGCTTGAGCATTGGCTGTCTTTGCTCCACCTCACTCGCTAGCCTTAAGTGATGACACGCATATATTGGTTTGCCTCACATCCCATTGCTGAACTTTGCTTGTAGGGACTGCAGAGAGAGATACTTGCTAAGGAACTTCTCCTGAAGGGAGGTGCCTGTTGTCCATTGGCAAGCTGTGAGGTTTCCTCTGGATTGAACTGCTGTTGCTGAGCCATGCGTGGTGTCTGCCGAGTGGACTGGTCTGCAGCTGCTGATGTGTTCGATGTTTCCTAGTGGACTGGAATGGACTGGACAATAAAGTTTGGAAACACCCCAGGTCCACTTCCCCTGTAAAGAAATAACCTTTCTTTTCCACTATTTCTGGTGGGTAGTGGGCTAGAGGGGAGGTTAAACACTTATTAAAGTAGGTTGAGAAAAAATATGCCTATAACTGAGTCTTTCTCTGAATGTGGAAAGTCCCAAGGACTGTAGCAGTCTGCACAACAGGAGGCCAGCAAAGCTTCAGGAAAGGACACGTAGAAGCAGAATAAAGTCAGTGTCACTTGCCAGCAAAAAGACACATGATGCTCCTCTCATGGACAAAGGAGCAGAAAAAGATGACTAGTGGACAGGTAAGAAGAGCCCCACCAAAACAACAATGAGTGGTTTTGCTTATATGGGCCCAGAAAAACCCAGAGCAAGACCACATCAATCTTCCTCCATCATCTGCATCTAGAGCCCAGAAGTACTGTACCAGTGGCTGGCATAGGCCAGGAGGCTGAGGCTGGACTGGGACAGGAGGTCCAAAAAAAATCCCTCCCAAGTGTCTGCAGCTTCCAGCAGATACACAGCACCTGCCTCCATCTTCTGAACAGAGAGAGGACTCTGAAGACACAGGAATCTAGGGCAAATGAAAGAGCAAAGAGGATTCCCTGTAATGGGGAGGGGACAGCCAGGAACTCAACCTCTGCAGTCTACATTTCTAGACTCTCTCTTGTTCAGAGTTTAAGCCAAAGCCTTGATCTTTTCTGAAAATGTATAAAGTGGGAGGGAAATTAATCTAAGAAAGAAAAAAGGGAGTGTACTGGGAAAATACATTTTCTTCATTTTTTTCTCTTCTTTTATTTTTTTGTTTTTACATATTCGCTTTACATCCCACTCACTGCCTCCCTCCCAGTCACCCCCTCCCACAACTCTTCACCCTCCCTCTTCCCCTTCTCCTCTGAGGAGGTGGGCCCCACCATAGATGGGACCATCAAGTGTCTGTGAGACTAGGTGGATCCTCTCCCACTGAGACCAGACAGGGCAACCCAGCTAAAAGAACATATCCCACAGACAGGTGACAGCTTTTGAGAGAACCCCCTCTCCAGTTGTTCAGGACCCACATGAAGACCAAGCTACACTTCTGCTACATATGTGTGGGGGAGGCCTATGTCTAGCCTGTGTATATTCTTTGGTTGGTGGTTCAGTCTCTGAGACTTCCAAGCGTCCAGGCTAGTTGACTCTGTTAGTCTTCCTGTGGGCTTCCATCCTCTTCAGGACCCACAATCCTTTCTCCTATTCTTCCATAAGAGTCCCCAAGCTCCATCCACTGTTTGGCTATGTGGTATCTTTATCCGTTTGAGTCAGCTGCTGAGTAGGGCCTCCCAGGGGACAGCCATGCTAGACTCCTGTCTGCAAGCATAGCAGAGTATCATTTATAGTGTCAGATTGATGCTTGCCCATAGGATGGGTCTGAAGTTGGACTTATTCCCTCAGTCTCTGCTCCGTCTCCTGTCTCTGCAGTTTTAGTAGACAGAATAAATTTTAGGTCAAAAGTTTTGTGGGTGGGTTGATGTCCTCATAGCTCCACTGGGGTTCCTGCCTGACTACAGGAGGTGTCCTCTTCAGGTTCAGTGTCCCCACTGCTGAATCATGGCTAATGCAACCCCCAATGATTCTTGGGTGTCTCCCTTATCCCAGGTCTTTGTCTTGTCTGAGGCTCAGTGAACCCATATAAATAAAGACAAGGGAAAACCTATCATTTAACTATCTGCTTATCTATCTATCTATCTATCTATCTATCTATCTATCTATCTATCTCTATTTCTCTGTGCACACATGTGTGTGATTTTTAACATCTGGAAAAGTTTCTGCTAAAAGTAAAATTGACAATACACTGTAAGTTCATAGCATAAGCAACACAAAACGGATGAGAACAAAAGCACACACAGCAAGAGGCAGGACTGCAGATGTGTGCAGGGGAAAGCAAGAAGCCCTGCTTCTCACAGAATACCGAGAAGATACAGATGTGTACAGGGGAAAGCATCCCTGCTTCTCACAGAACATTGTGAAGACACTAAAATCAGATCACCATCATGTAGTTTAACCCCTAAAGAATGAACACTGTTAAATAACACAACTTCAGAAACAGGTAATGGAGAATCCAAACCACAGTGCTGGAAAATGCTTAATCTGCCTCAAAATAATATAGTAAAGAAAAGAAGCAAGTACAAAGAGCAACCATGATAAATACTAAAATGGTAACACTAACTCCAATCACATTGGCACACATGTACACATGCCACATATCACACACACACACACACACACAAACACACATACACATCACATCACACACGTATTTTTTAAAAAATAATTCCTATTTATATTATCAAAAATATTAAATGTTTATAAATAGGTTTGTTGTCAAAGTCCTCCCCTGGGGAGATATAAACCATGTCTATTGCCTTTTCATAAGATCTCAAAGACAAACCAAAGTAGGATTACATTAAAGTTCACCCTGGAGAACCAATGTGTTTATTGGACTTACTTAAAGAACATAGGTAAGGGATAGCAGGAAGGAGTAAGAAAGACCCTGAAGCAGCTGCACTGAAAGGTCTGTACCTGCCTCCCCCTTCCCTCATCCTTCAGTATCCTGTATACTCTAGCACCTCTGGAGACTCCAAAACTATGTGCATTTACAACAGAATTGCCTGCAAACGGCTGAGAGAAACATCTGGACTCTCAAGTGAGGGTCCAGTGACCCTCCTCACTTATTCTTTCTATGAGGCTCCACAGATCCACTCTTAACTGGACTTTTTGTGCTGATGAAGATGGAAGCTGTTTTATATTTATAGACCACTATATTTACAGAGTACTGTGGTCTACAACAAAACCTACCTGTAAAAGTTTAGGAAACAAATAAGTTACAGAAAGATATACAATGTTCATAAATTAGAAAACAAAGTATTTTTAAATGATTCTCTCTCTAAATGTATCTATAGATTCAATATCATTCAATCAAAATTGTAGCAAGCCTTTTTGAAAAAAAACATATAAGTTTTATGGGCACAGACTGCCAAATACTGCTTGAAACAAAGTAGCAAAGTGAGAGGACTCATGACCATGATGGCAAACATCACCAGAGATTTGTAATGCGACATTGACATAAAAGCCGACAGATCAGCAGAACCAGATGAAGAATCTATAATTCATCCTACATACAAGTGACAGTTTGAATGTTTAGTTATCAGAGAGCACTGCTTGAGATGTAGTAGGAAGTCTTCTTGGAGTAGGTGTGCCCTTATGGGATGAGCTTTGATGTTTCAAAAGTCCAAGCCAGGCCTTATGTCTTTCTCTTTCTCTGCCCACGAATCAGGATATACCTCCCAACTTCTTCTCCAACACCT
Organism: Grammomys surdaster; assembly: GCF_004785775.1. Classification (NCBI taxonomy): domain Eukaryota; kingdom Metazoa; phylum Chordata; class Mammalia; order Rodentia; family Muridae; genus Grammomys; species Grammomys surdaster. The sequence continues at coordinate 6,048,100 of NW_021604569.1, forward strand.
TGTGTAGCACCATGCTCCATGCCATGATGATAATGGACTAAACCTCTGAAACAGTAAGCAAGTGCCCAGTTAAATGCTTTCTTTTATAAGAGTTGTCTTGGTCATAGTGTCTTTTCACATCAATAGAACAGTGACCAAGATAGGAGTTGGTACCAGGAATGGGGTATTGCTGTGATAGGTCTGACTGTATTGCTTGTTGGCAGAATGTAGACTTTGGGCCTTTGAGTTAGAAGAGCAGTTGAATGCTTTAAACAGAGCTTAATGAGCCATAACAGTAGGAGCACGGAAGACAGTGATGCTTAGAGCAATGTAGATTATATCAGCCCTGTTTAAAAGGTTTCAGAGGGTAAGAATATTAGTAAGTGGCCTAGACTTTATTCTTGTCGTATTTTAGCAAAGAATGTGGCTGTTTTCTGTGCTTGTTCCAAGAAAACAAAAATCTGAAAATCTGGAAAAAAAAAAAAGAAAATGGCTAAATTGACGAGTTTCAGATTAATAGTCTTGGAAGAAGAGATTTCAAGAAATCCTAGTATTGATTGTGTCATGTGGTTATTAGTTTCTACTCAAGCAGATCTATAACAAAAGGGAGCAATCTAAGCAAGGAAAAACACAAAATGTACAGTGTAAGAAGAAAAGGGCCACCAGGAAGTATAATAGAGCTAAAGCTCACACAGATTAAATAGTTTAAAGAAAAGCCTGATGCTAAGTGGAATAAAGGGAGAGGTGACCTCAGGGCAAGACCCCACCCAGCTGAGCTCCCAGTTTATGAAAAGGAATTAAAGAAAAACTTGAGCAGCAAAGGAAATCATCAACAGCAGAAAGCTGACACAGACGCAAGTGAAAGAGGGGACCATGTTCCAACACCATCAGGAAGCAGAACTCGGCAGCTTCAGCCATGTAGTTCTGGTTTTAGAGCAAGAATACAAAAAAGTAGTGTGTTGTAGACTCTCTCACTATGGCTAAGGAAAGCTGCTGAGGCCATTCAAGTGTCAAGGATATCCCTGCTTGGAAGCCCGGAGAGGCCATAGTATGAAGCTGTGAAGTTTGTGAAGCCTGGATTGCTGTGGATACCCCAAGATGTTGGAGATGCCAGAGTCATGGGATACCCACCATGAAATGTTACAGATTGGGTATGAAATCAGCCTTAAAGTAAGATGTGGGCTGCAGTCAGTAGAGATGAAAGGAAGAGCCTGTTGACATCAGACAAGGAGATGCAGAGTCTGGAGTCTGCCCTGCTGGTTTTCAGTCTTGCTTTGGTCCAGCATTTCCTCACTCTGCTCCCTTTCCTCTCTTTTGGAAAGGGAATGTATATTTCCTGCCATTGTATGTTGAAGATATGTGGTCTGCTTTTTTGTTCTGATTTACTGGGGGATACAGTTAAGAGATTGCATGAGACTCAGAAAAGACTTTGAACTTTGGACTTTTAAACAGCATTGAGACTTACAGACTGTGGGAACTTTGGAAATTAGACTGGTTGCATTTTTGTATTATGATATGACCATAAGCCTAAGGGAATCAGGAACTGGAATGTAATAGTTTGGATAATAATGGTCCCATAGGTTCATAGATTTGAATTCTTAGGGCGTGGCACTACTTGAGAAGAAAGAGGAGATGTGGCTTGTTGGGAGAAGTGTGTCACTGAGGGTGGACCTCAAGGTTTCATAAGCCCAAACCAGATTCAGCGTCTCTCTCTTCCTTTGCCTGTGGACCAGCATATAGGTCCCAGCTACTTTGCCAATACCATGTGTGCCACCATGATCCTCAAATGATCATCATAGACTATGCCTCTGAAACTCTAAGCCAGCCCCAATTAAATATCTTTGCAGCAATAGAACAGTGACCAAGACAACAGCACATGTGATCATTCGATTAAAGCTTCCATAGACAAGACAGTCTTCCTAACAATCTCTCTCTCTCTCTCTCTCTCTCTCTCTCTCTCTCTCTCTCTCTGTGTGTGTGTGTGTGTGTGTGTGTGTGTGTGTGTGTTAAGAACTTCAAGTCCACTTCTCATACAACAATTGATTAAACAGAGCATAATATATTTTATTACATATTTATAGCATATTTACATTAATATGCTAAATATAAAAATTATAATCAGTTAACTTTGAAAAGAGAACATTGAATTTTAAGACAGACAAAGATCTTTTAGGTGGGATATGAAAACCATTAACCAATAAAGAATACATTGGTGTGCTACAGCTCATCTTAAGCAAACTCTGTTTCCTAAAGGTGACTACGGCAATCCATGTGCTTTTTCAAAAGTTTACTAGACCACTACTCAGAAGTCTGTCCTACCACCCATTCTCCAGAGCCAAGGAGAGTTTGCAACTTCTCTGGTCCAGTAATGAAGTGTGTTACTGTGTAACTACTGCAGCCAAGTCAGAGAAGGGACACAGGTGTCACTTGACTCCCTCTGTCTCTTTTTTGGAACATATTCACCCTGTGAGCCCAGCCACATGAAAAGGCCATAGTGAGGATTATGGTGAATCTGTCCTGCTACAGTCTAAACTGACAATAGCTATTGCTGGACGTGTGAGTGACAAGGTAACAAGCTTTTTGATGACTTTAGTCGCTATTCTTTGACACTAAAGAGAGCAGAGTTAGGCCATAAGCTCTTCCTACAGAGGACCATAAAAGTTGATTCACAAGCCAAATAAATATTTAAGCCACAGAAGATAAAAGAAAGTTTGTTTTAGAAGCACATTAACTGTAACATTATCAAAATAGAAAATAGTTCTAGGCATCCAAAGATACTATTAGGTAATTAAACTGGCAATCCACAGACTGTGGGAAAAGTATTTACAATAAACATCGCTGATGATGGACATGCATCCAGCATAGGTATCAAGTGCCTACACCACCAAAAATGTGAAAACCTACAACTCTATTTTAAAAGTAGGAGAAGGACTTAAAAAGACACTTTCAGAATAATCCATAGCAAGGATCAGTTAAATATGAAAATCAACTCAACAGCAGAGTATTTTCATAACTAATTTAAAGGGACTCCTTATATTTGGACAAATGTGTACTGTCTGACCTAGAGTCCACAATTTAAGTGACTTCAGGGAGAATTGCTGGATCTCTCTGCCCGTCAGTTTCTCATCTGAATATATTTAGTTATTGGCAGCACCCCTCACAGGCTAGATGAGGACTAAAACTCATACACATGACTAACAGTCCAGGATACAGAGCATGTGCTCAATAAAAATTAGAACTATTTGACAGAAACTGTGAGATACATCAAGAGCAAAAGGTGAAAGGACTAAATTCTGCTTCCAAGACTATTCTCACACAATTAGTGTATCCTGTAAGTCTGTGGGCCCCTGTCTCTGGAACTTTCAAGTAAGGCTGTACTAAAGCTGAGCTTAGTAATTTTGTACTCCACCACCCAAACCAGGCACCTTCCCCTTCATCCTAACAGGAACTGTCCCAGAAAGAGAATGTTTGTTCCACCAGCCATGAAGTCTACATGACAGTAAAACAACAAAGGCCATCAGAGCTGCTACCTCCTGCCAGAGGCACAGAGAAGACAGGAACCTCTAAGGAAACACCTGCAGAGTAAGTAGAGTCTGAGCTAAGGATGTGGAGGAGGTCTCCTGGCCTGGCCCTGCTCCAGGCAACCTTACCCCCCCCACACACACACACACACGCTAAACAGAGCAGGTAGAGCCATCTTCTCAATGCACAGTGTCCACACTGCACCCACATTCAAAGTCCTTTCTAGTGCCAACATCAGCCTCACTAGCTTCCCTCCACCAGGAGTGCCTCCAGATTCTTCTGAGTCCTGTGGGTCCGGCTCATTTTCTACAGCTTCCAGGAAGCCACTCTAAGGGGCACCTAGGGGCAGTAGGGAGATTATGCGTACAGCATTCTCAAGTCGACTACCTACGTCAAATGCACATCCAAGAGGCTTCATTATTCTCTATTTTCTATTGAATTATAAAAGAAGTACCCTAGACTAATATCTCACACAGATTTCCACACTATCATTCTACCATGCTGCCCTGATCACCAGCCAACCCAGGCAATTCCCCACACTCAGGTCTGGGTCTTCACGCATATCCTCTCTGTCTGTTAACCCTGTCCTCCTAGACTCAGAATGTAACCCATCCTAATAAAAGATTTCAAATGCTGTCTTAGCTCCTCCACTTACCTAATTCCCGGCCCCTGTTTTGCCATGGAACTCAGAGTTTCCTTGGTGTTATAAGATACACTCGGAGGCTGTTGAAGTCAGAGACTGTTCTTCCTACACATTGCAACTCCTAGATCAGCACTGTCTGTACACAACATGTAATCTAGGAGTTGCCAAGTGTAGGACATTGGAAGATCATGGCCATCACTGAAGAGGGAGTAAAACAAAATGACTTACAGGCCCTTCCTACTCCAGCCCTCAAGGAGCCTGGAAGGTTGGAGATGTTTCTTCAAGCTCCACATTTCTTGAATTCTTTCAGCATTTAGTGGTCCAGCTTTCTTTAAAAAAAAAAAAAGTTTATACTCAATGTTTTGCAAAAGCAATGTATTCACACGATTCAAAATAATCTTGTCATTGAATAATACAAAGGACAAAGTCACACCCCACCCACTCCCATAGCTGTCGACACTGTGTAGCCTTCCAAATTTCCCTTATGCAAGTATGAATTGTCACCGTGTTTTAGTTCCTAAAAGTAGTTTCTGGTGTGTTGTCTTGCCTGTTGATGGTCAGTAGCAGTGAAGTTGCTATGTGAGCGTGAACTTCAAAGCTCCTTTCTGCCCTAATAGGACTGGTTTAAAAAACGCTTAAATCCGTGTTTCTTGCTTGGCTGCTCTTCCACAACTTTCTCTGGCCTGCCTGGAGCAGAACTGCTCTAACGTTTAAGGAGAGGCCTATACTCTCACTTCCTCAGACACACTTTTAAAGAAAAACCTGAGTCTCCAGGGCATCCTCTAAGTTGCCACTTGTGGTATGCCACGTGCCTGCCTCTCAGCGCCTTCATCTGCCGAGAGAGAAGTCAAGGGACTTGGGGTCAGCTGCAGCTGTGTCCCCAACACATGTTGTTGTCCATGCAACAAGTCTTCTGTCACCTCTGTGCCTAGTTCTTTCCTCTATAAAATAAAGATATGGCCCACGTGATTTTCAAGGACCTATATAGCCAGTGCTCTCAGGCTCTCTTGCTCTGGCTGGTCAATGCCAGGCATTGTGAGCATGAGAGAGTCCATGAGTGTCCAGCACTATCCCGAGACTGTTTACTAGACTGCTAAGCCACTGCTGCACCCACAGGAGGAGTGTATCATATATCAAGGTAAAGGATGGTTTTCCTGGGGCTCTCCGCAGACTGGCTACTCAGTGCAACTCTTTCCCTAAAGTCAAAGAGACTTGGATAGGCTCCATGACTCTCAAGGTACAGACCCCAGGAGACCCAGGGATGCATGTGGGGAGGCCAGGCTGTGCTTCCATTTAATCTTCAAGACCAGCCACTGTTCCCATACCCTTATAGCAGGTGACACCAGTGCGAGGAACTGTGTGGCCTCTGGCAACCTCTGCTGGAGAAGTTCTGTCAATTCCTCCCTGCCCCTCTTCCTCCATTATGCCTCTGCCTGTGGTGAAGGACCTCTTTACCATGTGCTCCACCTCTTGCCTGCAGAGTCCAGAAAGGAAATGTCACTCATGCTGGGTACACAGCTACCTGAAGGGCACTGCGCTTCAAGGACAGCCAGGCTCATAAAAAGACAACCTGGGCTTGATTCCTCCTTCAGGAGGCCTCATACACACACCCGCAGTAAGACATGTCCTTTGCCACTCCTGTCAGAGGTCACAGCCTACACACAGCTCACCTGACCTCCTGTTCCAGCAGAATCCTTGGTTGGTGGATAAGTTCTCTGTATAGGTGCTGAAGGCTATCTAGCTGGCTCCAAACTAGACCACTGTAAGCTGAATGAGCAGTAGGGAGAGAGAAGCTACAGCCTTGTTCTCAGTAGACCAACATTCAACTTAGAGTGGAGAATCAGACCTAGATTCAGACCCAAACCTGCTGGTACCACCACCTCTTCCCTGTTGGGTAGAGACCATCAGGAGGTGAATTACTGACTTCCTCTGTGAGTCAGACCCCAGTTCTCTCTGCTGCTCTAAATTCTCTCTCTACTCGGAAAAGCATCTCTAGGCTGTCTCTTTCAGGAAGTCTTCCCCACTGAGGTCCCCATGTTCCAAACAGCTTGACAAATTTCCTTCAGGGGACACCAAAGAACAAGGCACTCTGGGCTGCTCTCTGGAACATACTTGTGCTCATTGCATATAACCAAAGGCTGGGGTCTCCAGGAGGACACAATGTTCTGCTTCCCTCATTGTCCCCAAAGCCTCTTGTCTGATGCACACACAAAAGGCCTGCAACAGTAACCAGCTGATCCAGTGTCTCAGTTCCTGCTGAGGAGGGTTTATCACACAGTCACAGAAGCATGGGTCCTGTCCCAGCACCCAGACCATTCAGGAGGGAGAGGAATGAACTGTTGACAAGGCTTGAGGATCTGGGGACAGGCTTGAGCTACATTTTGTTAGCCTCTTTACTGTCTCATAGTTCTGCACACATATTAAGTCCCACCTTGCATTCCCTTTGTTCACACACGCATACAAGCACACACACACACACACACACACACACACACAGAGGATGTCTTACCTTCCCCCCACCTTGCACCTGGAAGACTGTTACCACTCAGCTCCTCCTCCATGGGCACATTAGGACATTTATGGACCTTAGAGACATAAGTAAAACTCCTGCCCCATCAACCGCACACCACAGCTAGCACTGTCTCCCCTAAGGATCATGTACGAGCCCCTCCCCCACACCAGGCTGTTGGGAGAGAGGCCAGAGCAAGTCAATCCAGAAATATGGAAGCTGTAGCAGCAGCAACAACAAAAATCCAACATTGCATCCCCAGGTCTGGCCAAAGCCCTTCCTACCACTTACAAAGACCCTACCATTTCCAGTCCGTTCCGGTCAATAAGTATCTGGGGAAACCCTTAATGCTTGATTTCTTTTGCTTCATGATTTGTGGCCAAGGGGCTCAGGATCCTTAAGTCCAAAAGGGTGTTTCTGCTCATTAGGCAAGATGTCAGGCCCAGGCAGAGAGGCTTTCTCCAGCCCACCCTGCAAAGCCCCAGCCTCAGGCTGAGGAAACCTTCAAGGCCAGAGCTAAGAGTCTCATGGTGACAGTCACTCAGCCGCGTTCCACACGTGTGCTATTGCTGAGTAGTAGTTAAGCTTGTAAATCCGTTATTTACGATGCGGGATTGCATGCATGCGCAGTGTGGTGCGGGCACATTAACAGCACTGTGAGAAACTTAACTCTGAATAGCCTTGCTTTGGAGTGGGCATAGTTCTACCACCGCTGTGTCACCAGGCAATTCTTACCGTTAGTTCCTTCGAAGTGGGTGCTTATATTTAAACTCAGAACTTCCCCTGCCTGGTTATACCACACAAATTATAAATGGTTCAGTCATTTGCATCTGAGTTCTGGGCTCCTACTGTAGATAGCCCTCACTTCCTTCATATAGCACTGAGCTCAAGACTCCAGTCTTGCTCAAGACTGAACCTAGGGACCTGTGGACATTGCAGAGCAGAAAGTCCTTTGGTTGTAGCAGAGAGAAGATGGCAGGGGCACTCCAGTGGCACAGCCCTGGGCTGGACACTAGAGTCTTAGAATTCTGTGGTGGGGCACCCAAGGGCTTCCTCTACACTGAGTTGAGCACAACCATACCTGCCAGCATCAGCCTCAGCCAGAGAGGAAGGCATCTCAGAATGACTACTGTCAAAACACTAGTGTCAAAACACCTCCATGCCATGAGCCTTGTCCTCTGTGACAGCTTTGGTAGGTAATTCACCATCGTGAGGTATCATAGGACCATGGAGTTCCTGACCCAGCCCTGCAGATTCCTGTCCTGGCAGAGTAGGGCACATTCCAAGTGATGCTTTTTATTTAAAATGTTGATTAACTACATTCCTTCACTTTCCTTTTATTTATTTTGTTACTTCATCTTCTTTTATCGACTTTGTGGAACCAAGGATTGAGCCACAGGCCTCCCACATGCAGGTGCTCTGTCACACAGCTGCAGCTCAGCCGGCAGCTCAGTCCATAGCTTACTTTTTAGAGCGAGTATCTCACACAGTTGTGCAGGCTTCGCCTTGAACTCTGTAGATCAGGCAGGCCTTGAATGTGCCATCTTCCTGCCTCAGCCCATCAAAATAATTTAACATATATCATATTGTATTTCTTTTCCTTCTCTTCCTCTGCCCTTCTGGCCACGGCCTGCCTTACTACTTCTTAGTGTATATTTGTCACAGCAACAGTCCCACTAGCTCACTGGCTCTACCCTACCTCACTCCCCAAACCTTGCCCTTCCTGACTCCTTTCCTCAACAGACCCCTCACAAGTCCTCCCATCCTTCCACGCCTATTCACTGCAGCCTCCCCCAGTGAGGCTCCCCTCTCCCTTCACCTCTGCTGGGCTCCCAGATTGCACAGTTCCCTAGCAACTGTGAACCATCTTGCTTGTCCAACCTTGCAGACCTCCTGGAGGCCATCTCTCCTAAGACAGGCAAGCATTCACAAACTCCACAAATCCTTGCCCCCTTTTGGAGAAAAGGACTTCTGTTGCAATTCAATTTTTAAACTCATTTGGCCTCTACTTTATAACCCTACTGGTAGCCATCTAGTGTGCAGAAACAGCACTTCATTTCCACAGTGTGGCATCTGCATAAGAGAGCCAGCTCATACATGGAAAGGTTTAGAACGAGCTCCTATACGTGATAAGCACAGTTTTGAGATCATGGGAAGCTGTCACTGCTGCTACTCCTGTAGTTAGATTATGCATTGCAGGATTGTTTATGGAAGTCTGGAGACAGACCCAATGGCTAGAGTTAGGGGAATGATTTCAATGGTGAGTATCAGTATGATTTCTATGAAGACTTAAAAAATAATAAAGTGTGTTTGTGTTTGCCAGTCTCAATAAATGATATCATAATTCAGGTTTTGAGAAGCAAACTGTGGCCAGGCATGGCTGCCTACATCCGAAATTTTAGCACTTGGGAGCCTGAAGCAAGCGTGGAATGATTTTCACCTTTTTAATGACTAGATCTACACTCGTGTATATATACTGTAACAAACCATTTGTGGCACGGAGGTAGAGTTATATGTAGCAGATTTGAGACGCGGGAAGCTTCTGTAGGACCCTTCCCTCAGGTTCCTGTATGATTTCAAAGAAGTCACTTCTCAATATCTCATTGTCCCCAAGTGTCAAATTAAGACTGCAACCACACCACCTGCCGGGGCTGGAATACAGGCTAAAGGACTTTGTAGGGCATATGTCAAACACAATGGTGGATATGCCAACAGGAGTTCAAAGCTGCTTATTTGCAATATTAGTATCTGCCAGGGACACAAGGCTAAAAGAAAGTAAACCAAGATGTAGATGGGTTCTTCTGGGGAAAGGAATCAGGGGGAAGGAAAACCCATTCACTCACACCAGCTTACCTCACATCAAAAATGCCACCTACTGCCAGGACGCTGCCAGGTTTGACTCCTAGGACAACTAACCACAGGCCAACTTATCCCATTTCTGTACCCTGATCCAAATTCCACCCAAACTAGAAAATAGAACCAAAGATGTTATCACAAGTTACTGCCTCCAACACTCTGCAGCCTCTCCGTGATGCTGTAATTGTTGAGCGATGCTTTTGTGTGTGTGTTTTGTTTTTTTGTTTTGTTTTATTTTGGTTTGGTTTTTTATCTCGGCTGCTGAGATACGATGTAACACTTCTCTAACCATTTCCTGTGAGGATGACACTATGCTCCAGCCCCTTCCCTGTTCTCCCTCCTCCTCCCCAAATCCTGACCTTCCAGGATACTTTTCCAGCCAACCCCAGCCTGTACACTTCCTCTGGACCACTCCTACTCTGGTGACACTATGGAGGACAGCTCAATCTACAACAGTTGCCAAGCTGCAGACAGGTGAGAAAGCAGGTGCTCACCTACTGTTCGCTTTCCTCCATCCAGGACCCCAGCAAGACCAAGAGACAGTGCTGCCCACATTCAGAAGGAGTTGTCCCCTTACTTAATCCTGTCTGAAAGCACCCTCAAAGCTGTATTGGGAGGCATGCCTCACTAATCTCGAAGATTCTAAAGCCAGTCAAGTTAACAGTAACTATTGACCCGACAGCCTGTCTACCAACTACAACCCAACATCGGGTCCCATCCAACTCTCAAGCACTCCCCTGCTCTATTTCCCAGCTTTAAGTCTTGACACCCTGTGTGTATGTGTGAGTTTGTATATGTGTGTGTCAGTGTGTGTGTGAGTTTGTGTGTGTGCCAGTGTGTGTATGTTTGTGTGTGTGTCAGTGTGTGTCAGTGTATATGAGTTTGTGTATGTCAGTGTGTCAGTGTGTATGAGTTTATGTGTGTCAGTGTGTGAGTTTATGTGCATCAGTGTGTGTGTCAGTGTATATGTCAGTGTGTAAGTGAGTTTGTGTGTGTCAGTGTGTGTGTGTGTCAGTGTGTGTATGAGTTTATATGTGTGTCAGTGTGTGTAAGTTTGTGTGTGTCCGTGTGTATGTCAGTGTATGTGTGTCAGTGTGTGTGTGTATGTGTGTGAGTTTGTGTGTAGATGTAGTCAGACTTGCTAAGTCCCTATCCTCCAAATCCACATGTTTTCCACCTCTGACCTTCAGAGCCACCAGCAGCTCCGGTTCCTGTCCTAGTCACAGCTTTCTTTCTCGATTCTGACATTTAACCTCCGACTGTTCCTTCAGATTGGCTCAGCTCCACAGCTCCCTGACCCCTGCGAAATGACCTCCTCCCACTGCCCTCTGCTCTGCCAAATTCCAAGCCAGTCTCCAAACGGGCAGCATGTGTGTCCTCAGCTGCACTGTGAGTTCCTGGAAAGCAGGCCATACCGACTTCTCCTCCTTCCCATAGCGGGCACAGGAAAGAGGGTGACACGCATGCTGTGTTAGAGGATGTTGGCACCTAGCATGGAGTTCTATTAAGTAGGAACAGCTCCATTGACAGCTCAGGATTCTTCACCCCCATCTTTTCTTATTTGTCTTTTACTTCTCTTTTTTTCCTCACGAGGACAAAAAAGAGAAAGAAAGAAAAAAGATTGTTAAAAATTAAATCCAAAACTTTCAGCTCTGATGAGTTTCTCAAAAGCCAATAAATCCACATGGCTCATCTAAAATTAGAGAGAAGTGTCCAGGATTTTTAGTTGATTGGCTCTAGTAGTTGATGCAAGACAGTCAAAATCTATTCACATGACTTTCCTAGGGAATCGGAGCAGCAGGCAATGCCTCAGACGCCAGAAGTCCATTTAAATATTACACAAAAAGAAGGGAATTAGTTTGGTCAAGCTGCTAACATGATCAGGCAGGGACAGAAATGCCCTGGAGAAGTGTTGGGTGTTTCATCTTGAATCCATTTGCAAAATAAACACATTTATTTACCAAGGTTACTACTTTGGCCACTTCCTGGACAAATCAAGGCTAGGATGGCCAACTGAAATTAAAAATTGACCAAGACTACAAAATTAATTTGACACTCTTCAATTGACTTGTTTAGCAACACAAAACAAAATCAAATGGAGTTGGAAGTTGCTGTGGTGTTCCAGCCTGTGACTGCAGACCACGCTGGCCAGCAGTAGTTCTCAGCTCCTTCCGTCCACTGTGCCCACCAGAGCGGGCCATGCTGAGGCTGTTTATGAGCTCAGAGTGAAAACTGACTCCTTTCCTCTCCAGAGGAAAAAAATTAAATTCCCACCAACACCTACTGCTGTCTTACAGATGGGCCGAACACAGAGGATCCAAACATTCTACCAGAAACACATAGGCACACACACATTCTGTTTAGACCCCGTGCTACTCAGACACTTCTTAAATTGCTTTTCCAGTAGAATCTCAGGAAAAGGTTCTGTTTAACTGCCACCTATACACATGGCTCGGATAGGAATGGTTTTGCAATCTATACTCTCTGTGGTCCCACAGGGGTCCTTGGGAGTAACTCTGGTCCCTGCCTGGTTAAAGACCTCTATGTGCTGTGGAGTGAGTGTGTGATATCCTGAGTTTCCTGTGACCAGCAGAGGCAGGAAGACCACACAATGTCTGCTGTAACACCCCACAAGATGAGGTATGGCATGCAGACCTCCAGTGCTGGAATGGGGTGACTGGCAAAGATGTCATTTAACGGATCAGTAATGCTCCAGGGATTTCATTAAGGAACGTCTCCCCTCCTTATCCCCACAGTAAGAACAGAACTCACTGCCAGCACTGGCTCTCCCCATAACTCCCACAGGTTGTGGAACCCCCTTCCCCTTCTGCCCTGCTGCCCCTACATTGTCAACAGATCTCAGCTGAAGCCCCAGTGGAATACCCCATCCAATTTCCCATAAAATGAGACATGAAAATAAACACACATTGTATGTTGGTTTACATTTCCTGTACAACCCCAACAGGGGCGACAGGAAAGACATTAAGGAAACTATTTCTAAAGTAATGGGCTACATTTTCGCAAGAATACTCTCACTGACCCTAAAAGGAAAGCCATTCAGATGGCTAAAATCCCATATAATTCTTTGAAAACCTTCTTGAGCATTCCCTTTTTAATGTCTAAAGTCCACGTGGCTCGCCGGTGCCCGCTGCTCAGTGACAACAATTCATGCTGATGGGGAGGACCTATGAGCATTCTTCTATGGAATGGAACTTTTGGTTATTTCTTAGGACGTTAATCCAAGAGAAGAAAAGGTCTGAAGTCCAGCCCTGCCTGACAGAGGTATGTTTTGTTCCTAGAAGGCTGCTTTCTCTCGACATCCCTGCCCTCATTAAAAAAAGCACAGCACAACTGTCACCTTTATGTTTTCAGTCATGCTGTTTCCAGGCCCCAAACAGAATGTCATCATTTATTTTTCTTCTGGGGAAAAGAAAGGCAGCCAGCTCCTATGCGTGCTCAGTGCCAAATGCCCCAGAGAAAGGGGCTCGCCTCTCTAATTCAGAGCACCTGGCAGGTATGGGTTAGTGAGATGCCTGGACTAGGGGAGAGTAAAGGCTATTTTATTTCTTTCAAGCAGATTCACTAACTAGATAATAATTGCTTGCCATTAGCGCATTAAAATTGTATGTGAGTGGGGCTGCTAAAGTGCTAGCAAACAGTTTGTTCTCAGGTAGATAAGCGTCCCTCCTGCAGTCTCGTTCACACCATTAATTTGCTGAGCAAACCCTTTTCTTGTGGATGCTGTAAACATCAGTTCTAGGCTCCAGGACAGGGACACACACAGGCAATCATATGCTTCCCAAGGCAGCAGCTCATCCCCCCACAGCCACTTCACTACAGAGAGCCTGAGAAAGAGCAGAGGAAAGAAAGAATGAAAAGTGGGGAAGGGGTAAAAGAAGGGAGAGGAAGGGAAGGAGGGTAGAAGGGAGGGAGGGAGAGGAAGGAGGGAGGGAGGGAGGGAGGGAGGAGGGAAGGGAGGGAGAGAGGGAGGAAGGAAGGGAGGAAGGGTAGGAAGGGAGAGAAGAAGGGAAGGGAGGGAGGGACCTAGGGAAGAAAGGAGAGGACAGAGGTGGAAGGCAAGAAAGGGGGAAGAGAAGGAGAAGGGAGTAGGAGACAGAGGTGAGGAGAGTGGCTACTTTCAGATAATTGCCTCTTGCACTCTTAGAAGAAAAATATTAGTTCCATGCTCCAAATCCCCGCTGAGCCTGAGCCCCCTGATATCAAGGATTCATCCTCTGGTCCTTCCTCTCCCATAATTACCCCCCTGATCCCCTCAAACTTATCCCTGTGATGAGTGGGGGCTGAGAAAGTGTGGATGTTGAGTGTGGTGCTCTGCAGGGCTTTATCGCTCACTCTTCTTTCTGGGCACCTTGGTGGCCATCTTAGAACAACTCTCTAGCCATCTATGCAGGCTCTTCCCTGTCACCTCAAAGGGGAAAGTGCTGCAGACCAAGAGCAGAGAACGATGACAGGGCCAAGGGATGCTCTGTGCAGGACTTCAGGAGCCGGTGACCCAGGCTCAGAAGACGCCAACAGGAGTGGTAGTGTGACCTGGGACATTGGGTCGAAGCTATGTCAAACTCAGCAGGAGGCCTTAGTCTCCCCTATGCCTGATTTATGAGTTGGCATTTGAAACTCAGTAGCTTTCCAACAATTCACAGATAACTCATGGGGTAGTAAAATGCCTGAATGCAGATAGTTAGAAACCCGGAACATGAAAGGGTGAGATAGCCCAACACAAGCAACAGGTCTTCAAATGACTGGGGCTTGACCATGTATGTATCTAAACATATTCACAAACAAGATAAATTAAGATTGACTCAAGCTTTGTGTTGTCAATGTACTGCGGGTAAGACTGATGCCATTTTGAGGGAGGCTGAATTTGAGATCACAGAAGCAATAATTCCTGCTTCAGAGATGCGAAGATACCCTGCCAGCCAAGTCTCCCAGCTCTGACAAGAAATTCTACAGAGTTCTTGGCTCTTGCAGGGTTCTTGCAGGATCTCAAAGCTTCATAGACACCCACATTCAGGAAAAGGCACAGTCTCACATCTGGAGGCTGAAGAGAACTCCAAGAAGCTTGAAGCTTCCTGATTATATGTGAGTTTGTGATGTAATCATAATTTTTCGTTCAGTTACATTTTGCTTGAAAATCTAGAGAGAGAGAGAGAGAGAGAGAGAGAGAGAGAGAGAGAGAGAGAGAGA
>NW_021604569.1:6062823-6064769 GCF_004785775.1 Grammomys surdaster
AGAGAGAGAGAGAGAGAGAGAGAGAGAGAGAGAGAGAGAGAGAGAGATGCCTTTAATCCCAGTGCTCAGGGGACAGAGGCAGGCAGATCTCTGTGAGTTAGAGGCCAGACTGTTCTACAAAGTGAGTTTCCAGACAGCCAGGGCTACACGCCAAGAAACTCTGTCTCAAAAGAACAAATAAAAAATGATCCTAAAAAATTATCCCATTCCTCCTACAGTCCTAGACTTCCCTCAGCATTGCCCTTCATCCAACAGTTTGGGAAGAAAAACAGCAAGGAAACTGAAATTCTGGTCTTTGTAAAGTAAAGGAAAATGATAGTTTCCAAAGTAAGGAAAACAAAATTTTATTTTCTTAAAGATTGTAAATTTTATGTTTAATTTTGTTTATTAGTGATAAGTATTGTGCATATGGCCCAAAGAGGCCAGAAGAGGGCACCTGAGCCCTTGGCCCTGGACTTAGAGGTGGTTGTGAGCCACCTGACCTAGGTACTGGGAAACAAACTGGAGCCCTCCCGGGAGACAGCAGTATATACTCTTAACCACCCTAGCATCTCTCCAACTGCTTCCTCCCCTGACAAAAACATGTTGAGATACCCATCCCCGGGGACATTTCCCTAACCACTCAGCCACTACTAGAAAATGGCCTGAGTGTTACATAGGGTTCTCAGGAGCTTTCACACGGTACCATGTACACGGCCTGTGGAAAGTTCCTTGCCTTAGGCACCATCAGAACTCAGCTTAAGAACAAGTTCTCAGAACGCCCTGAGAATTCCATACGCATAAACCCGACTCCTTGATCCCTTAATACACCTAAATTCTGACGAAGTCACAAAGGTGTCAGAGCGAGACACAAAATCCTCAAGGGACTGTCATCAACTTAGCATTTCCAATTCACATGAGATGTTAACTCTGCTTATCAAAGTAGAAAAGGCACACTTGTGAAACACAGAAACCCAAAATGAATATTATGAGTTGGTCCCAGCTGGATTTTCCTCAATTTATTACCTTGATAACACCACAGAGCCCTGCCTTCTGAAACCCAACTCTACAGTTAGAGGAAAGTAGCATCTCTCTGAGGTCCCTTCCATTGGTCCAACCTGCACACACCTCACCAACTCAAAGGAAGATTTTCAGTAACCAAAGGGGGCAGCAGTGGAGGAACCCTTACGGTAGAGGGCTTGACAACTGTGAAGCAGATTAACATCATGTCATCTGATACACCATGAGATGACAAGATACCAGAAGGAAACGAAGCCAGAAGTGTGGGAAGCCAAGGAGGAGGGGAGAGCAGGACAGATGCAGAGCCCTGGAAAGCTGGAGCAGGCAACCCAGCAGGAGGCCAGGCCAGCACACTGTATCTATCACTCAGGAGAAGCAGTCGATCCAGGCTTTGAAGATTTGTTCTTTTCTTACTGTTTCTGAACACCTGTGACTTGGACAGACCAACTTCTCATTTGACAAGGGAAGACAGGAGCCTTACTTTCAACACACGTGGCCATGATTTTAAGTGAGCTAGCACGAAACGAAGCAAAATAACCTAAGCCCAAACTTCAGTGGATCACCTTCAACGTGAACTGTGCTTCATTGTGCCTTCTTGAAACAGAACAGTACTTAATACCTGTCCACACTTGTCTCTTCTGCATGACTTGATTTGTGGAAAGTGGCTACAAAGGCCGGATTAAACAAGGAAAATGGATCAAAAGAGTCATCTGGTAGAGTAAGGAACATCTGTATTTCCCTCTAGAGTCAGGCATCAGAACATCCACCATCAACACACACACACGAACACACACATACACATACTCATAATGCACACACACTCATACATACACACACATACATACACATACACACACATACACTCTCATACACACTCATATACTCACACTCACATAAATACACACACATGCACACTCACACACACTCACATACATACACACACTCAC
>NW_021604569.1:6064779-6084856 GCF_004785775.1 Grammomys surdaster
CACACACATGCACACTCACACACACTCACATACATACACACACTCACACACAGTCACACACACACACACACACACAGTCACACACACACACCACATCACCCTTTCTAATTCTACTGGGATATTCAGGAATGCCAAGCCCCACAGTCTCGCTCCCCATTCTCTCTATTACCTATTTCCTTTATAAGCTCAGAGCTCATGTATGGTAGATCAATTCAAGACGCACTTGCAAAACCAGAAGCAGAGCCAACACATAGGCTTAATCTTAAAAGTTTTCAGGTTGTCAGCATTTCAGAAGTCGAACAAAAACTACATTTGACTCAGGGAGTCTTCTCCTCACCCCCCCATTACAACCCCCCCCCAGCTTCCTGGTGGAGGGAACAACACGAGGTCAGCAGACCATGGAGAACAGGTGTCAAGAACTGGAAACCCTTCCACCCCTGAATAATTAAAGCAGCGGAGACATTCTTCTGTTTCATGAACCCTCCGTACAAGCAGAGAGGAGCTCTCTGAAGAGGCTTGGGCACTGCTTGGATACTTTCAAACCTCCAAAAGAAGCGAAAGTTACTTGGAGCCTAGAGTTCAGTGAGAGATGCACATCTATGGGACATGTACAAACACCCCAAATCTGGAACTCTGCCCCCCACCTTCCTGTCACTCACCCAAGTCCACTGCACTGGGCTTGGGGCAGAAAATCAAAATGGCCTAGCAACCCCTTAAAAAAAGTGTCCTTAATCTTGAGGTTACTTTAAAGCCATCATAAACCACACCACCTGCCATCTTGCTGTGTTTTATAAACTGCCAGGAGAAGTTGAGAGTTTCTGGCCCAGTGATCTCCCAGTAACAAATGCCAGTTCTAAAGGCACTGCACTTCAGTACTGCTTGACACCTTAAACAAGATTCTTCAAATATATTAACTGCCATATTCTCAATTTCTTTTTTTTTTATTATGGGGGATGATATTCTCTTATGACTAGCTCCATGCAGCCAAGGGTAGTCTAGATACTGAAAACCCTCAATTGTGTTAGATGAGGCTGGCCTGTCCTCTGCCTACCATCACTACCATTCTCATGGGCTCTGTTTTCCCCATAACATGTCCTGAGATCTTACCCTGCTAGCTTGCCAGGCTCCTACTAAGTCCCAGCCCCTGCTGCAACACACTGGCACCCAAAGAGGTAGCCTCTCAACATGGCCTTCAGGATCAATTGTAAGGGCTGAACCCAGGCAAGCCCAGGGCCTGGCTTGCCTTCAGGAAATTCCAGGCTGTCTACGCAGCTGTGCTTCGAGTAGTACAACAAATTCACTTACTGAATGACAACAGCTTTATTGGCAAGCCAATTCAATTAAAGCCCCTGCATCCAACAAAGTCTCCGGCAGCCCTCTCTGCATAAAGAACATGGAATCGTGCCTACATTTCCCTGAGTGCCCTCAGCCCGAGCTGTCCCTCTCCATGAACGGGAGAGGGATGAATGAATTAGACGTAGCTGATGGTAATTAATGGCTGGCTGTCAGAGAGTCATTTTGGAGGCTCAGCCGTTGAAGACTCCATATTAAAGACTGAATCCCAGCACAAACTGACCAGGACACACAAGAACCAGCTTTCTAAATGGCGGGGTGTCAGGACACCTGGGGCAAGAAGGGAGGGGGACTCAGAACAAGGGTAAACAGGCTTGGAAAGGAAATAGACAAAGCATCAGGCAACTTGCATTGATCAGTGCTTTTTATACTATTGATATATGAATAATATGTTCATTTTTCATTTTTACGGAGTATGTCCTTTAGGCTACCATTACAGCAAACTCGATTCAGAGTTCTGACATGAGCTTATTAGGGAGTGGAAGAGGAAGGCTGACTGTACAGCTATAAACAAAACACATTTTCTTATAAAATATACATAGCAGATCATTTTTGCCTTCAGTAACAGAGATGTAAACCGGGATTTTTCTCAATCCCTGGCGCAGTCTTGCCAACCAATCATTTGGCAATTGAGGCACATGGAGGAGGACTATGGTACCCGTTAACAAGCTCTATGAACTGTTCATTTATGTGGATCCAGGCCTCTCACTCTGCCAGTAGCCGCTGCCAAGGCCAAGCACAGGCTAACCACTTAGCAAGGCATAATGGGATGTACTGGGATGGAACTGTCCCTCATAGGAACAAGATACCATGTACACAGTTTGAACCATCAGCAAAAGCCAGCTACTGAGGGACCAAACAGATCCCTCTCCAACAATTCATATGGAGTCAGATGCCATGTTACTGACTTGCTTGTCTTAGGGACCCCTGATGACTGTCCTGGCACTGCCATAAAATAAGCCTCTTGTCTCCAGGAATTCCAGGTAGAAAATTCTGCCTAAAACTGATGGAGAGTCCTCAGAATGTCAGCTGTGAACATGACTTCAAAATTCAAGGTTCGGAGCAAATGCCAACAGCACCAGGAAGCTGCTCCAATCTTCCTTTTTGAGAGTGATTTGCTTCTTCTTACTATCCTCTAGAACTTTTGGTGCCTGGACCATACACTTAACCCATTCCTTCTTGTGCTGCAGTCAGCTACCTCTTGTCTGTTTCCCATAGACAGGAGAATCCTGGGAGCCATGATCCAGCTCTTGGATACAGTTGGAACTCACTAAGTCTAAGTGAGACTGAATGGCCCTTTCAAGATGGAAATCCCTTGCCAAAGCCTCTGTCTGGGAGTTATGTAGGACCTCAGTGTCACCCTGCAGCCATCAGGACTTCACTGCCATTTTCTCCACTGTAGTCACCAAATTGGTTGCCCACTTTAATTAGAACAGAGGCCAGATGTCTGGCCAGCTTGCTAGAACCGGAAGAGCTAGCAAGCTGGTGGAGTTTCCCAGCTGGGGGCCCAAGAGGTTCACTTTGTGTGGTTTGGTCACCTTCCCGTGCATACTTCCTTCCCCCTTGCTGGGCTCCCCTCAGCCCCCAACCTGAGGGCAGCTGTCCCTTTTATCAGCAGAAGCCCTTTCCTGACAGCACGTTTGTCCAACAGTGTTTTATATCGTCCAGTGAGTCAGTGACCAGAGGCATTTGCATCTTTGATCACTGGAAGGACAGGGCACAGTTGTAACTATTAGGAGACTGAAAACACTAAAAATCCCCTTTCAGAAGCCAGTCATCCACCAAGCAATGAAATCTAATATCTAAAGGCCATGACACCCGTTCATACTAGATTTCATTAATCAATGTTTTCATGGAAAGAATAAATCCTTTATCCATGCCTTTTTATTGATTTTTCCCCCATTTAAAAAAATGCAATGCTTATTTTCCTTCCCTGATATTCATCTACAGAGACCCACTACTGGGCACCCCAGTTCCCGACCTCCATAGACTCATTCTTTCAAATTCACAGAGTGGGGTACAACTGAAAAAAAATGATAGAAAGAGAAGCTTCTGTTCTTCTTAATCTTAAAGATGTCTCGAATGAGCCCTTATAACCTGAGACAGACAGACTATTTCATAACAGCAAGCCTGTGCTTGGCATATGAATGACTAAAACATTAATGCCTCCTGAATATTACACAGGATCGCAGCCTTCTCTTTGAGACCCCACAGTGTACCATGCTACTAACATGGAAGAAGTCAAGTGTGCTACTGCTATTACAGCTACAAAAGTCACACCTCATGTGAGTAGGTTCCACCAATGTCCTTGCTAGAGGTGCTGACCAAAGACCACACGTGCTGCACTCTGACCACACCCTGGCACACAGCCTTTTACACATCTCTACACAGAACTAAAATTGCAATAAACAATGAAGCCCCAGAGCCTGTTCATGATGCTAAGAAGAAGGGTCCAGATAAGACTTGAAGAGCTAGGAGCAGGTCGGAGGGAGTTGTAGGATGTCTGAACACCTATGAGTGTGCTGACACTTTAATGTTCTATGTTTTTCTCAATCCATGGAATAATGAAGGTCTTCCATTAAAAATAATCATTTAGGGCAAACTATTTCTTAAAAGCCCCATTTTCTAATTATCTTCAAATGTAGCACACACTGTGGAGGAAATACCTTAGTTTCCAAATGATGTTTTAAAAAAATATGACAAATAATTTTCACAAAGACACTCCAAAAATATAATTTATTATGATATGAAACTGGAAGCAGCTGAAACGGGGATAGCAGGTAAGCAGCTAAGTAAACTGTGACACATGGCAAGAGCCTCCACGCTGTATTCTGAGGACAAAGCTCAGGTGGGGACTCAGAGAAATGGGCAGAATCTAAGTGGGAAAAGAAATAGAAATTGTGAGGCACTGTGCCCTCAGCTAGAAAGGACTGTAAGGGAATAAACAAGCAAGTGTGAGAGATAATGAATGATATTCCTGTCTCACAACATCAATATTGTTATGTGTATGTGTATGTGTGTCTTCTAGATTTAAAACAAATGGAAAACCCACCAACTTTTAAAACAACTATCTCTGGTTAAAATAGCTGTAATTACGAAGGAAAAGCAATATGAAAATATCCTAACTATAGTAAACCCAGATGAAGATGCTCCAACCAGAGTTAGTTCGAAGGACAAGCACCTCCCATACCACATCAGCTCATGGCACAAACGGGTACAAGTCTCCTCTTCTGAAGATTTGCATTAAATTGAGGCTTCAGGCCTCTTTCCAGACTGTTCCATTTTGCCTAAATAGTTTATTTCAGTGCCACTGTATGGGAGAGGGGGTAGGAATGGCGTTAAGGTGAGGCCTGAAGGTCAGACATCCTCTGACTCACAGGGGCAGTTGATAATAAGCTAGCTGTTGACAGCTGCAGTGGACAGACACAGGCGCAGCCACATGTGAGAGAGAAAGAGCTGGAAGATCCAGTCTACAGTATAACAAAAGCTTGAATCTCCTTGGGTCTATTGCTGGAGATTCCAGAACACTGAAACAATCTGAAGTTTTGTCTTGAAACCTTGCATGTGTGATCTTTGAGGAATTAAAAAATGGGGTATGGGGGCTGGTGTAATGACACAGAGGGTAAAGGCACTTGCTATCAAGACTGCCTGAGTTTTATCCTGAAACCCACACTGAGGGAAAGAACTGACTTCTGTATATTGCCCTCTGCCCTCCACATGCATACCATGTTATGTGCACACTCATACACATAATAAATAAATAAATAAATAAATAAATAAATATCCAAATCAATATGTAAGTCAATGAATGTGAAACTAGGTTGAGAAGGAAAGAATCAGAACATTGGGGGTTACACAATAGCTAAGCTGCATACTTGTCCTAGATGTCCATCAACCGTAAATGGAGAAGGAAAATGTGCTGTATCTATAAGGGCAATTATCCAGCCATAAAGAATAAGATCCCGTCATTTGCAGCAAAATGGATGGAACTAAAGGATATCACACTGAGTTAAATAAACTAGACACTGAAAGGCAAGTAGACATTCACAAAAGTAGATGTGAAAATAAAATCGTAATTTCTAGAGGTTGGAAAGGGGAAGGAAGGTAAAAAAAATAATTTAGATTTGATCAGTGTACTCTGTGTACATGTGTGGTAATGGCTCACTGAACATCATCAAATGTGTACAATTCACAGATGTCAATAAAAACGTAGACATTGCTGAGAGACAATTTTGTTTCCTCATTCCAAAGTGTCTCCCATTGTCTAGGCAGAACCTTTTCATTTCTTGACCAGAACCTAACTCTAAGCCATTGTCTTTGGATCCTGCATAAGAAGATTTACCTAAAACTGGCTTTTATAGTGATACTAGGAGAGGCTCACTCACAGGTAAATACCACAGTCAAACAAGGAAGACTTGGGACCACCAGCAGTTGCTCCCACTGGGGTCCCACTCACTTGGCAGCACTTTCAGAGCTTCATAGGAAAAGTTTCAGGTCACAACTTTCTGTATCACAAACCCCCCCTCCCTGTGATTCTGGATGACCAGAAATTGTAGTCCTAGCTTCTTATAAATGCTAATAACTTTAAATACAGTAACTTCCTCTTAGGAACTGGTTCCTTACCATGGAACATTTAGTGACCTCATCAACCCTGACATATTAAAATATCCACATTCCAGCTCATAGGTATACGTCATCCAGCAATTGGCTCACATGGCTTCTCCTAACAACAATACTCTAAGCTATTTTGATAAGCATCCTGAGTACAAGACACTATCATATTCAGTTTGGAAGGTAAACTTTACACAGTATGAAATCCCTCAGCACACCACAGTTATTTGAAGCACAGCACAGGTTTTCACACGAGTCTGGCCGGGCAGTGGTGGCGCACACCTTCAATCCCAGCACTTGGGAGGCAAAGGCAGGTGGATTTCTGAGTTCTAGGCCGGCCTGGTCTACAGAGTGAGTTCCAGGACAGCCAGAGATACACAAAGAAACTCTGTCTTGAAAAAAAAAAAAGAAAGAAAGAAAAAGAAAAAAAACAAGACTTTTTCTGGCCTCTCTCCAACCTCAGGGCTTTCTCTCTCGGTCCTTTGGTAGGCAGTGTAAACTCAGCCATATTCTTCTCAGGTTAAAGGAAGAGAGAATTTTCCCTGAGTGAAAGATCTAGACAATACTTGCTTGCATCACAGAGAGCTAGACAGAGGAAAACAAACGGAAGGAGTTGTCTCCCTAGAACAGTGACATGTTTTGTCATTAACAAAGGTAAAAATCATTCTCATATGGTCGCCAGTCATGACATAGTTTTGTTTGACAAGAGCTGACATTCAGCAGCTGGGGGCTCTGCTCAGTGGTTGAACATTTGCCTAGCACAGTCCAGACCCTGGAATGGATCTCCAGTGCCACACGAAATCAAGAGATGACATGCTGAGGAACAGGGGTGCAGGATGGCTTACAAGTTCTCTCTATGTAGCTCTTGTTGTCCTGGAACTTGCTATATAGCCATGCTGGCCTCGAACTCACAGAGATCCACCTGTCTCTTCTTCCCAAGTGCTGGGATTAAAGGCGTGTACCACCACGTCACTTTTATGTGAGCCTGCACCACCTACACTGAAATCACTCTCTTGGACTTTCATGGCTTAGCAAGGCTCCGTCTAAACAATCATATTCTAAATAATATTTTTATTTCACATATGTATATAATACATTTTAATCATGCTGTCTACCTGCTCTCCCACTCCAACTCCACCCAACTTCCTGTCATTTTTTTAAATAACTTACTGAGTCTATCTAGTACTCCCCATATGAACGTAGGTATGGGGCCATGCATTCATCTGTCAACAGCTCCTCTCCCAGGAGTGGAAGCTCATGTGTCCCTCCCTCATCCACGCGGGAATGCTGATTGGCTTCACCTTGCACAGGTCTTGTGCAGGCAACCACAGCCGCTGTTAATTCATGAGTACAATGGACCTTTCATGTCCCGAAACAATTTTTTTTTTAAATTGCCCAGTCAAGAGCTAACTGTCTCTATGGAAAGTTAAGCTTACTCAGGTCAAGGATGTTGAAAGTTGGAATGGAGTTGTTTATACACTGAAGTCCCTAATCTAGTGGTTGCCAACCTTGAGTATGTTTTTAGATTATAAATGGAGAACACAGACAGACAGACAGACAGACAGGCACGCACACACACACACACACACACATGCTACCAGGTCACAAGTGGTCCTATCAGAGCACTTTGAGAAGGCACTGATACAATCTAATTGCCACAGAGGCTCCATAAAGTTGCCCAAAGCACGTAACTCATTGACAATAGAGATGATCTGTGTTCGTGTCTGTAGACTTTTGCTACATCCTGCTGCCCCGTGAAACTGTAAGAAAGCCAGTTAGCCTGGATGGGATGGGATCCCCAAGCTATGTAGAGTAATTTGGAACATACAACAGGCATTGGTGAAGTCAGAGAAGAAACCTAATTCTGCACAGCCATACCTATAGCTTTGCCCACAGAAGGCACAACAGCAAAATTCCTTGAAACATCTGTATCTGGCCCACTATGCAGACAAAAATGTCAGCTGGATAAAAAAAAAAAAAAAAGCAAAATCCAGTCCTTCCCCCACATTCCAACCTTGCCATCTCTCAGACTTCTTAATGCCTACCCTGCCTATCTTCTGGTTTTAGTTCAAATGAAATTCTACAGAAGTCTTGGACCCTATCAAATATTCGTCATTCCCTATAGATTGTACACAGAAACATCACAAGCAGATCCTCTTATATGAGAACTGGACACAGAACTTCTCAAAACAACCAGAATCACATATTTCTAGGAAGCACACAGAGGGCTGACACAACCTATAGAAACAGAACAGAAACACGCCTTTTAGAAGGCACAGGGGACAGGTTCAACTTGGTGTCACGGGCTCCGTTGTCTTCCCATAGCCAAGCCTGACAACCAGGGAGCACAGGTTTCTCTAGGCCCCTTAGCCCTGGTCAGAGCCAAAAGATCTCACAATTTCAGGGTCTTTCTGTGGCTCTGCTCCCAGCTATCCAAACACAGGATACTGACATCACTTCCTGTGACTGGTGACCAGCGTTCACAAAACACCTTCTAGACTGGATCTCAAATCATCAATTTTCTGCCTGAATCTGAGTGTTTAGTTTTTCACTCCTTTGGTTTTTTTTTTCCAGATGGAATTTGTAGAAAACCAGA
Source organism: Grammomys surdaster (assembly GCF_004785775.1). Lineage (NCBI taxonomy): Eukaryota > Metazoa > Chordata > Mammalia > Rodentia > Muridae > Grammomys > Grammomys surdaster. The sequence continues at coordinate 6,073,340 of NW_021604569.1, forward strand.
CTCCCTTCGGGGGCCATTTGAGGGGTAGAGAAAGGTGGGAGTGGGGCTTCTAAGAAGGTTGAGGGACCCCAACTCCTTCAAGAGAAGCAGTCGCCCTTCTGTCTGACTAGAACACTGTAGGACCCCAAAGGGCTGCTATGCCCTGGCTGAACCTTTTCGTATGCTGCTGTCTACTAAGTAACATTCTGCAGTTCCTCTAGGATCAAAACATCCTGACTAAGGCATGGTGCCCCAGGAAGGGAATTTACTCTTGACATCCTATTGCCCCCCAGTTGAGTTCCTGTTTTTTCCTGAGTTTGTATTTTTCCTTCCCTGGCTTGCTGTATATATATTGAACCTGCTCAGTAAAGGCATTGGCATTCTCCCACAACGAATGACCAGAGTCTGAGTATTTCTTTAATCCCCCAGGCCTACGCCCGAGCTCGGTACCACAGGCAGCGCTGGCGCTGTCAGAACACCACAGTAGGCTTTCTTTTGCTGCTTTCAAAATGGAAATATAGGGCTTGAAAATGAGCCTTCTGGTTTCCTGACTTACAGGTAAGGAGAACCTGGTTTTCCTTGTCCTGGCTCAGCCTCTTGCCCAGGAAGACAAAAGAGCACCTGCTCCTGATCCGAGGGCTCCTTTAGGCTGTTTGGGGTTGGAAGAGTCTCTCCCTGTGACAGAATCTTCTCCTGTCCTGAAACACTGAGAAAACTTCAGAAGTGCCACTTCCAGGTCTACCCTATCAGTGGCTGTGAAAGCCCTCTCCTGGAGCATTCCTAGTGACAGCTGGACTGACCACCTAGGGTCCCCAGCCTGCTCTGCCAGCTTGCTTAACCCTCTGGCTTCTAGATAGTACTGCATTTACAAACTCTGCTCCAGCCAGGTGTTCTTTCAAAGGACAGTTCTCAAAAGAAACTCATCACTGAGGAACACTTCAGTGACTTCAAGGAAACAGCTGCATAAGGCACCAGGGTTCTCAGAGTTAGTTGCTGAGTCTCCTTCACTTGGTATGTGTTCTTGGGTCTCTGAGGCTGTTGGCCTTCTCGGGGATTCTAAAGGGAAAACTTACTCTTCCTTCTGAACGACATCTAAACTCATGGCTGATAGCCTGGTAAAGTTTCAACATGTTCTTTATGGGACTCACTGTAAGCAGGAGACACTGCCATCCAAACAAATACTACTAAGAAATGACACCAGTAGTAGGTCAAAAAACAGTTTGTCTGTGTGTAGAGGGGAAAGTGTTTAGGTACAAAAATTTCCAGAAACTTTCTATAGCCTGTTGCTCTGGGCTACTTGCTCCTCATCAAGTGCCCCCAGGCATGGCCAGGGGTTGTACTGACAGAGATCTTTTCCATGGAGCAAACTGCACCTCTAAATATCTGGCAGAAAGTCCCTGGGTGTTTCCAAGACTTTGTTTGAAGCCCAGGCACAAGGACTCGACTCACTAAAGCAGAGAGGACGAGAACCCAGACCTAACAGGAGAGTGTACGCCTGAAGTGTGACACGGCAACAGGGGGATTCCTGAGAAGATGTCGGTAGCTCTAGATCTGAGACCCAGAACTAACAATCTAATCATGGAACAGAGTGAGCTAGAGTTAAGGCAAGAATCAAATTAACAGGGACATGCCAAAATGAGAGGGTGATGGGAGGTGACATTTCATGGAAAGAAAAGAAAGTGGAGGGGAGAAAGAATACAAATAAATTTTGGAAGAATTGTAAATACAGTGGGTAATGAATTTCAGATATAATGTATACGTTAATTTCTTGAGGCTTGATATTAAGCATGTCGTGTTTATATAAGAAAGTATCCTTGTTTCTAGAAAACACAACGGGAATGCACATGAGTGTGTGTATTGTGTGTATGCTTGTGTGTGTACGTGTGTTTGCATGTGTTTTGTGTTACATGCCTGTTGTGTCCTGTGGTGTCTGTTTCCTGCATGCTGCCATATGACAAGCCTCTGCTTCGTTCACCGCACTATGGATGAAGCCACTGAACATGTCTTCATCACACTGATGGACAGAACTTCGGAAAGCACACAGCAAAACAAACCCTTCTTTGAGTTGCTTCTGCCAGACACATTGTAACAAGACAAGAAAAATTACGTAATTTTCCTTCTTAGAAATTCTCTTTCACAGCCTTCCTTGCACAAATGAGCATGACTTTCTTCCCAAACTACTGCATCATATAAACACACACATACAAACACGCACAGGTGCACACACACATAGACACACACACACATAAGCACACACGTGAACATGCACACATGCTTAGAGCTTTATTTTTAAAGCACCATATTTTACACGTAGCACTTTCCAGAACATTCTAGAAACAGTGTCCCAGAGAACCATAACTTCTTCTGTACTCATCTGCCTGTCATGAGACTGCTACACTATAGCATCTGACCTCCAGGAAGTTGTTTATTTAAAGCAAGTAAACGATAGTTTTTCATTTCTAGTTATTTTAAACTAACATGCATTCTATTCTACACAGCCACATCCATTCACCTCTCAGTGGAGCTCCAAAGAGCAGTAAATAGGGGCAGGACAAAAGAATTTACCTTTGGTCTCACTAGTCAAATGTCTACCTTGTCCCTCTAGCCTCTGTTTGGGGCTGCCACTTGAGTGTCCCACAGGACTGAGGAAGCAGTACGCTTAGGGAAAAGCGGGGTGAGAAGATGGGCTTGCAGGAAGGGCAGGTCAGGGAAGGCGAACTGTATGGTAAGTTTGTAACAAAGGGATTACAAGGGAGCCGTCCTCCTAAACCGCCCCACATGAAGGCATGGAGCCTGCTTCCCTGTATTCAGATCTACTACTAATTGTACCTATCCTGCCCTCTGGCAGAGGGAGAGAGATTGGGTAAGGCCACTTCCCTCTGCCAGCGCTGGTTGTGGAGAAAGCACAGCTGGAGTGGCTGGCAGCCAGCACTGCTGGCTAGGTTTGAGCATCTGAATCTTGAAGTGGGAGTGCTGAGCACTACTTGTACTACAGGGTCCTCAGACATTTGGAAACATTGTCTCAGAAAATACAATTTTTCTAGAAAGCTTGAGAAGCAAAGAGAGAAGGGAGAGAGGAATTGTCAAAACCTACCTCACTGTTGACACAGCTTCCGGGTCTGAAATAGACTCAGACTGAATGTTCCCAGCTTCTAAGAATGTGCTGTGCTATACCTGGGCAACCTCATCCAACCCCACTGCAGTTGCCAATAAGAAATCACTAGGATGGCGTTTCCCTTCTCTCTGGCACAGAGGGTGGAACTCCACTGGACAAACCTCAGCTGGGTGTTTGGAGAGAGGGAAAAACAAAACAAACTTTATTTTCTTTGTGAAGTACTATAAAAACAGCTCTGAGATGGGTGGGGAGGAGTACAGCGCAAGGCGTTCTTGGAAACCTCACTGCTGTTAGGTCTACACCTTCGGGCACTGCCAGCAGCCACCAGGCCCAGAGCTGAGGCACTGCCCTGTGGGTCAGCCAGGATGCTCAGCTCCAGCACGGGCTGGGCCTTGGGGCATCTACACTGAGCAATTGAAATCCAATGCCTTGGAATCTAACACCAGTACTGGTGGGGAGGTGGAATTCTGTGTCTGAAGTGTCACGCTAGTTGAATTGTCTGACAAATGAATCGCAATAAGCAATAACTGAACTTTGCAAATCAGACCAACCTGCTTTCCTGGGAAATCCTCCAAAGTCTTTCCAAGTGGGATCGCCAAAGCAAAGAGACTGCAAGACTGCTCCTCTTGATCTCAACCTAGTGTAACTGTTATTGGTATTTGTGATGATAATGATCAATAAACAAGCCACAGGGCCCTGGGGGGGGGTGGCGGCAGTCTAAGAGAAACCCAAAGAAACTGCCCACCTTTAGTGAGCTCTGAAGAGCAGGACAGAAGTGAGGCAAGTTCCCCGAGGCACTGAGAAGGTAGAGACGGAGGCCGAGTCACTTGCCGCACCTGGCAGCACAGTGTGTCCTTGCATCCTAGAACACAGTGGAGACCCGGATGCTGACGGTACAAGAATGAATCACGTGTTCCCTCATACCTAACAGGCTCAGAGACCTGCAAACTTGACCTTAGGAAGAGGCAGCTGGAAGAAAGCCGTTGCTTCAGAAATTATTCTTAAACACCTTCATCACTGCTTTTCTTAAAATTAGAAGTCACTGCATTGTGATCTTCACTCAGGATTTTATACTCTCCTTAACCACTGTATTTGTATACACTAACCTACTGTAAAAAAAAAAAGAAATCTATGATTGAATTGAGGCTAGAAAACCGTGACTGTTGGGTCGCCTGTCCTTACTCCGCAGTCCTTGTCACCCACGATTACCCTTCCTAAATTTTATACTATATGTCTGTTTACATATACATGTATACACTGAGGTCACATATGAAGAAGAAAGAGAGACTGGATACCGTTATTTAATATTATTTATTTTAAGTATATTACCTTCCTCCAAATTTCGTGTCTACTTTTCTTTAGAGCCAAATAATATTTTGTTTTATATGTACCCGGTGTTGATGGACGTCTATGTTAGATCCACTCATGGAGTTCTCTGGGAATATGTCCAGCTGTGGGTCATATGGTCATTCTATTTTCTTTTGTAAGAAACCTCCAAACTGACTTCTGGAGTGCCTGTGTTCATCTGTACTACTACCAGCAATGACTAAGGCTTTGCTCTAACCCCACATCCTCCCCAACATCTATTATCTACCGCCAGTTTGTTAAAAAACAAAGTTTGGTGGTGTTTGGACAGTTGTCTCTTAGCTGGTGACTTACAGGAAATGTACAGAAGAGATGGGGTACAGAATCCCAAACAGCTAAGCTACTTTTCCCTATTAGAGCTTTGCACACAGAGGACACGTCCAGGATAACACCTGCCAAAGCACCTGCCAAGCAAAAGGGCCAGGAACCTTTTGAAGCTCTCTGTATTCGAACTCATCTAAACCTTACAGGAATCTTAACTCCTTATTGTCCCTCCACTCACAGATGAGGGAAATGGAGCCGAGCAATCAGCTTCCCTAAGGTGATCTCACCTGAAGGAGATGTTGACTGGTGCTGGTGTCACTGAGGGCAGTGGTGATGGAGGCATTGGCTGGTGTAGCTGTCAGCCCAGGAGCCAGTGGGGTTTGTTCCCTGCTCCTGCTTTCTCTCAAGTCTTTACTTGCCTTGATTTTCAAATTTTCCTTCCAGATAAATTTTAGAATACCCATTTCTCAAATACATGAGATGTTCATGACATGAATCACAAAACCAACCCATTATTTATTGAACGTGGAACCTTACCAAAGCCAGCCTACAGTCCAGAGCGTTAGAGTTCGACCAAGCAGAGAAATCAAAAACCCACACACTAAAGACACATGTCTGCAGACAATTGGACCTGTGAGGGTAGAGGTGCTTGATAAGTTAGTTCACGAGTAGCCCTAAGGCGCTCACATGCTTCCTTTAATTCACCTCAAGCAAGGTGTTGAACCTATCCACATCTTCTAGAGACAATGGTCTGAGTCCATGCATTTCCAAAGCATTTCAAATGCATCATAGCACTGAGCTCATGTGGAAGCACTATGAAGATTTATGCATGTTCATTTCGCAACCAGACAGTGGTGATGCACGCCTTTAGTCCCAGCACTCAGAAGACAGAGGCAGGTGGATCTCTGTGAGTTCAGGCCAGTGTAGTCTACATGGTGAATTTCAGGGCAGCCAGGGCTACACAGAAAAACTCTGTCTTGAGAACAAACAAAAATGAAGAAACCGAGGTTCACCATAGCTATGATGAATCTAAAGTCCCATAACTTGGTTGATCCCAGCTTTCTCCACTACGTTCTTTCAAATGTGTTTTGGTTCAAGATTCAGTCATTGAAGATCTGGTTCAAAGAGAAGACTGGGAAAAATCTAGACCCAGACCATCAAATTAGGGAGTATTCATCCCCCATGCTTCAAAAGACATTATAGCCAAGTGCAAGAGAATGTTGGTTTCCATTATTTAACCAAACAGGATCTGTGCCGTGCACATTCCAACCATAAATCAGATTTGGTGAATCATGAAAAAGGATTGTTTTCCAAGCTTTTATCTGTTCTGCCTGATTCTCAGACCACTAGTTTAAACTCTGAGGAATCCCAAGATGCCAGTGGTCAGCTTGTGCAACCCAAGCATTATGGGATCAGGAGCCTGGATGCCCTAACATGGAGCCTATTTGTCCTGCTTTGATTAAAATATCACTGGTCTTCACAATCTCATGACTTTTCATATTTGGAAAGAATTCACTCTTTGCTAGATCCCCCATGAGGTAAGTACCATTGGTACCCCCTCCTGATAGACAACAACGTTGAAGCCTGGGGACTTGAAGACACTGAGGTCAGAGTCAAAACCGTGATTTGGACTTGAAGTTACAATTTGGTTTCCTGCTTTGAGCTGTGGACTCTGGAGTGCTCAAAGGTAAGTGACAAGAATTTAAGGATCTCACTGGAGGCTGGAAGACAAGAAGTTGGTTGTTTTGTGTGATAGTTTTAGTCTCGCTGTTTAATAGGTTGTCTAGCACTGTAGCTCATCAATACAGCTTCATTCTTGGAGCTCAGGAACTCCACCATGAAAAGATAGTCTTCTTTGCAGGCAACATCTACAACCCTTATTAATAAAGTGTTAGCAGAAGAGAGGAGACAGAGGAGAGCTGGCTCAGGAGCACCTCGGAAAACCTTAGCGGCACCAAGAGGGAGAGCGTGTGTGGATGGAAGAACAGAAACAGGCTCTACCTGCACTCCTGCCCCAGCGCTTTCCAGTGTGGGACACATTCCACGAGTGAACATCTTGCTGACCAAGTGGGACCATTGAAGGTGTAATGATGAGCAAACGAGGCCAGGGCCTGCCTCTCCACTGCTCTGGATGGCAGGTCACTGTTCTTTTTATCTCTTCACCCTCTCCCTAGACTATTGCTTATCTCAGTATAAAGGTATCATATGGCAGTAACATTTCTCTTAACTGTAGATAACCAAGCCTACTCTTTCTACCTTTCTCTGCCACAGCAGCCCCACCAGAGACTCTGGAGACAGGACACCCCAGTTTTTCCTCTTCTAGCACTGCCTAACGCCCAGTTTTAATGTCCCTGCTCCTGGAAAATTATTTTAGTAGACTATTATATTTACATCAGTCTGGACCACTAAAAGGCCTATTTGAAGAAGACAATGTGTTAATAAAAATATATGTGAGTAAGTAAATAGAGAAAGAACACTAACCACAAAGCCTCAGGTAACGAGGACAGCAGCAGCGATGGCAGCAGTGTACGGAGTGTGTGCTCTATGCCCTGTGTTTTGCTGGCACCATGCTATTTTCTCAGCTTACATCCAAGGCTAGTACATCACACAAATGTCTTAGGCTTTGAGAAAGTAGTAAGTAGCATGAGCAAACCAATCAGAAAGTAGTGGCGCCTGACTCCATCATGAGACAGGTCTTTCTCCAAAATGCACTCTCTTAAGTCCTGCCCTGGACTTTAATCTACTCTACCACCCAGAAGGCTTAGATCAAAGGAGCTGTTTTTCCTGTTTACCTAAGAATATTTGCTAAATCAGCATGTTACTGCTGTTATGAGTTCAGCTAACTTCAAAGTCTGTGGGAAGAGTCCCCACAAGATCACCCTGACTTCACACACTAACAGCATATATCACAAGTGGCTACAAATGTATGGGCTCCCTGCAAATACTTTAGTAATTCACTAGATGCACACAGAACTCAAGAAAGCACTATATTTAGGGTAAGTTTTATTGTAGCAAAAGAATGTAAATTTAAATCATCCAAGGCAAGAGACAGGAAGGGTTGGGAAGACTAGTTGCCAGGTTTCTGGTTTCATTCTGCCCATGGCATCATGTGACACCTCCTCCTGGCCACAGTGTACGACTACAAATCATGGAAGCTCATGCGAGTCTTCAGTGGCCAGAGATTTTACTGGGGCTAAACCTGGGAGTACCCAAATGGTTACCTTTTTGTCTCCAAATCACAGTGATTCAGGTCAATACTCTTGGTCCCCAGTTCCTCCAAATGTTATAACGGATGTGTATTCCAAAGCGCCTGTCATAAGTCATATTGTTTGCCTGCTCTGTGACTCTGGCTCCAGTAAAGAGAAAAAGACAAACTTCTAACAGCGTAAAAACAAACTTGAAAGTGCCATATGGCTTAATTCCTGTGTTCAGGTAGATAATATTCTGCACTTGTTACATGCAGGATCTAGAAAGTTTGTCAAAAGGTTTGTGGAGATGAGGACAGGCCAAGGAAAGAACCCATGAACCTGTGTTTCCTGCTAAGAACACACGTGGTGCACCATATACTGACCCCCAAATTCTACTTGTCTTCCTGAACATTCCCACAGGCCTGTCACATAGTGGGCTGGGGGTTAGGGACTACCTACATCTCTCAATAGACAGTCAGTGGCTCAATATATCCTTCCTTCCTTTCTCCCCTCCACCCTTTAGTGATGGCAAGAAAGCAATTCTTCTCATCCAGACTCCCATCTATGGAACGATGGGTTTCTCCTGAGGTCTCTGAGGTTCCAAGTCCACCTATGAATGTCAGGGAAAGAGCCACCTGCCCCAGGATTGTAGATGTGTTCACAGGAAGACTGCCTCCAAAGAGACTCACAACATTCTTGTTAGCAACACTGGCACAGCCAAGGAGAAGGCTCTCTCTACCCAGCAAACTCTAAGAATGTCAGGTCTCCTTTCACTCTTCACAAAATGAAAAGTTTGGTGTAGAATCTTGCTGCCTGGGGTGTGGCCCAGTGACCATGGCAGAACATCCCCTGAGAGTGTTCTAGAAATGTGCTTTGGACCCATGACAGTTGTTGCACTCAGTTCTGCATCAGAACAAAATCCCCAGATGGTTTCTGGGAATGTCGTGATTCACAGAACACTCTCTGCCCATCATCCCTAGATCCTGCCTGAGACCTACATTCTGTGATTCTCAAAAGGTACAACTTCCAACCCTCAAGACTGAGATACCTCTCACTACTGAGGAACCCCACACTCTAATCAGTAGTCACAAAGTTGAGTCCCAGAAGACGCCTGTAAAACCAAAAGCCCTTGGACAAGCAACATTGGGACCCAGGAGCAGGCTCATTTTTCCATAGACTGATGTGCTGTGTGAGCCAGTTGAGGTCTTGAATGTAAACCCTCCTGAGCTCCGACCTAAACAAGAAGTAATTATGGGCTTGCTTACTCCTTTCAGATGCAGGGCTTTGGCTGGTGGGCCCTCCACAAGGTTCTACAGGAGGTCTTATTTCTGAGTGGGGAGTGGAAGAGCTCTGGTTAACCAGAGCAAACCCAGTTCTGAGGGGCAAAGTTGACATACCAGTATAATTACACATAGGTTGACCATATTTACTGGAATATTCTCATTCTAGAATTTCAAACAAAGGCTGAACCCTAGAAAAACACACCACTAAAGAGAAGCAGGGTGTCCTGAGTGATTTATTGAAGAGCAGAAGTGAAGGGAAGAAAGATAGAATTATCAGAGACTCACATGTACTTCCCTTTCCCCCTGCCTGAGCTAAGAACAGCCAGTGGCCACGGCTTTCCCACCCTCCTCAACGGAAGAGCCTCAAAACACTGATGGTGTTTTCCTCTGAAGACGTATTATCCATGTAGCCACATCAGATCCCAGAAACCCATTCAAACTCATCAGATGAAAGCTGACCAGAGCACTGTCAGGGGAAGATCCCTCTTCTTCTCTTCTTTCTCCTTCCCCGACTCTACCCCTACTCCTCCCCACACATACTCCCTGTCACAGCCATAGGCAGATGAATGCCAAATGAACAGAAAAGTAACCAGTGTGTCTCCAGAAAAGCCAAAACAGGCTAGGTATCCCTTACCTCAGGAGGTTCCTGGGACCTTCTGGGGTTTTGAATAAGTACTGGAAGTTTGTGGCCTTCAGGTCTGTCCCGTGTAAATGTGTAATTCTAACAGAAAATGGTGGCATCTCCAACATACAGCTGAGAGCATGCATTGACCCAGCAATCAAAGGAAAGTGTTAGTCAGAAATTGGAACCGTAAAAAAAGCAGCAACTTCAAGAATTAAAACTTTTGTACATGCTGTTAAAGGTGTTCCCAGCAGAGTCACAAAGTCCTCATAGGCCTCATGTGTTCTTGCCATCCCATACTCGCCTTAACACACACACACACACACACACACACACTCACTCACTCATACACACACATTCAACACCTCAGCAAAGAAAGACTTAACAACGTCTACCACATGCCTGGCAAAGAAATACAAAGATAGGCCAGCTTCCTGTCCTCAGAGTTTATGACATTAGCGAGACAAGTTCAACCATGAGAAACAAATTGGAACAACGCAAGAGGGGCTCTGGCAAAGACTGAACTGCTTTTGGGGTAAAGGCAAGCAGCTGATAGACCACTGAGTAATGGGGTCACCAGGTAGGAAGTGTGAGAATCATTGACCATAAAAATACATGCTGGGTTCTGGAAGTTGTTCTTTTGGAGTTGCCTTAAAAAAATATTTTACTTAGGAAATTCCTGGGGCCTTCACCTTTCCTGTCAAGCAGAGGGTTACTTGCCAGCTCCGGGGCAACATTTTGAAATTTCTAATTGGAAGTCTTGGTATGTAATCATTTGCCCTGTCTCATTGTCTGGAACTCTGAAGGGGTGACACACTCCGGGCCAGGTGGTGCCACACAAACAGAGAACTAGTAGGCAAGTGGGCTAATTAGCCCATTTATACGCATTTAAACTACAAAACTGTAGCTATTCAAAAGTCTGAAAAAGGACACAAAATCAGGGCAGGATGCAGGTCCTACCAGATGTTCATAGTAGAAGTCTGCTGGATGGAACATTCCAGACATAACCAGTTAGGCACTCTCTAGGCTTCGAGCCCCTCTCCCAGCAGGCGCAGTACTAAGGACACCCCTTGGAATCTCAAACTTACACAAAATGCAGGGGCTGAGCACCAGATACAAGGATCTGCTGCAGAAACAGCAGGTGGGATGATGCATCCAAAAGGAAGAAGACAACTCGGGGAAGGAACATGAGTGGAATTGTTCAGAAAGGTTGCAGAGATTTACATCAGCCTTGGCTTAACCCAGACAGAGGAGAAGTGTACTGATTCCATCACTGTGACAAAATCCCTATGGTCACCAACTCAAAGAAAGATATGGGGTTTCTGGTGGTGGTTCTTGTTTTGTCTCATTTTGTTTTGAGGGGCCTGGAGAGCTGTTTATCCTGTTGGTTGATTATTTGATTAGATTGTTTGGGGGGTGTATTATTTTGTTTTATTTCAAGACAGTCTCACTATGCAGCCCTGGCTGCCCCAGAGCTCACTGTATAGAGCATGCTGACCTCGTACTCACAGAGATCTGCCTGTATCTGCCCCAAGTGTGGGGACTAAAAGCATGTGCCATTGGGCCCGCCTGGCCAAGAAATATATTTTAACTCTCAGTCTGGAGGTTTCCATACATAGTCACTTGCCTTATTTCTCCGAGCTTTCAGCAGCACAGCACTACACAGCATGGGGAGGAGCACTGCACAGCATGGGAAGGAGT
>NW_021604569.1:6084866-6088566 GCF_004785775.1 Grammomys surdaster
CACAGCATGGGAAGGAGTACTACACACACAGCATGGGGAGGAACACTACACAGCATGAAGAGGAGCACTACACAGCATGGGGAGGAGCACTGCACAGCATGGGAAGGAGTACTACACACACAGCATGGGGAGGAACACTGCACAGCATGGGAAGGAGTACTACACACACAGCATGGGGAGGAACACTGCACAGCATGAGGAGGAGCACTACACAGCATGGGGAGGAGCACTACACAACAGCATGGGGAGGAGCACTGCACAGCATGAGGAGGAGTACTACACAGCATGGGGAGGAGCACTACACAACAGCATGGGGAGGAACACTGCACAGCATGAGGAGGAGCACTGCACAGCATGAGGAGGAGCACTACACAGCATGGGGAGGAGCACTACACAACAGCATGGGGAGGAACACTGCACAGCATGAGGAGGAGTACTACACAGCACGGGGAGGAGCATTGCATAGCATGGGGAGGAGCATGTGGTAGAGGAAGCCTATTCATCTCATGGTGAGCAAAGTCAGGACAAGAAAGGGGATGAGGTCCAAATATCTTCTTTAAGAGCACGCTCAGTGACTAGATTTCCTTCCAGTAGGCCATACCCCATCAAGGCTCTACCACCTCCAAGTAATGCCTCAGAAACTTTTAAGATCCAACCACAGTAAACATTCTAGGGGAAAGAAAAATGGCTGCCAAAGGATGCTCTCCATGAGGACAACAGCCTCCTTCTCTACCAACAGCCTGCTTTCCCACTCTGATGCCATGCTTCCATCCCCCTCCTAGTAACCCATCCTCCTCCAAGCTACAGTGGAGCTGCTGGCCTAAGCTCTTCAGTCTACTTGTCCCTCTGACTGGATCAGCATGGGGCTGAGGTGGGAAACCAGGAGCCTTTCCCCTGAAGAACTACTGTCTGCTAAGTATGAACCAGTAAATATTCCATCCCAACCCCCCTTCTTCCTAAGCAAATCCCAGAGGCCATTCTACCACTGACAACCAAAGGATTGCAGCTAATACCAAAAACATATGAACTCTAATCAGATACCTCCTGCTTAGTTCCTGTCCCCACCCTGTGGCTAGGTCAAGTGGACACTCAAAGAGAAAGGAGGCTAGAAGCAGGGATCTCTGTGATGACACGAGCATTGTCCGTGGCACTGTGAGGAAACTGTCCCAGTGTGCCACCTACATGGCTGGTGTCCTGGATCAGAAGGTGTCTTCAGACAAAGCTAGCAAGATTCTCTCCTACAGCCTCTCCAACTGGAGCTTCCATGCTACTACAAGCTGCCTGCTACACTTCAGCACCTACAGTAAGCACTGAAACCTCAGCCTGCTCTGTCCTTCCAAACACAGAAAGAAGAAGAGAAGGAGGAGGAGGAGGAGAGGAAGAGGAGGAGGAGGAGAAAGAGGAGGAGGAGGAGGGAGAGGAGGAAGAAGAGGAGGAGGAACAATAACAACAACCACAACCATGTTGGCATTCTATATTTGAATTCCATACCTTACAACCCTGGAAACGAACTTTCAGTACAGATGCATTTGAAGTTTTCTTTATTCATCTGTGCAATGGAGACACTAACAGACTCTGGTTCATCGGATTATTGCAGAGCTAAATCTGATGATGGATTAGAGGTACTTTGGCTGGCAGTAGGCATGGCTGGAACTGTTATCCTCACCACCGTAGCCACCATGATTAAGAAATGCTCTGAAACCCATGTTCTGTGAAGTAAGCCAGGATCTGACCTTGTAAAATCAGAAAGTGCACTCTCCTTGGGAAATAGCTAGCAGTTCCTAGTGGCAAATTCCAGGCTTGGGTCTATTTCTTGCCTTTATATACTTTCTCATTTATGTTTTGATTTATGAAAACGCATCCATCATTTTACAAAGAAAGCCTCCAGACACATGAAGGAAAATGATAGAAATGCACAACAAAAACAAATAAAACCATTCAGCATGGCTAACAAGTCAGCCATTTGGTCCCAGTGGGGTAAATAAATCCAGAGGCAGGCTCGGCAGTGGAACTCAAAGGTCAATGGCCTGGGACTCTGCTGAAGGAATCAAGGAAAGGATTCTGGCACCTCCACTGACGGCTTACCTCAAATCCACCCAGAGCCTCTGCGAAGCTTCCAGAAGCAGTTCCCAAAAGCATCTTCAAGAAGCCAGTCCAGAAAACTGTAAAAGCTCTCCACCTCTGCTCCTGTGGGGGATGTTTGCAGAGAGAAGGCGTGTGTGTCAAGGTAACAAGAACATTTCTCTGTCATTACCCTATTGCCCTATGGTGTTACTATAAGAAGACCCCAAGCAGCTCCATCAGCACCACAGGATTTGCTTCATGCAGTGCATCAGGGCAACACTTTCGGTCAACACAGATAATGTCTACTCTAGGCTACTAGAAGACTCCTGAAACAAAATCAAGGGAACAAGGAGAGATCCTTGCAGTGGGGGACAGAGAGAGTCCCCTTGCTACCAGGATTCCCAAGACTGTTCACTGGGGATATTTCCAATCAAAGAGTTCTTTCTACCCACATTCAAAAGGAGTTCTGAGCTGTTCTAGCCAAGCTGGCTGGACAATAACTTTATTCTGAAGCTGACAGGGGGCTAAAGATGGCCTTCTGTATAAAAACTGTGTGATGGTGCAAGACACACAGAAGAGTAACTACCCAGCTAAGAGAGCCAAGAGCTAATGATGAGGGGCAGAGCCCAAGTAATCTCTATTCATTGGAATAGCAGGGCTGTAGAGCTACTGTTGATTGTCCTGACTGAGCATGACCTTGTGCCTGACAGAGGTAGACCCTGATTGCACGTGATCCTGCTGACTCCTCACCACCACCCCCCAAACACTGACCCCATAGTTACTATCACATCACTAAGACAGTGGGGAGGGAAGCTGAGGCCAAAGTGAGTGGCACGGGGGATGGATGGCAGAACTGGGATTTGAACCCAGGCAGTCTAATAATAAAACATGGGGTTTGAATCATTAGATCATATACCTTCCTGTTAGGTCCCATATGTCCACAACTGATGTTCTAGCTCTCTACAAAGCCTTGCTGTGAATGCTGGGATTTCCAATGTGTTCTTCCAATAACCACCACCCCACCCCCCATCGTCTAAGTGATGGCATTGTGACATCATTCCCACAAATTAGAAGCAGCCGACAAAAATGTTCCAATGGCTTGTGAAAACACTTTGGAATGATTGAGCCTCCAAATGAGGCTGAATGAGCTTCTCTTGTCCTGCTGAGGCTTAAAGAGAAGCATCCAACCTGAGGCAGCTGAGGCAGAGTTAGTGCTGGGGGTGTCAGCTCTCTGACCTTGACTTAGCAGCCCAGGTCTTATCAGCTGACTTATCAGCCCTGACCATCAGGAAAGGCTTCTCTGAAGCCAGAGAGATCCTTGGTCCAAGCTAGGGGTCAGCAAGCTATGGCTCAGAGACTCAGTCTGCCTGCTGCCTGCTTTCTATGTAAAGTCTTGCTGGATTGCAGCCACAGTCACTCATTTATGAATCCTCTCCAATGGGTTTCATGCTAAGAGAGCAGAATTGAGTAATTGTGACAGAGACCATATGGCCCCCTGAAGCCTGAAAGATCTCCTTTGCAATCCTTTACCAACCCCTGGTTTAAAATGATAGGAGGCCTAGGAGACACACACACACACACACTACACACTACACACTACACACTACACACTACACACTACACACTACACACTACA
>NW_021604569.1:6088576-6136554 GCF_004785775.1 Grammomys surdaster
CTACACACTACACACTACACACTACACACTACACACTACACACTACAGTGGATCTGCTCCACAGAAACTGCATGCCAGTGACTCAAGCTGCAGAAACTGTCCACCATGAACTTGAACATAACCGAGCAAGGGTAAATGGAGAAGCACCACTGGTCCAGTCCTGAATTACAATGCACAACCATCCGGGGAGCAACCAGAAATGTTGTTGGGAGAAGGATGGGCTGGGCAAGCCCCTGCCCCATCCTCCCTCAGTAGGCTCTGATAAGCATCAAGTCCCATTTGAATACATTTTGTCACAATAAGAAACAAGTTCCAAGTCCCAAGGTTACCCCTTCTACATCCGGGAGAATGCTCAGATTGGCAGAGGACAGAAGAGGTGGAGCTGCAGTCCTTGCCCTTGGTGTTTAGTGCAGAGAAAAAACATGCAGAAAATGTGAAAAAAATGGAGAAAAATCTAGAAAAGTAAGGCAGGCAGAACAGAAAAGCTTTTGAGATTTGGATCATGAAGAGTTCAAATTGCAATGAAGCCTTAAAGGACGTAAGAGCTTCCGGGAGCAGCAGGAGAAGGAAGTGTGTAAGGTTGATGGGAGGGAGACAAGAGTCCACTCGGCTCCAACAGCAGTGAGCATCCTCTTCACAAAAGAAAGGGCAAAGAGGTTACCATGGAAAAAGGGAGAGCACCATCAGTGCCCCCATAGTGGGAGCACTGGAAAAGCAGGATGGACTGGTGTCAATGAAGAGAAGACCAACTGGAAAAGATATTGCATCTTTCCTGAACATTCCACTGCACCACTGCGGGCCTCCTCTAACCCAAAGTGACCATTCCCCATGTCTGCTAAAGAGCATCTGCCTCCCCTGTTGAGAGGTAGAGCAGGGCCAGGAGCACACAGTCCCTGGAGTTCCTCCATCTCTCCAGGTCAGGTCTCAGATCACATTGAGAGAGCAGACATCTCACTGTCTATTCTTCACACTAGATACCTCCCCCAATTCTTAGAAATTCTAAAAAGGAAAGGCCCTGTCAGCAGACTCACTCCAATATTCTGAAGGCATTGTCTGAACAGGCCTACTGTCTCATCTCGTCTGACGACTTGTGAGTTTGGAGCTTTCTACGGGGGTTGGCGGGGGGTCGGGGGGAGAGAGAGAATGGGACAAATCCCTGGTGACCTGGTGCTGGCACCTGGACCCAGGGATACCTGTTGTGTGCACTTCCCATCACACAAGCCAATCATTTTCATTTTGATTTATTGATAGTTTGAGTTGGGCGTCTGTCACCTGTAACCTAATCAGGCCTGTCTGTGAATCCCAGACAAGGTGTTCATCCCTGGTTAGGTCCTTGTGAAGACTGTAGACACTGCTATTGATCACCAAGCTCCATGACCCACTAGATGATTGTCTCCTAAAGAACGCAGACTTGAACCACTAGGGCACAGCAGTGGTTATCCCTCAGGCTGTACTGTTTCTTCATGCCATTCTTGGAAGCCAAAGCCAATCTCGCCCTCACTTCCTTCCTCCACAGTTAGTTCATTATTCCAAGATTTCTGCCTTCTACGTTTGTCCCATATGCATCACCAGTTAAAACTAGTCTTGCTTCCAGAAAGAATACCGGCTGTGGCTGATGTGACTCATCTTCCAGGGACCACAGCCAGAAGCTTCCGCTGCACAGTGAGGTCCTGTCTGCAGGCTGCCTCAACTGTGGTTCTGGGAATCGAAAGGAAAAGCCTGGTAGGTTTCAGTGCCTGGCACCTCTGCTTTGACCTTTACACTTCTATGGCTTTTATCACCTGGTATAAAGGAAAGACTCCAAGATTTCTCCTAAAACCCCAGTATCCTTATAGGTAATCTGGAAGAATTTTAGCTTTGATTACCAAAGCTATGTCTAATTAAAAACAAAATCTTCCTCAAAACAGCTCAGCATGAGGAACATCAGCAGCACTGTGAGAAATCTCTGGAAGGGTGTGTCGGCAATGATAGTGAAGGCAGCAGAGACACTGTGAGCTCCCAGCAGAGAGTTCTCTCCACGATCCAGAAAGAAACCAAACATTTTACACCTGTAATCTCATTTTATCCTTGCAAAAGTCTTCTGGGACCTCACTGCCATTTCCATTTTCCAGATGAGGGTCCTAGAAATGTCTCAGTTGAGTGGCCATAGTAAAGGTGATGCTGGGTTTTGTCAGAGCTCCATGAACATCATGGCTCCCAGGAAGTCACTGGTCACTGGGAATCTGCCTTTTCCTTCTGCACTCTGCAGGAATACTGACCGCTTTGCTTTCTGTGGGGTCTCTGAGAAGATCCACAAGGAGAACACAGAGAAGCGTAAGAAAAGCATCGGGTCTTGTCATTGAAAAGGCAGCATGCTTAAACACCACGATGTGGCTAACAGTAGCCTGTGCTTCTCTCTCTTCTCACACAGTGTGCTGGGAGATGTCAATGAACATCAGTCACTGGATATGCCCACTAGGGAGGAAATCCACACTGAATCTTTTTTCCCCAGCTGACAGGCAGACTCCTGATGGGCAACCTAGCCGAGGGAGGCACCCTGGAGACACATAGCCAGAGTTAATCTCAGCCATCCACACACACCCCAGAGCCTCATTTCTCATGTATAAACTGGGAACCCTAATTGTACCTATTACTGAGTTTGGGGAGCAAAACAAAGGGTTTTCTTTGGAGGAAAGGGGCGTTTTGAAACAGGATACCTCTGTCTGGCTCATAGTGGCTTCCTACTCTCTCTACAGTACAGATTGGACCCCAAGTCATGGCAAGCATCCTGCCTTGGTCTCTGAGTACTGGGATTAAAGCCTGGCCTACTATAGATGGCTTTATCTCTCACTTTTTGAAAGCATAACATATATTAGATAGTCAAAATATAACAGGATGTAAGTCACCAGTGTCTTAGGGTTTTATTGCTATGAAGAGACACCATGACCAAGGCAACTCTTACAAAAACAACAACAACACTTAATTGGAACTGGCTGACAGTTTCAGAGGTTCAGCCCATTATCATCATAGCAGAACGTATGGCAGCCTGCGGGCAGACATGGTGCTAGAGAAGGAGCTGAAAGCTCTACATCTTGATCTGAAGGCATCCGGAAGGAGAGGGGACTAGAATTCCACACTCGGGAGAGCTCGAACATAGGAGTCCTCAAAGCCGGTCTATATAGTGACACAATTCCTCCAATAAGGCCACACTTGCTCCAGTAAGATCACAGCCCCTTCTAGTGCCACTCTCCATGGCCAAGCATTGAAACATAAATCTATGGGGCCAAACTTAATCAAAACATCACAACCAGCAACTCGAAAGACAGATGTGTTGATGTCATTAGTTATGCCATGAGGCCCTCTGCTCTCTTCCCTTATACAGGGGTGGTCATACCTCCAAAGTTGATGTAGGTCCAAGGTTGAGACACCTTTAAATAGGGACAGATAGCAGACTTCAAGTGCTTTCAACTTTGTGGACCACATGGTCTGTGGCAAGCACTGGGCAAGCTGTGAGTGAGAGTATAGTGTCGTTTCAACAAACTTTATTCATTACATAGAAATTTTAATTTCATATAACTTTCAGATGTCAGGAAATAACTTTCTCCGGATGTTTTTTCTAACAATTTAAACCTGTAAAAAGACCATTCTTGGCTCAGAGGTCATACAAAAAGCAGGTGGACCTGGCCCGTGGGTTCAATTTGCCTACCACCGGGATATCCCCTTTCTCCATGTGTTTTAATACCCGAGCTCCATGTGCATTTATCTGTGGAGGTTATTGCTCAGTGTGTCCTAAAATGTCACATAAATGCTTTTACTGTACCTTTCCCTGTATAGCTGATTACACACGCCCTGCCTTAACATTACACTTGTTGAGATTTATAGGAACTGTTTCACATGACTTCAGTGTGTTCAGCTTAGCTGCCAAATTAACTCTCACTCCACGACTTCCCTACAATGCACTCACAGGATGACTCTTAGTGTGTCCACTATTATGAATATCCATTATGAATATCCAGTGGTTCCCATTTTTACGTAGAGACTGCTACGTAAAAATTCTGTCTTAGTTAGGATTTTGTTGCTATAAAAAGACACCATGACCAAGGCAACTTTTATAAAGAACAACATTTAATTGGTGCTGGTTTACAGTTTCAGAGGTTCAATCCAGCATCATCATGGTGGGAAGCACGGCAGCATACAGGCAGACATGGTGCTGGGGAAGGAGCTGAGAGTTCTACATCTTGATACACAGGCAGCCAGAAGGAGACTCAATTCAACACTGGGCAAAGCCTAATCATATATATGACCTTAACTCCCACCTCCACAGCGACACACTTCCTCCAACAAGGCCTCACCTACTCCAACAAGGCCATACTTCCTAAAGTGCTGCTTCCTATGGTCAAGCATTAAAACTCATGAGTCTATGGGGGCCATTGCTATTCAAACCACCACACATCCTTAGAGCTATCTCCTTGAGACAGGTGCCAACATTCTCTAGGAATGCTCTCACCAGTGGGACATCATGGTGACAGAATACCTCAGAGGAAAGGCCCTAGCATCACACCTGCCTCCTGGCTGGCGTCCATTCATGGGTAACTCTCAGTCCCCTGGAGGTCCTGCAGCACCAGTGTTCAGTAATGATGCGTTGATCTGAAAGGCTAACTCCAGCAAAACATGCAGACAAACACTGCAGAACAAAGGATGATCACACCACCAGGAACCAGGAGGTTAGCAGAGAGGGATAGAAACAAACACTTCTAACAAAAGAAA
Organism: Grammomys surdaster; assembly: GCF_004785775.1. Classification (NCBI taxonomy): domain Eukaryota; kingdom Metazoa; phylum Chordata; class Mammalia; order Rodentia; family Muridae; genus Grammomys; species Grammomys surdaster. The sequence continues at coordinate 6,093,323 of NW_021604569.1, forward strand.
TGGCAGGAAAGAATGTGCTGCCGGGACACTAGGAGACCAGCTTAAACAGAAAAGCCGCAAAGCGCTGCAGGGTTTGGATGTCAGGGGGGATGTTGGGTCGACTGATGGGAGTCCAGCCAAGCTGAGACTAAGGGAGGTAAGGGCTGCTCCAGGAGTGTTAGCTCAGCCGGTTCTGAGTTCACTGAACTTGAGAGTGACTAGGGTGTGCCAGAGCTGAGATTTAAAAAAAAAAAAAAAAAATGTGTCAGGGACAGATTCAGGACTGACAGCCTCTTGCCTTAAGATAGTTTGGAAACAGTATATGTCGCAGTTTGGGGTGGGCCTGTGCTGCCATTATAGGCCACAGTAGATCTTTTGAGAGTCTGTTGAGGCCAAGAAGAGAGCTGGCCTTTCTCTCTAAGCAGCACCTTCGCTCTCTGGTCCTGGTCATGGGAGAAGACACAGCAAGGGAAGGGAAATGAGAGTTATGGTCCTTCTAAGCAGCCCCATAGAATCACCTGGCCTTTTGCACACTGTATCAACGTGTGTGGTTCTGGCAGAGGTGGGCAAACCATTCTTTATGCCTCGGTTACCACAAAGGCTAACATTTCCCTCTTTCCCTACACATCAGTCAGTTATTATAAGATCGCTACTACAGTTTAAAGCCAAACTTGAAGCAAGCTTTACTCAAATGCTGGCCAGGTGAAGGGGTTCTGGCCAGGCCCATCTTTGGGTTTCCAGAAAATGGCCATGAGTTATGCCTTGCAGAGGCTTAAAAAGGCAACTCCACAAGGCCACCATGTTACCCATCAGGTCCAGTCACAGGCAAGCATACAGCTTCACATATTTCCTGTTCATGTACCTCATGCCTACATCCAATCTTGTTTTGGTCTCACAATTGTTGTTAAACTATGGTTATGACATGATATCAGAGAAAGAGAAAACGAGAACAGGGAACATCCATGGCATTATTCAGCACTTGTGCATTTATGAAGCCCTTTTGTGCATGCCACTGTGCCATGGAGAGCAGGCCACGAGATGCATAGCACAAGGCGTGTGCATCCCCTGGTGGGCCAATGGGTTGCTGGTTCTAACAGTGACACAAAGCAGTGTATGATAGTTGCCAGAATTTATCTTTTGTGCACAGTGTATGTGATGGGAGTGTTCGAGGATTAAGATGGGATAGGGAAAGCCTGGGAGAGGCGTTTGCAGCCAGTGTTCTGAAGGACTGAGATGCAGAGAAGCAGCAAGGGATAAGCAGACGAATCGGGAGAAGATGGGCAAGATTCACTAGGACTGAGTCCATCACTACAGGCTCTTAATCTCCCCAGGGAGCAGCCTCACAGGCTGACCTGAGTATGCTAGCTACAACAAGCACTAGGGTTCTCTCTTCGCCAAGTTCCCAGACCCCTGATAGAGCCAATGCCCTGGAAGTATTGGCTCTGGGGTTTTCAGACTTTACTATCTAGAGCAGACTCCTTACTGCCTCTGCATTTTCATGTTCTCGATTGGCAGATAAGGATGACTATGCACTCATTCACATGGCCATCATAAACATGGAAGATGTAGTCTGCACAGAGTCACTCTGTGACTCGAAAGTGGTCCTGCTGATCTGTTTCTCCATGAACATCTGGAATGTAGCAAGAACCAAACTACTCTGAAAAGACATAATCTGGCCAGGAGCAGAAGCAATGGTCTCCTTAACAGTGGAACCTCTGACCATGGCCTCTGATTTCTCAGTGTCCGCGGGGCAGTGTGCATGGCCACTGGAAGAGATGGTAATGATAACAGTTGAAATATTTAAAGCACAAATCACTGTCTTTACTGCTTCACATTGAGCAGGTGCTGCCTTCCTTTGGGTTAGTTGTAAATGCTACAAAATGTGCCTTTAAAGTTCTTCCTTCCAGGCAGAGGCTCGAACATGGTGTCCCTATACCCTTAAAGGATGCATAGACAAGTCCTAGGATAGAGAAAGTCTTAGAACTTCTATATACAGATTTACTAGAACGTGTGCTGTTTTTCTATCAAAGCTGTAACAGATTACCCACAAACTAGCCACTTAAACAACAGAAAACATTAATCCAATTTCTGTAGATCACAGTCACACTAGATTCAGTCCTCTGGGAAAAGTCTCACATGGTCATCTCAGAGTGTCTTCACCTCTCATTGAAAATTCTAAGAAAGACAGTTTGTTCCAGCTCAGGCAAGCCTTGACTGAAATCAGTTTCTCCTGGATGGAGGACTGAGGTCTCCTCTCCTCATCAATCAAGCTTTGGTCCTAAGTCACCTATATTCTGTCTCCTGTTCCAAGGTAGAAGCTTCCAGCAACAACAGCTTGAGTTCCTATTATACTGTGAAGTTCTTGGCTTTGAAAGACTCCTGGGGCCTGCATTGGACTGATCTGTGCTACAGTTGTGTAGCTTGGTCTCCTGGTGGAACTCTGAACAGTGTGAGCAGGGTGTGTCTCTGACTCTTTTGCTGGCTTTTGGGACCCTTTTCCTCACAATGGCTTGCCCAATCCGGCCTTACCATGAGGAGAGGTGCCTAGTCTTACTTCAATTTGTCACATTTGGTGGATATCCATGGGAGGCCTGTGTCCTTTCCTAAGTAAAAATGGAGGAGACGTGGATGGGGTGGGGGACAGAAGGGAGTTGGGGGGGGGACTAGGAGGAGAGGAGGGAGGTAAAACTATAGTTAGGATGTAAAAAAAAAAATAAACGAAAATAAAAAGAAAAGAAAGTCCCCTGGGATTAGAGAAGATTCACTTAGGTGGCCCAGGACACTCTCCTTTGAGGTCCTTTACCTCAATTCCAGCTATAAACTCCCTGAGGTCTTGAAGGTAAGAGTCATAGTTTTTCGAGATTGGGGCATGACCACTTTTGGAAGGCTTTCTGCTGACAACCAGACTAGAGAAGTCAGGCCCTCCTGCCGTTCTAGAAACTGCGGCAGCACTACAGAGAACTACTTAATGTATCCTGACCAAAAGATTAAAATCCCACAAGACAGCAAAATTGATAGCGACTCTCCCACTTGTCGGTTTGCCTTCAGCATGGTATCAGATTATGTTTTCTGTCATCTCAGGAAAAGAACCAGTGTGTGTTGGGGGGACAAAGGGGACAGATGGGTGAGTAGGACTAGGTGACACACACATTGGAGATGTCATAATGGACCTCATCATTTGTACAACATATGCTATCAATAATAATAAAGGTGTCCCTTCAGTGGCTGGGACTCAGACGGAAGAGCCTAATGTCCTTCAGTGAAGGCTAACATGCCTTCTTACCTGTCTTTCTTAGCTACAGTAAACCTGCGTAAAACACAGCTAAGAACAGGCTGTTCGGTTTTGTGTCACGAAGCACCCTTGTAATGCCATGCTGTTAAAGACTTTGTACTCATCTGACCCATCACTCCCACTAGAAATTTGATTTTACTGATAAAAGATATTAATGAAATCAAGATTTCTATGCCGAGCTAACAGGTAAAAATCATAATCATTAAACATTTATTTTATGTCTGCCGAGTCTCAAGTTTCTACTGAGGGAAGTGTTTTTAAGAACACGAGTTGGTACAAAAGTATGTGTTAATACAAAAGTATAAATAAATATGTGTGCCAGCTGTGAACTCTCAAATATATTTTTAGCACTAAAGTTCCTGGAGTAAGGTTTGGAAGAAGTTGGGGGTCATGAGACCAAGGACCTGTGATGGGGAAAACATGACCCTCTGGAGTTATTTCAAAGCCTCCCCAAACTTCCAAGATTTGTCGCTTTTTGAATTTGCTTCTCTGATTGTGGGTGATTTTTCAAGCAGTTTCGAGAATTTTTTCCACACATCCCCAGCCCTCACTCTAGGACTCTTGCTTAGCCAGAGAGCCCTAGGGAAAAAAAATGAAGGTTCCTGCAGCTTCCCTTTCTGAAGGTGTAAACAGAGTCGGGGTCTGAGCCTCTAAGTTTCTTGCCTTTGGGGACAGCAGGAGTCAAGAGTTTCTGAATGGCCATGGGGGTGGGGGGGCTTCCTGTGCAGGACTTTACACATTTGCGGTCCCATCAATCCAGCACCTCGGGGACAGGAAGCCAGCAGGGTTTGTGGAGCCAGATAGCCAAATAAAAAGAATCACTCTTGCCTTCCTGGAGTTAATTAATGCTGAACAGAGCAGCTCAGCACAAAACCTGACCGGGCTTCTCTGAGCAAAAAATCCACATTTTACCCATAAAGCTGGCTAAGCCTGACCCTGGGACTCCAGCAAGGCAGGTCAGCCCTAGCTGGGAGGTACAGAGGAACTCACACTTTCCCTGCCTGTTCCTCATGGTGTTTCCCTTCTGGGTCTTGTTTTTATTCATTTTTCCAGTTTATAAAACATGCTCACTGATGGGCCCTTGGGGCACATGTGGAAAAGCTTAGAAGACACAAGTACAAAACCAGACTGATCAGAAGTCAGGGACCCAGACCAGGAATTCTCCTCTATTAGCCCACTTCTACTCCTGCCCCAGAAACCTTCTAGCCTTCACCTCACAAACTCGATGAAAAGTTGGGCTTCTCCAGGAGGAGAAAGATGTAGGCGTGAGAACCATTCTGCCTGCCACCTTGGCCAACCGCAGTTTGGCAGAGAGGATGCTTGAGCAAGGAATACAAACCAAGCAGCTCTTCAGCTGTTTCCAGGCCTTGGACATCCTCCTGGACATCCAGGTCACACCCAAGTCATCCAAACCCAAACCCTTCCAGTGCTTATCAGAAGCTCAGGTTTCCCACCCCAGGAAGGGAAGGTCAGACTAAGTTCTAAGAACTTGCTAAACAAGAGGCTTTAAAAGGCTCCCCCACCTTTGCTTGTCTCAGCGCAGCACTGAGATTATTTTAATCTACTCTTTTATCCTGCCGACTGATTACATAAAGAAAAGCCAAGGAGGCCAGGCATCGTTCCAAGTGCAGAGGCCACCATCTTCCTCGGCATCATTCGCTGAGGGCTACTGTCTGCCTGGAGCTAAACATGAGTTTGTATTCTGGAGGAAACTGTCTTAGTCTCAGAGTGGAGGAACATACTGGAGCAGGAACCTAAAGGACAGATGCCAGCTACCGAGGTCAGTGGGGTGCGGGAGCAAGCCTCTGTGGATGAGATACGGAACTCACGTGACCAACAGAGGCAAGTGACCTTAGATGTACAGTAAACAGAGCATTGTGATCATTTCGTGTCTTCAGAAAGCTTCCCCAACAGACAAGCTAACCCCAGCAGGCGGGCTACCTGCTCACAACACCTGGAGATCTACTTTGTCCTAGAGCTGGAAGGTCCTCAACTTAAAGAGCTGTGATCTCAGTCCCCATTTCTATGAAGGCTTTTGCAGTAATGACCAGAAGTATGTCCCCATTTGTTGAGGATGATGCTGGGAAGACCTAAGAGAGTGTAGAGAGAAACAGACATGGTCCTGTGGATCTATATGTCCTCTAGCTGGAGACAAATGTACTGAGCAAAGCATCAGACCCCAGACTGAACAGAGAGTTTGAATTTGGATGTCCAGCAACTGGATAGAAGCCAGGCACAGGAGCTCATGTCCTCCCTAGCTGGAGTCCAGGGGAGAGAGCAGGTGGTTGTGCATGCTGGGGTTTCCAGCCAGGCAGCCTAGTCAATCCATGAGTATGGGGATTAGTGAGAGACCCCATTCAAAACATACAATGGAAAGTAATGGAAAACAGCACCCAATGCCAATCTTGGGGCTCCACACGCCATGTGACATCTCAGTGGCATGGCTTTCCTTATCCTCCTTAAGCTCAGGAAGAAGGTGTTCACAGACCACTCAACACATGTGGCAACTGTGCACATACAACACACACACACACACAAACACACATACAAAACCAGAAAACCACCAGAGATAGCACATGTGTGGACTTCCAAGTGGGACCTGCTATTCCTTGGGGGTTCAGCAGACATCTAAAGCCCACGACTCACTCGATGCCTCCTTCAGGTGGCCAAGGATGACTCTCTCCAGCCTGTTCTGACTCCTCCAGGATGAAGATGAAGAGATGAGCGGAGACTGTCCAGCCACCTCCTCATCAAGAGGCAGTACAGCTGTCAGGCATGTTGACTGGTCTGTGAACACCTTCCTGAGGCTAAGGGGGTAAGCAAAGCCACTCCACCTGCCACACGGGTCAAGATATCACCAAGATCCTAGACTCCTTTCCCCACATAAGGGAACCTTCCAGAAGGACATGTGCTCTAGTGGCTGTTGAGCTGTGGTATTTCTCACAAGAAAGGGAAGGGAGGTCTCTGTTAAAAGCAGCTATACATCCCCAAGTTACCCCAACTTAAGACAGTGCATACATTCTGCTCCCGATCTCTGAGGGAAGGTTCTCCGTGGTTTATCAATCCTGCTTTCCCTCTTCATCCAATACATGAATAAATGAAAAAGATGTACTTGGCTGAAAAGAAATAAGAGACTAGGAGATGCCCCCTGGCCAAAACATGGGGGTGGGGAAACAGGCAATTTTCCCAAAAAGCCATTGCATAGGTTAAAATCACCCCAGGGAAATGTTTAACTTGCTCCTTGGTCATTTATTTGAGCTTTAGGCCACTCTTGAGCTGTGGTGCTTAATGGAAAGAGTATTTACCTTAGCAACTGCAGCAAACTGGGATCCAGCAGGCATGCTGGGAAGACACAGAATCCCTTCACAAAGGAGGCCATCAGCTAAGAAAATGTCACACTTCACATTTGGGGATGCCATCAAGGGATCTTTTAAAAATATTTTTCTGTTAATGATGGCTAAGGGTGGAGAATGGGAAAAGAAAGGCTTGCTCGAGGTCCCCTTTGGTTTTCACACACACACACACACACACACACACACACACGCACGCACGCACGCACACTCGCACGCACACACGCATGGGCACACACATGAGCACACAGTTCTCTCCTATGCCCTCCTGGCTGGGTAGTCTTAAAGCAAGGAAAGATGGCTGGGAAAGAAGGAACCTCTAGAAATGTGGTATGAAAGCTATGCTGCCCTTCCTGTGTCTGTGGCCAGTGATAAACATGCTGGAAACATGCCCTGTGCAGATGTACATAAAGTCTGGGTTATTTCCCCATATGCAGAAAGGGCAGGATAGCCACAAGTATATTTCTTGTAACTCACTGCATCCAGTTAGTTCTCCATCCCCAATTATAAATGCCTCTCATCCTAAGAGTCTGTGTCTAAGATCAGGCATGCTACACACACAGCACACACACACATACATACATACATACATACATACATACATACATACATATGCACATGCATGCATGCATGCAAGCACATGAACATGCTGCTGTTTAGATGCAATTGGCTGGGCCAGATGGCCTACTTAAGAACTTAGGCTATCCAAAAAGAAGCAATGTACACACGGACCTTGCAAGGAGCTCCAGCAAACTCTTAGCCTGACAATTCCCTCCATTTCTCATGGGAAACAGGCTTCTTATTGTGGAGGAGGGGCTCAAGTGATGGGGGAGGAAGAGGATGAAGGCAAGCAAAGGAAGTATAAAAGTGCATCGAGCGGGAAAGGATCAGTGTGAAGACCTTGGTTCCGGTGTCAGCAAGAGACTAAAGTCCAAATGCACAGTTGCCCATTGAGTGTGCCCCAACCAAATGCATTATTGCCTGTGGGGTGTGCTTCAGCCAAGTGCACCATTGGTGTGCTTCAGTTGGGCCCTGCTCTGTCTCAGCAGGCTCTTTGTCAAACAACTTCTACTCCCGTCCTCATTCACAGTCTAACTCCTGCAGAAGCCCACCCAGCCTAGCAGTGCCTCCGTACTTGTGCTCCTTTTCCTTCCACCATGTTTCACAGACGTCCACACACCCTCAAGCATAGCAGCATAGCCCCGGTGTCCTCCAATCCTGGAACCCTCTGAGCATCCACTGGAACTCTTTACAACACTTTTCTTTGGATGGGATCTGTCTCCATTTAAACTGAAAGTTTTTACCCAGAGCCCATTTGCCAATGTCTGAAGATATTTATGATAGTCTTGACTCAGAGTGGTATTTCTGGTATCTAAGGGTAGAGGTCAGAATTTTGCTAAGTACCCTGCCATGCATAGGACAGACCCCCACCCCCAGCATGACTTACCTCCAAACATCAATACTACCCAGTTGAGAAAGCCTGAGTGCTAGGAACAAGGATATCCCATATCTTTGAAATCACCTTAGTATGTCGCTTTACCACATCAAATACACAGTAGCCTCTGAAAAATGTTACATGAAGAGTAGATAGGCAGATCAATGAGGTTAAGACCACTGCCCGAAGAACAGTGTGGCTACATTTATCTCCCAAAGTGTATTTGTCATAAAGATATGAAATTGCTATGGTCTAAGCTCTGGTGGCCAAAGCTCTGATGACTATACTGCAGAAGCTACCAGAATGCCCTGGAGGACACGGTCCCTCACAAAACTCACCACTAAATTAATCACCTCATCAAATATATTTGACAGCATTTCAATACATGATTCAATATGTATCTTTTTTCTCAACTTGTATTATGCTAATTGGTTTATTTATATAAATTATGATTATCAACATAAATAATTTGCATCTTTTGCAAAATGCTTGGGTTTTCTCTCTATGTTTTCACAGCCTTTAGTCCCTAAGAACTCTGAAGAACAAAGTGTTAGAAAAACTGGTTTAAACTGCATTTACAAGCACTCAGGAGGCAGAAGCAGGAAGATCTCTGTGAGTTCAAGGCCAACAGTCTGGTCTATATAATGGATTCTAAGACAGGCAGGGCTATGTAGCAAGACCTTGCCTTTAAAAAAAAAAGTGCATTTTCAGGATTCAGGCAGAACTTTCCATTCAGAAAGCAGTATAACTCTCTGTGCATACCTATAGCACAGAGACGTACCTTCACCCCACTCCCTTGCCCCCTGAATCCCATTGTCAAATGCACAGAACCCTTAAGTGAACATGTTGTCATGGAGCCCTTGCTCCCAGCTTGTCTGTTACCCTGAGCCCATAACTACAGAAAACAAGCCTGAAGATCTGCAAAAATCTCTTCCCAGACCCACAGTGCTATCACATCCATCAGAATGTCCAAGCCTTTTTTCCAAGGGCTTAGCTGAGTTTGATTCAGGCCAAGTCCAAGAGCCTTTATAAAGCAAAAGCTCTGTGCTGGGTACTGTGCAAGAAGCAAAAGATATGGCTACAGTCACAGGGCTGTGTGTGCTAAGCACAGCTATGAGAATGGAGGCCCAGGGGGGATACAGGAGAATAGAAGGCAGACTCTGACCTACAGCCTCAGCTAGATCTTCAGGGTGACCCTTCCAAGACATCTATGGCAGTCCTAAAGCAGGATCAGGGAAGAGCAGAGTGCTGGAGGACTTCAGGGGCTGCTGAGTTTCCTCCATGTAAAAGTCCACAGGGTTCCATTTCTCAAGGGGTGGGGGGCAGGTCAATGGTAAGTCAGACCTATCAGGAGCTGGGCCTGCTGGGGCCTGAGGGTCTCTCTCAGACTAAACATCTAAACTCTCAACTCCCACAGATGTCAGTCTGGCTGGACCGCACAGTCGGACACCTCTGAAAGGCCATCCACTCCCCGTCTGAGAATAAACAGGACCATGAACTGTTGGATTTTTTTTTCTTGGCATGCATGGGAGGGTCAGGGTTTTCTTCTTTAAGGAAAAAAAAATGTCATTTCCTGAACTCAGAGGTCAACCACAAAGCCCCCTCAGCCTGAGACTTTCCATGGCTGTCCCCTCACTGTGCCTACACCTCAGGCCCCTCCCTTCCATGAAGTCTGGCCCTCACATCTCTATCAGGAGCATACCACTACAGCAGTCATCTTCCCTATGACCCAGATTGGTGCAGAATCACCAGTCTGATCGAGCCGGCAACAGGCTGAGGGGGTCCCTGCAGACGTCCAGGCAGGGAAGCAACCCACAGAGATGAGAATAGAAACTGGGTTCAGATTGACTGCATGCCAACCTGGATCAGCCTTCAGGGAGTCTAATATCAGACAATCCACTGTCAGCATAAAGTACAGTACAATCTGGGAAAAGTTTTCTGGAATGGTCATTCCTATCCCAGGTTTCCAGGCAACAGTCATTCCAATTCCAGGTGCACAATAAAGCTTAAGGTGTGATGACTTAGAAAGTCCTTTACAACGTACCTGTGACCATGAGGGTGTGTTCGATAGCTAAGGCAGTGTATATAACTAAAATCTGTGTGGTCTCTGACTGAGATAGCATAGATATCAGCAGGTATAAAGCACAAGCAACATCCCCTCCGAGGATGGGTTCTTTTAACTGGGGGCTAGTGAGGGAGAGTCTAGGATAAACATTCTAGAGGATTTTGGAGAGATCTGACTCTATAGCACACGGTAGGTAACATTTGCCACCACAGATGGCCAAAAGGTCACCAGGTCATTAACAACATCCATGCCTAGTATTCTGGGTGGGGTAATTGGTATTTTATTTCCTCTGCATGTTTAACATTTCTGCTTTTCCTGGTGATCTACCTGTGGGCAAACATGTACTCCCCAACAACAGGCCATCACTGACTGAGCTAGACCACAACCTAATCCTGGCAGCTCTAGATGGCACAGCCCCATCATCATGGTAGCTCAGAGTTCCTACCTGTAGCTGGCCCTCAGTCCTGCTGGGCTGAGAAGCCAAAGCTGGCTTTTATGTGGATGCTTTGGGCCCCTAGTACAAAGAAAATTACCGATTTTGTAGTATTAGCAATCCTTATTGGTGACATGTCTCTCTGGTGTGCACAGACTGGAAGGAGCCACCAGTTGCATGGTTACACCACACAAATGTCTGTCTGCGCAGAGCCTCGTATCTGCTCAGCAGAGCCTCGTACCTGCTCAGCAGAGCCTCGTACCTGCTCAGCAGAGCCTCGTACCTGCTCAGCAGAGCAGCTTCCACTTTCAGATCCGCTCTAGACGTATCTACTCCTCTCCCCAGCCAGGCAGCACCAGCCCATGGCAGGTCAGGAAGTCTGAAGAGATCCCCCTGGGGCCCCGTCAGGACAGCCTCAGCCCAAGGTCTCCATCATGACGAACTTCCACTTCCCATCCATCAGAAAATGGATACGTATTAAACTAAAAATCAAGGGCCCTTTGTCCTTACCACTGAGCAGTCAGTCTCCTCCGTGACTGTCCCAGTTTACTACCTCATTGCATGCACACGGGCACGTACGGGCACGTGGGCCCTCTTACGTCCAGGCTAGCTCCAGAATCCAACCCTTTCCCAACGCTTTCAAAGAGCAGAAAAAACTTGACAGCAAACCAGCAACCACAGGTCTGTCTTGGTCCACTAAACCATTTCTTCCATCCAAAATACCTCTCTCAGCACTTGGGGTGATATCTTAAACCCAGCTCCCCAGGTCAAAAAAGCCTCTGACTCCACATTCAAAGTGGAGTCTATCAAATGTTCCCAAGATGTGGCTTTAGTTCCCACTTCCAAGACTGTAAGAGATCTATATCTGGTCCTTGACGTAGTTTAGGAGAAGGTGCCAAAAGGCATAGAAGCAGCAACATCTGGTGGGAAGAACCTGAAATTTTAGTTAGAACGATTTGGAGTAAAATACTGACTTTATGCTGCACTACAGCTATATAATCTTGACTGAGTTGCTTGACCTCCAAAAGTCAGTTTCCCTGTAGAAAGCATTTAATCCACTGGGTTGTCATAAAACATAAAGGCAGGAGCATAAGTGGATGGTCAATCTCCTTCTTTCTCTTGCAGAAAGGAAATTCCCAAAGAAGCAAACAATATGATATTTATTTCTCCACTGAGCCAGGAACCAGTATTATCCTCCCCCTGAGACATAAATAAAAATTTGTAGGTAAAATATGGTTTTAAAAACTGGAGAAGTTACGCATTCTTAGGAGACTTGTGTGATAGCACATTTAGATGCTATAACCAGAGACTGGCAAGCCTTTCATTTCAAGGGCAGGAGAATGCATATTTTGGGCTTTGAGGTCCTATCTCTATCACAACTACTAGACAGAGCCATTGAAAGCACCTACAAACTTCAGACAGCTTAGCTATAATAAAAAGCTTTCAGAGAGGCCTGTGGGACAGCTCAGAAGGTAAGGAAAGGTGAGTTCAATCACTGGGACCCACAAGGTAGAAGAAGAAAACTCTTCCTCTTGTAAAAATCAAACTAAGATAGATTTAGGGGGAAAGGAGTCTTTTATTAGACTAAAAGGGGGAATTATAGAGTGAATATCTTGTGTATTGTATGGATGTATCACCTGTCAACTTTAAAAAACCTATGGCCAATAGGAAAGGGTAGAATAGAAAGTGGGACATCTGGTAGGCAGAAAGAATTCTAGGATAGAGCGAGGCTCAGGAAGAGTCATTGGGGAAGATGTGAGGACAGACACATGGTGCCTGAGCAGGGGTAACCAGCCACGTGGCAGAATGTAGATTAGTATAAATGGGTTATTTTAAATTATTAGCTAGTCAAGTAATGAGCCTAGCAACATGGCCTAGATATTTGTAAATATATTTTGAGTCCGAGTCGTTATTCTGGGAGCTTGAGGCAGGAAGGAAAACAGCTCATTGTACAACAGCATCCCACAAACTGTCTTCTGAACCCCATATTCACCAGGACACATGTTCTACTGCATACAAACATATGCAGAATGAATAAATATTCTTTAAGGAAAAGAAGCTGGGGAGGGGGAAACCATGTCTCTGTTGCAACAAAGTGTGCTTAGAAAAGAAGGTGAGGTTCCTGGGTATGCACCAGGACTCCCAAGTCAGCATCTCTCAGAGATATCTGCATATCAAGGTTTCCTGTAGTGCTATGTACAGCAGCTAAGTTACGGACCCAACCTAGGAGTCCATTAACAGAGGAATGGATAAAGAAAAGGTGCTATGTATATACAATGGAATTCTTTTCAACCATTAAGAATGAAGTTACATTGATTGCAAAAAATTAAAATTAAAAAAAATAGAGGCAACTAGAGGTAATCATATCAAGTGGATTAAGCCAGTTTCAGACAGGCAAGAATGCTTTGTCTCTCATTTGTAGTTCCTTTATTTTATGTAGCTACATAAAATCATGTGCATATATATAAATGGAACAAAGGGATCCATGGATGGAAAGTAAGAAAAGGGTGATAGAAGGGAATAGGTAAGGTAGGGTGAGATACAGTCAACAGACAATAAATAGAGTGTGAAGGTCTGGGTGTGGCCCTGAACTGCAGATGGCAGACACACACACCAGCTCCACCCGAGCTTCCTGACTTTTCCTGATCATCACATGGCTACTCTATAGACCTTACCACATCCCATTCTGGAGTCTCAAGAGATTCTGCAGTCTCACAATGTGTGGATTCCCAGATTACCCTGAGCTGAGCAACCAACCTTTGTTTAGCCTTCTGATGATACCTGGTAATCTCTGGGGAATACACTGAGTTCAGACCCCAGGCTAAGTGACCATGTCAAATATGGCTTACCTTCTAAAAATACTCAAAGGTTAGAAACAGGCATTGTGGAGAACATACTGTTTCTGTTTCATCCATATTTTTGGGCACATATGAGGATAAGCTTTGAGATATATGAATGCTGTTACCCTACTTTACAGACCTCAGGACTGAGGCACCAAGAGTGAGGAAGGAGACCCGACTACCCAACACATCTTTCACCAGAAGTGTCTGTCATGCCACATCTCTCTCTATTCAGTTTCCCTGAAAATCAGCAGTGAGCAGACAGTTGCCACAGATAGGAACTCAACTGTTTAAAGGGCGAAGGTGACTTGATTATGGAGTCCAGGTTTTCTCCAAATGTTGCAAAGATTGCACTCATTTTAAAGAGCACCCTGTGCACCTGGAAGCTGGCTGGGGACAGTTGACCAGGGCTGGGCTGCCAGCCCAAGTCCTCAGCCCCAGGCTGGGGCTTTTCTCTGCAGCACCTCTGTCCAGTCTTCCAGTTCATTCCTAAACTCGTGTTTTATTATCCAAGCAGGTCATTAAGCAGGTATAATTGACCTTGGTCTATTTAAAGACATTGTTCAAAGCAACAGCTGGTCTAAATGGGGCAATGAGCACTCATGCCCATCCTAGGGATTCTGCATGCTTGCTGGAAGGGGTAGTCTCACCACAGTGCACGCACCCAGGAGTGGAGAATTCTCCCGATCCCTAAAATCAGGGGACGTTTGATTTCATCAGAAGTGCTAGTGGATGGAAGAACTCAAAGCTTTCTTCTAAGATGTTCTCTTTCTCTCTGCAGAATGTACTTTCTCAGATCCTGCTTGTACCTCCAACATACCTCCCTGAGACGTACATGCAAACTCCCTCTCATTCTTGCCAGCAAGGGCTAGATCTCTGTCCCACCAAATGAATGGTGATGCCAAGTTCCTGAAAGTCCCTTCCAGGTGATGGCATGTTGCCTGGGACGGCTCACTTGGTGACTTTACAAGCCAAGTCAGTGCTGCCCCATTTTCAAGATCGAGAAAAAAAAAATGCTCAGACAAAACTCAAATGGAGTAGAGAGAAGGCCCAGCATCCAGCAGACCTTGGCATCTCCACCAAGTCCCCTGCTTTCGATAACTGGACTCTTTCATCGGAGTGTGCCCATTTGACAAATCTCAAATAATATCTGGATCTCTAAGCAAAGCCTAGGGCAGTGCTGTTCCCTGGGAGTGCCTCACCTCACTGCCCACTCTGCATACTGGACAGGTAAAGGAAAGAAAGCAGCTACAGGCCTGCATCTGGCCAGCCTTGATAATGTGTCCTTGGTCTATGTTGTGACACCTATGTGGTTAAGGTCTCCTCCATAGCAGCGGGGCTTATGTAGGACTGTGGTGAACAGGACAGAACAGGACCAGGGCTTAAATGAAGATAGACTATCAGGCTCTGGTGACCAAAGCAGAGATGTAGTGTGGTCCACAGATGAAAAGTCAGCTGTCTGTCTGTCTGTCTGTGCTCCCCTGCCCCTCACAGTAGGAGTACAGACAGCCTGATGCTGCTCCCAAAGCCATTCTAAATGCATCTGACCTTGGAGTTTTGCTCCCCTCCTTTGAGATTTCTGGTGGTTACTGGACTCTGCACTGCAGCCCCGGATCTCACCTTCAAGGACACAGCTGAAATCTAACACCACTCCCCTCCAGGCCAGCCATTCTGTCAATCCCAAAGTCCTAGACAGCCACTGTACCCAAGAAGGGGGTGGGGGATGTAGACTGGCCAGCCTGGGGGAGAAAAAGGAGCACATGACCCTCTGCGGCTTCTCATGCCACCACGTTAGAAAAATATGGAGCAGGTCAAATTTCCTTCATTTCTTATGGTTTATAAAAAGCCAGTCTGTGAGTTTGGGTGGGAGGGCGACTGCAAAGGAAGGTCCCTTAGGCATAGAAACCCAGACAGCCTGCATGTCTGGGGGAGGGGTGACACACTGTTTGACAAAGGTGTCATGTGATATTAAACATGGTCTCAGACCTGTGAACACTGACCTCTGCCCTTTCCAGCCCCACCCCCATCTGTCCTTTGCCCCTCCACCCCCATTTCAAATCTGAAATGTAGATTTGGCTTGAATACAAATACCTTCCTCTGGCCAGAACTGAGCGTTCGCACACTCCAACTGCATTGAAGTGATACAATGCCGGGGTCAGAGTAACACAAAATACTAGGGCCGCTAGACATAACACAGACTCGATTTCTAAACACCATTATAGTGCTCGGCAGTCCCAGCCCCCACCCAGCCCGAGCAGCAAGCTCAAGACACTTCCCCCCCACCCTTCATCTCCCCTGCTTGCCCCGCTTTTTCTTCTTCCTTAGGTATACTTTAGTTTGGTTTTGTTTTCGTTTTTAAAATATGGGATCTTATCTGGAGCTAGCCTTTTTAACACAAGACCAGGAGCTAGAGAAAGGGTGTGGAAATCTATTAGTAATCTTCTAAGAGCGGAACCCTAAACTGCCAGCCTTCTGCCTGCCCGTGCTTTTGAAACATCCAACAGAACACTTTAGCCTTTCTCACTCTTGGGACAAGGCAGGCCCTCCTGCTGAGAACTGAGTCCTGTAGGAGACCTGAGGGAAAGTTAACCCAGAAAAGTCTCTCCCTGACATGCTCGCCCTTCAGTGCTGACCATCTACTTTGAGTACCTGTGTGTGCATGTGTTTGAGTGAGCCCATATGTATATCTGCATGTTAAGCACATGCATGTGAGGAAGTGGATGCATGTGTGAAAGTGTGTAGATCTGGAGGGACATGTTTGCACATGGCATACATTTGGATAAACATATGAATGCGGGTCGAGCAAGTAGCTAGGTCGTGATAGCAGTGTGTGTAATGCACACATTAGTGGGGGTTGGGGGTGCAGCACCAGGTGAGCCAGTATAAAGGGTCCTGTGCCTCCTCCTGGGAGCTGCTGCAGAACCAGTAGTTTGAGCAGAAGACGAGTAGGAAGCTCTGCTGTGAGCCCATCCTTTCTCCTGCCTCTGTTCTGCTCTGTTCTGGTACTTCCAAAGAGTATGCCAGAGCCTTTCTCTTCTCTTCTCTCTCTCTCTCTCTCTCTCTCTCTCTCTCTCTCTCTCTCTCTCTCTCTCTCTCTCACACACACACACACACACACACACACACACACACACACACACAACTGGCTTTCTGTGAGACTATTAATGAAGCCTACCCACGTTCAGTGTCCTCAGCAACTGAACTGACCCCTTAAAAGCTGCTGCCTTGAGTCTCTGATCCTTGGGTCCTCCATATCTTCAGGTCACTTCAGCCTCAAGTTCGCTTGGATTTAAGGAGCTCTCTAGTCAGTGTACCCAGCCAAAGCTATCACTCACCCTGTAAGAGACCTGCCATAGTAGAGGGCTGAATGTAACCAGATAGACCAGGAAACACACATCTAAACTGGTCGTTCCTCTGAACCTTCCTCCTTGCACCTCTCCCCTTCTAGTCCCCAACAGTGTACCTAGCAAGTGACAAAAGACTCCAGAATTAAAATTTCCCATTTCTCCATAAATTTATGCTCTTTACCTACCCCCTTATATTTCTAATCTCTTAAACTCATTTAATTATGTCCAGAGTAATTAAACTTGCTATCAGGGGGCATCTGGAAGGCAAGTTAATACATTTTAATTTTACTTATACAATGAATCTTTGATGGCACCCACGGTGGGGTAGGCCCTTACACACTCATGCATTCTTGCATCATATGCTCCTGAGGATCATCTTTTGTAGGAGGTTGGGGTGGAGCTGACAGCCTCACCCAAATCAGAACACCACGTGACAAGGCCTGGGGACAGAAGGCATTAGTAAGCAGCATTGAAACACAGCAGGGTAGGGCTCCGGAGCCTCCAAAATCCTCCTGACCAAACATGGATCGCATCTAAACAAAAATCCTCCACAGGAAACCTGAGGACCTGTATTTCCTTTTAAAAGTCAGAGAAAGAGGACACAAATAAGTAATAAATAAGGTATGGCTTTGTCTTGAGTCGCCTCTGGTCAAATTCTTAATGAGACCTGGATTCTCCTCAACCAGCAGACAGGCAGAGGAAGAACTAAGAGAGAACATTGCTTGTATGCCTGCCTCCCATAGGTACACCCCAACATGGCTCTGTTCCACGCCATGACCCGTCACTTGTAAATGAAGAATGGACTGGGGGACGTATGCTAGGTACACAGACCACATGACTCTAGCAAGGCCTTCCCGTATGAAGCCACCCTCCATTTTGCCGCCTATGGAGTAAGTTGCTGAGCAAAGTCTTGCCAAAACCCCTACTCAGGGCCTGGCCTTGTGGCTTCAGGGCTCCTGGGGAAACTGAGGCTAAGGGTAAGCCGGGTGCTGACTACAATGCACATGCAGTAAAGGCATGAGGAAGACAGCGCAGATCTACAGTCCATGTGGGGACGTGTAGCATAACTGAAGTGTAAACCAGTAAATGACAAAAGTCATACGATGAAATGGGAGGCTGCCTAACTCTGCAGTTCACGCTTACCCAGAGCCAGGTCTCCCTCTGAGAGCCGAGTGGACTCAGATGCACCCTCCTGCACTGGGAGGTCTCTGGGCCCTGGAAGGCCCTGTTTGCTAACAAGCTACCAAGACAAAATCAATCCCCTCAGAGAGGGTGAAGGATCCCCTGTGGGAAGCATTCACCTCGCTGGAAACAGATGTCCTGGCCCCAAGGCACCAATTGTGGTATCACATCCCCAAAACACAAACCCTCCCATAAATCACTCGGAGAGCCTGTTTCGTTTTCCTGTTCTGATGAAAGTGACCCCTGGGGGTGGGGGGGTTGCACACACAGGCCAAGAGCTCTGTCACACTTGAGGGCTCCACACTTCCCTTCAGCTTACTGTAAAGGTGCTGGTCAAAACCACCATGGAACGCCCCAGGCTGCAGCCCCGAACCACAGCAGCCCTGTGGGCAGCCCAGGTGGCATCCCTGCAGCCTGGTTTCCCCACCCATCCTTGATCACCCCACATGGATTTGGGGAACCCTGGGGTTCAGCTCTTATTGTCCAGGCATTCTGACTACATAGGTAGCATCTCTCTACTTCTTTAGTCAGTGTTACTGAAGTCGAATCTATACAAAGGAACCTCACTGAGGTGCCGTTCAATGGGTAATGCTCTCTGCAGGCAGTCACAATACTTGGTGGAAAGAGAAGTACACTGGGTCCTCTGTCCACACCCCTGGCTCTCGGGCAGTCACTACAGTGTTATTTTGCCTTTTTTAGAACTTACATTTAAGTGGCGGGGGTTGGGGGGGGCATTGACTATGTAAAGTCTTGTCCCTCACCTCTTCCCTTAGAACACTGTCTTTGGGAGTCATTCAATATTGGGGTGTGTGTGTGTGTGTGTGTGTGTGTGTGTATCTCAGTGCTTTTTACTACTACAATTGACTAAGTACTCCTTCGATTGCTGAGTGGTCCCCCAGCATATGGATATACCACAGTTTACCCTTTCACCAATTGACACATAGTCCAGTTGATACGTCCCTCACCCACAGTCACACAGGTTTCTCTAATATGGAGTACCATTTCTTTTTGAACAAGAATTCCAGTTATTCTCACTCATTTAATAAAAAGATAGTCTTGTCTATCCTCTTTGTCAGAATTCAGCTGATGATTGGCACATGGTCTACCTCTGACTCCTTTTCTCCACCCATCCCATATCCACTGTAGACAACCACCACAGCCTTTACAACATAACTTTAAATCTTGAACACAGGTCCTCCAACCTTTATTTATTTCCCCAACTGCTTTCGCTATGCTAGGTGTTTGCATCTCCATGTAAATGTGAAAGCCAGTTCATTAGTGTCATCCAAAGCCCAGGAGACTTTAATCAAATGAACATGAACTCAATTGATCCGGGTCTTCTGCCTTTTATGTTTTAAGTTTCTGGAGTACCAGGAGCCTGAGTTGCATCTTCCATGACTCCTGAGTACAGCCAGACCCACACCTATTTGCATAAAAGTAGCTGTCAGCTACACAAGGAGGTTGAAACAAGAGAGGGAAGAGCTGGACAAAGGCAAGAGCCATGAGAAGTCACATGTCAAAGCCAAAGGTAGTGAATGGAAACTTCAAAGCCTTACGGTATGAGGCCAGTCTCCCTTGTTGCCATGCTCACTGTGGTCCACAAGTGGAGACAGCTCCAAGACCATCAGAACTTGAACATTTTAGAAGCTTGGAATACCTGGCATGTGGGATCTGTTGATCCACCACTAAAGAAGAGAAGAGAAAGGAAGTTGACTTCATGTCTTTCTGATGGTAGCTACTGGAAGGACCTGGAAAGGTCTAGCAAAACACAGACCAGGAGGCAGAGGTCAAAGAGGTTAATAGTGAACTGGTAGAACTGTCCAGGCTAGCGAAGTCTGCAGCTTCCTGCAGCCTCCGTTGGATCCCAGCCTGTTCCAGGCCACGTGCGGCCTTCCCATTCAATGACAAAGCCTGTTTGCTTCATGGAACTGAGCTTTATAAGTTGGTCAGAAAGGCAGAAGCTGGTCCTAGACCTCTCCATTGCTTCCTCCCTTTCTTGGGCAGTTCAATTCCTTCCCTATTGGGAAAGACCAGCCTTCTCCAAGTGGACTTGCTGGGTGTCTTCTGTGTGGAGCAGAGTGGACTTCACAGTGGAGTAAACTTCAACCAGCTTCCAGTCTTTCCAGCTCATCCTCTTTGCAGAAAAGGAGCCCCAGGGAGACTTAAGCTCAGATTTTGTGCCTTTGTAAACCCCTCCCACTCACAGGTCACTGGACTGCTAGAAAAACTCTTCCCCCTGTCAGGATTGTCTCGGGCAGGGCATCGTCCTGACCTACCTTCTTAGAGGCATCCCAAACCACCTCTGATCTCCCCCCTCATTGGCTGCCTAGATACCTGGTAGCTGAATCCTCTACAAGCAAGCTTGGTATCTCTAACGTGAGGCTTAGGAGACTTAAGCCCACCTGAGTCTTCCCTTGATGTCAGCACAGACCTGAGACTTACTTCAGGGTGGGTCAAGCCCCATCTAAGTCCCCATAGACCTCCTTTGGCCAGTCTTTCTCTCCACAAAGGAGACCCCCTATCTCAAGGAGACAGACAGGGCTGGAAGGCCCCCAACTCAGGTGCCTGGGAAAGATCTAGGAACCCCTTACCTGTCCTGTAGGAGCAGCTGACTAACTAAGGTATTCTCATTGTTATTTTAAGCACAATGACATTACAGTAATACCTGTCGCTAATGGTCCTGGACCTCCCTCCAGCCAGCCGCTCATCCCCTCCCCCAGTAGAACTTAAGTCCAGTCCCCAGGGACAGTCTCACATTTCTATGCAAATCAAGTGTCCATAGTGAATGGGGAGGAGGCGGAGCCGCACTTTTTCCATGGCTGGGTGGCTGGAATATATGCATAATAAAATGCCATTAACAGCTTGGAATTAATCACTGTTCTTACCCTGAATGGCCTAAGATCTATTTTCTGGGGCCTCCTCTGTGAAAACTGTAGATGGCATTTGAAGGTAATGGAGCCTCTGAATATTTTTCTAATTAACACCACATTTTTTCTATCTATTTCTAGAATGTTCCTCTATCCTAGAATATCGTAAGTTGTTTTAGATATTCAAGGATTTTTTTAAATTGTACAATAATACACAAATGTTCAGTAATTCCCCAAGTGACTCCCTTTTAACTAGCCGATAGTGTTGAATAGGTCTGTCTGTTTGATAGGGTATCAAAACTCAGCCCTGATATGCAGTCCCCCCTCTCCTTCTATGGGGGACTGAAGGACAAACAAACCCCTGCTAGGCCTCCATGGCCTCCTACTAACATGGCCTCATTCTTGCTTCCAGCCTTTATGGAATCTGCCTTCCACCTTTGCTTGTGAGGAAGAGTGGATGGATGCCAGTCTCAGGATCCTGTTACAGCAGGAGGTGCACCCTTGCCTACTCACTCTGGCCAGGCCAGTAGTACCACATGGCCAGCTGGTCCAGAGAAGCCAATGAACAGACTGCAGCTGAGACACTGGGGAGCTGAGTCCCTCCACTCTACAATAAGGAACTGGATTCTGCCAGGAGGCACTGTGTCAGCCTGGAAGTGGACCTACTAGGCTAAGCTTCCAGAAGACTGTAGCTCTGACCAGCACCTCAACTGCAGCCTGTGAGCGACCCTTTTCTGGCTGAACTGCACCTGCGTTCCTTCTCCATTAAGACCGTGAGATGATGAATGGGCTGGCCCAACTGCCATGTTTGGGGTGCTTTGACCTGCAGCCATAAATAACTAATCCTGCTTAGTATTCAACTGATAAAACCTTATAGACTACTCTGATGAGGATAAACATCTCCTAAGCCTGGGGGTTGTAAATTGTAAAACACCTAGAGACCTAGAGCATGCCTTGTTTGGGGCCCAGCCAGCAAGTCACATTCCAAAATGCTCTACCGGCCTCCTCCAGATAGCAAGGCTGCTATCCTGCCTGTCTTGAGTCTGACTTCGCAGTTGAGTCGCAATGTTCTGAGGTTGTAGGTGGGACATCCTCACCAAAGCCAGTGCCTAGGCAGCACTGAGAAGGGAATCCAGAGTCACAAGGAGGCTCACACCATGAAACTGATTTTAACTGGCTTCGGCCCATAATAAACTCCTATTAATAATAGCGATGTGAGCCGAGTATTGCACAATCAGTATATGCCAGTAGCTTTGTGCTCATTCTCTCATATTCTAGCCATAGCCCTAAGAATAACTTGGCAAATTTAAATCACTTGCCCAGTGATAAATGGTTAGATTCTGTCAAAGCTGGGATTAGAAACAAACACTTTTTTTGCTTGTGTTTATTTATTCCTGTCTTTTGTGTGTGCTCCCATATAAACTATTTTAATAAAATTAAAATATATATACTTTGTGTTCTTTTATCTTACCCAGCCCTTCAGTGTGATCATCTCCCTATATTGTTGCACTTTTTGAAAATATTTATTTTAATGGCTGCATAATATTCCACCACTGAGCAGACTGACCCTGTCTTTACTGTTCAGTACCCAGGCTACTTCCTGTGGTTCGTTCTCATAAGTCTATGATAAGCACTCTTGTACTAAAATCTGTGATCACATCTCTATTCTCTTAAGATTTTGTACTAAAAGTGGGACTGCCGGGTCGTGTACGAAAACGCTTCTTTAAGGCTCCTAATGCGTGTTGCCGAATTGCTTCCCTGAAAGGTTGTGCCAGTTCCTATTCCCAAAGAGATAAACACTCAGCTTGGAAAGCAAGGGGAGTTTAAAAGTGTGAGATAAGCTGACCTCTTGTTTAAAGAAACAGCTCCTCAAGTTCCCCCAAAAGGGCCATCTGAGACGCCCTGCGACCCCTGCCTGAGGAAGACTTGTTCAGCTTCCCTGACTGGCTGCTGCAATTCCCAGCGTCCCCAATGTCATTTTATCATGGTTGTAGGAGGGGATTGGTTGAAGTAAGAGGGGAAATGGAAACATTTGCATGATAATAAGCCTGAAAGTTAATAATCATGCTCTCACAAACTCCGGATCTGCTACTTTCTAGCCAGCTCCTCCAGAATCGGAAGGCCTTCTCCAAGGGGCTGGAGCTCTCTCGCTGCCGAAATGGGGCCCAGGTCAGGGTGCTGAAATTATCTTCTAAACATATACACAAAGCACAAAGAGAAAGAATGAGCCAGGTCCAAGTACTGTCACAGGAAAGAGAAAAGACACTTCTGCAACAGAGAGTCTCTTGGCGGCAGCAGAACCATAGGAAACACAGAACTACCCTTTCTAATCGTGAGAGACTGCCCCATTTTGTTACATGTTGACATGACACAAAAGAACGATATGCCTATTTTAACCTTTGAGTGACATCATTTTGCTTTTTTAAATTAAAGATGAAGTATTCATGTTAAAATGAGTATTCAAAGCGACAATGGAGGAACGGAACGGGTGCAAGAGTGAGGGAACAGGGGAGGGAGAAGGGCTACCCCATCCTCGGCAGCGACCTGCGTCTTCACCGAAGAAATCAGAGTCTCGCTTCACATACAGCCTCCATTGAGACAGCACCTTCTCGCAAGGCTTAGAGAGGCCAAAAAAGTTCTGTATTCTGCCGGCATTTGGAATGTTCTCTCTCAGCCAGGACATCCGCAGCTCTAACACTAAGTGATTCTATTTCCAAATATGTGGGTCCCATGTAGGCAAAGGAGTCCAAAGGAAGTATACTCCACAGAGCCACTCAGGGACCCTTGGAGATGTAAACCAAACCAGGAACCACACTCATGGATCAGATGAACAAAAAGTTAAATGCTACGATAAAAATATACATGTGTATAATTGTATGGTTTACATAGATTCTAGGAATTATAAAATGGCACCTCTGAATCCTTTGGGGGTTTGGGGGTGTCTTGTTTTGTTGACATTTATTTAGTGTGTGCATATGTATGCATTGCACTCACATGTCAAGGACACAGGCCAGCCTGAGGGAGCCGGTTTGCTCCTTCCACTCTATGGCTTCCAGAGTTGAAACTCATATTGTCAGGCTTAGCAGGAAGTTCCTTGACCCACTGAGCCATCTTACCAGCCCTCCTCTGTGTTCCTAGCTCAGAGCATATAGGGATTCCCCCATCAGCAGAACTAAGGATAAAAGGATAATCAGACACGGGGGCTTGCAGCACCATTTGTACAGCCCTCCAACTCAGAAGAGGCTTAGCAGAAAGGGTAAGGAGTCCAAACCAGAGTAAGAGGCATAAATGACTGCATTTCCCTGACAAGCAGTATTGGCAATGTCCTTTTCAAGATGCTACAACCACCCAGAACCTTCTAGATAGGTCATTTAAACCAGGGTGTCTTAGAATCCTGGACTCAAAACTGCCTTGCTCTCTCCTGATGCCTCTACCATACTGTCTTCTAGGAGTCCAGTCAGAGCAAAGACTTGGGAAAGGCTCCTGGTTCTAGGAATGCTGGGAGGGGGCACGAGCCCCGGCAAAGCCCGCCTGCCTCCATCTGCAGCACGAAGGGCAGGAGAATGATGGAGCAAGAGCCTGGGAAGATGGCGGTTTCAGGGCCACATAGTGTGAAGCTAGACCAGTCCCCCGCCCTGCCCCAACCTGTGGGACAGGAAGTATCTTAGTCACATAAGCCCAGGGCCAAGGGAAGAAAAGCATTTCACCATTCAGACTTCAATAATTCACTAACATAGTTCTCAACAGACTTCTGGGGAAACAGGATAATTAGCAAAAGAAATCAGAACTTCCTGGCTGTTTCAGCTTCTCACCAATACCTTCATTTGTTCTGGTTGAGCAGCAACTTGCCGTTACCTCAGGGCACATCATCCTCAGGATGCCTAGCACATCCCACTCTGCCCAGGAAAGCCCTCCATCTGATGCAGAACCAGCTTAGCCGGCTGCCAGAGGCTGACAGCACAGTCTCACAGACGACAGCACTAAACTGGGGTTGTTTTATACAAAACAACGGGGACGTGGTCATCTGGACAAGGGACCCACGGAAATCCTCAGGGGATTAAGATGAGGATAGGTTAGGATGGTTGTCAGAGTCTCTGGATTACAGCGCCTCCCCTTCCCCATGAGGACAGAATTTATAGTTTTGGTTTCCGGTCACCCGAGTGGAAACAGCTTGGAGATCATCTAGTGCAATGGACCATACAGTAAATAAGGAAGACGAGATGAAGGAGCCTGAAGAGACGCTGAGTTGCACAGCAACCATCAGGCCTGGTGCTCCTTCCTCAGCTAGAGCTCATCCCACCACACATGTGAGTTGGTCACTGGAGTCCCAACCAACCAAATTAATAGGCCCCAAGAGATAAGCCTGGACATCTATGCAAGTCTCTGGAGGAGCATCCCTGGCAGTCACCACTGGTGACAACACAACGTGCTAGTGGCAGAGTCCTCCTGGGGAGCTCCAGGGTGTTGCCGGTGAGGACAGGTTGTGGCACACTGCCATGAGCTACCTTGATCTTCTGGGTCGTCACAGCTCCAACTCCTGAACAATATCAGAGCCCCAGTCACCCCATAACCCCCACCACACACACACACACACACACACACACACACATGCACACGTGCACGCGCAAGCTAAGACCAGAGCAGACTGAAGAAGGGGCGTTGACACCAACCACCTCAGAGACTGTCTTCAAGCTTGTAACTTTCCAGAAGCTGAGGTAAATACCTGTTCACATGCACTACAGAAAAGAGAGCTTCAAGTAAGGACCTGTTTACCAGTGTGTTATTTTTTTTAAGGGACAATAAATGCCTTAGTTCCCAGAAAGGAGTCCTTTAAGCTACTGACAGACTTGAGGAACACTGGACTTTTCAATGTGGCTTCCCTTAAACCCCACCTGCAGGGGTTGCATCTGAATTGGCTGTGAATGCCTCTGCTCTCCTACTGAACTCAGGGGGCCACTCATAAGGCACAAAACATGGGAAATAGACCACTAATGTTACTCCACCCTGACAAATATTTGTGAATTGAAAGGGAGTGATATTTCAGCCCTAATGCATGTGACTTTGCAAAGCTAATGGACCTTTTCAGCACACTTCTGACCTCATCATGGCCTGAGCACACTGTAGTCTGCCATGTCTCCCCATTTCCACTCATGTAAAATCACTGTGCTCTGAGACCAGCCTGAAAAAAACAAAAAACCTTAACATCATACCATATCCTCTGAGTTTACATGGCTTTTCCTCATCTAATTCATGCCTCGATCATTAAAAATAATGTCATACTTTGCTCTTTAGTCTGATTTAGCACACACAGTATGCCCAACCTGGAGGCAGCGGGCTCAATGCATAGTGTTGAACTCGTGTGTGGAATGAATGAAGGAGTGGATGGATGGAAACCTGGATCTGCCCACTGTAAAGACATGGCTTCACCTTACCAGCTAGATGACTTGTATCAAGCACCTTAACTAGTATGAGCCTCAATGTCTTTATCTAAAGAAATGGCAGTGATGCCACATGTCTTAGGGGAACAAATAAAATATACATGTCAAATATTTCTAAACCAAGAGTGTTCTCCATCTTTGCCACATGTCCAGAGAGCTGGCGTTTCTTCCTTTTATTTGTTTTGAATTGTTCAAGAATTTTTGACGTGTGTGTATTTGACCCTATCCACCACCACCCATTTCTCCCTCCAACTCTTCCTTGATTTCCCCACATACCCACCTCCCAACGTCATCCCTTCTTCCCACTCCTTCTTCACATTCTCCTCTTATTTTTCTTCTAAGAATTCACTAAGTCCATTAATACTTCCTGTAGTGCATGGGTGTGGAGCCATCCACTGGGGACTGGGTAACATACCACCGGCCAAATCCCCAAAGAAGAATGATTCTTCCTCCCCTAGCAGCTGTAGACTAAGCAATAGCTCTTCGGTTGATAGGATCTAGATCAGTAATTCTCATCCTTCCTAAGGCTGCAAACTTTAATACATTTCCTCATGTTACAGTGACACCCCCCAGCCATAACATTATTTTTGTTGTAACTTCATAACTGTAATTTTGTGACTGTTATGAATTGTAATGTAAATAGTTTTGGAGATAGAAGTTTTCCACCAGGCTCGAGACCCACAGGTTAAGAAGAGAGTTCCTCTCTCCTGCATGCTGAAGTTCTGGCTGGCTTGATTATATTCGAGTCTTATGCAGATAACCACAGGTGTTATGTGCTCATGCATGTAATAGCCATGTCATGTCTAGAAGACAGCATTTCATAGCTCTCCTCCCCATCCTCCAGCTCTTACTTCTTCCTGCCTCTTCTTCTGAGATGTTCCCTAAGTTTTGGCAGGGGGATGATAAGAGGCTGAGCATTTGGTCAATGAGCACTCTGATCCATTATATGAGTCTTTGGATTGACTGTAGCTTTATGGGTTGTCTGACCCATGGTCTTTTTTTTTTTTAAGTTTTCATTCTGGAACATGCCTACTATAGTTGATCAGGATAAAGTTGGACTTATTGACTATGAAGAAGCTCCCCAAAAAGGTGAAATACCGCAAAATAAATACACTTGGAGCCCCAGATGCAAATGTGTGTTTCTGTGCCCTCACATCTCTTGTCATAATTCAGCGATGTTGTCTGAGTTGCCCTGAACCCCGCATCCTTCATAATCGCTTCATTCATTACAGCTGAGTCTTGTAGAGCCCTGGATACAGTCGGCATTCTACATATGTGTGTAAACTCACTTACGCCATGATTCCCAAGTGCTGGAAATTTCACAGGCTAAAGAGGGAGGGAAATGCTTTCAGGAGCATTTAGCTTTTTGTGTTCTAAGCCATATTTCAACAAATGAAACTCCAAAGCTCCTGAGGACCACCCGAAGCTGTAGCCAGAACAGCCCTGGGCCAGCAGTGTTGAATGGCGTCCTTTAAACCTTCCCTCATAAATACTCTCTGCCTAATGAACCCGTGCCCCCAAACAGCCCCTGGACTGCTCTGCTAACCCCAATACATGTTAAATTTATGATTTCTAAACAAGATGAAAGACCCGATTGGATTTATTTCCCTTTAAAAAAAGAAGACATTCCAGTCCTGGCTGTGCAGAGATCTTGCTTACAGTCTGCTCGCTGGTCCTTGGAAAAATCCTCTATGTGAATTCCCTGGTGCTTTTAGCAGTCACCTTTCTTTTCCAACCAGCCTAGACCTATCTCTCGCACCACATATTACACATGGCCAGTGACTCCACATCGATTCACTGTCTCTTTCTATGGCTACGTCTGGTGTCTTCCTGACTGCTTGTCACAGAGCAATGGTCTCCAAATTGCCTTTTCTGGGTTCCTTCTTCCAGGTAAAAGCATAGAAGGCCTTAGCAAGAAGCAAATTTAAGATTCCTCTGCTCAATTTACAGTTACGAAAACTGAGGCCCAGAGAAGCTAAAGAGTTCAAAAGCTAAGAGCAGAACCTGGGTATCCCTGTTCGGAAGCCGGTCTACTCAGCTGCCCTCACCAGCTCCTCACCTGGCACAGCACACATTCCAATTGAATCATTTGTGATGTCCAGAAGCCTGCCTTCCAGCTTCTAGCTTGGCCTTTGATGTCTAACTGGGAGGGTCACGTGGCTACCATGTCCACTGACCTTAGCTCTAACCGATCTAGTAAGACAAACAAACTAAGCTAGCCAAGGAGAAGAGACCTAAAGACAGTTTCCAGACAATCTGAGGATAATAAACCAAGAGTCTACTAAGGGTTCGACTCTGTCATCCCAACCAAAAAAGTAATTTGGGGTGGGGCATTTGAACGTGGAGAATTCCTTAGGAGCTGGCCTTGGGAGGGTAGCGAATGGATCTGGCCAGGCTACGATATGGTCAGAGAAGGGCTTCAGACCCATGTGCTTTTACATCTGAATAGAAGTTCTGTGAACTCCACACTGCAATCCCTCCTTTTCAGAAAAGGTTCCTCCTCCTAAAACAGGTTGGGACCAGCTCTGGACTGGGCACATTAGACCTTTCCAGAGCTGCCTCCACCTCATACTTAGTCCAGAACACCCAACAATGCTCTATCCAGCACCTAGCACAGGGACAACCCCAAGGGCAGGCATGCTAGAAATTACCAGGGATCTTTGCAGCCTGTCACAGTACCTGGGACATCGTTGCTGACTCCTTCTACCAAGCTCTGTGGCCACTGACAAACCATCAGACTGTTGTGGGCCTCAGCTGATAGGATGAGGCATTAGCAATAGCTCGGAGGCATGGTGACAAAATGAGAAAATAAAGTCTCGATAAGATTCACAGCCTTTGCCGGGCGGTGGTGGCGCACGCCTTTAATCCCAGCACTTGGGAGGCAGAGGCAGGCAGATCTCTGAGTTCGAGGCCAGCCTGGTCTACAGAGTGAGTTCCAGGACAGCCAGGGATATACAGAGAAACCATGTCTCAAAAAAAAAAACCAAACCAAAACAAACAAACAAAAAAAAAGATTCACAGCCTTTGCAAAACCATGAGTGTTCTCTTCCCAGGCACTTCTAAGCCGGTCCAGAGAGTGTCCTAGATTAATGGAATTAGCTTGGAAAAATTAGCTCCTCCTCCCACTCAACCCCCTCACCCTTAGTCTTGACCTGCACCAACTGAAGTGTTTTCAAGATTACAAGGGAAGAACTTGGCCAGGTCATTTCTCAGGAGCCAGAAAACTAAATAATTTGGTGAAAAATAAATTCTAATCACCTGCCCGGTACCTGAGCAGATCGTGCTTAATTTTGCCTGGGCACAGCTCCCTATGCTGAGAGCAAATCTCCTCTGTTCTGGCCCCAGTATGCAATCTGGAGCATCTAGTGTTTCTTGCTTTGAGAGTTAAGTCTTGACTCTGCTATGGTCTAGGCAGCTATCCCTGCTGTTCTCCTGCCCACATCCTAACCCCCAACCCCTGTCTAAAACTTCGACCTTCAGGACTGGACAGATGCACAGGTGGGGACCACAGCTGCACTGTCTTCACCTTTAAGCTGCAGGAAGAGAGAATGGCCCCACCTGGCATGCAAACAAAGCAGATATGAGCAGTATGGAACTTGTAGGAAGACAGGAATCGTTTTCCCCACGCATGGGTATTCCCATAATGCT
Organism: Grammomys surdaster; assembly: GCF_004785775.1. Taxonomy (NCBI): domain Eukaryota; kingdom Metazoa; phylum Chordata; class Mammalia; order Rodentia; family Muridae; genus Grammomys; species Grammomys surdaster. The sequence goes on from NW_021604569.1 coordinate 6,123,199, forward strand.
GAGGAGCCCATCTCTTGTACTTTGAAAGAGCTCAGAAATTATTCAGAAGCGAGAATGTAATCAGAAGAAGCCTTCCCCCTGCCTCCTCTTCCACTAAAGCAAACGGCTCTGAAGGCGCAGTTCACTGGGAAAACGCTCCTATCAAACCCAGGTCTTAAGGTGGACATAAATATCAGGTCAGCTTCACAGTCATTTATCCCACCCTGGGGATAACACACATAAATAAACTGGAAATGGACACTCTCCTTCCCCAGGGATGTGATCTTGCCCCTGGCTCCAGGCTTGATGCCACATACCAAAAGCAGCAGGCCCTTTTCTGCCTGGTTGCAGCAGTGGCAGAGAGACAGACTCACAAAAGCCAGTATAGGCTGAAAAGCCTATACTTTCTGCACCCCCTCCAGATCCACCGGCTCCTTTCTCTCAATTGCTGCCACTGTTTCTTCTGCATTGTCCATCCTTTACCTTGGGCCATCCAGTGCCCACCTCCACATCTTTCTGCTGTGCTGTTGACACTTTTTTTTCTGTTGTTTCCCAGTTGGGTCTATTGGCTTGCTTTTTAAACATTTTTTTTAATCGCAGCAAAACATGCATGTAATAATATTTGCTATTCGAACCCTTTCCAGAATGTTTCTATTGTCCCCATGCAAATTCCATACCCGTTAAATGGTGACCCCTCTCCCTGCCCTTTTAGCTACTGCCAATCTCTATTCTAGGCCTGTGAATTTTCCAAGACTGAGAATCAGATATTGTTTGGTTCTGCCTGAGAGTCTATCTCCATCTTATTTCACTCAGCGTGATGTTCTCAAGGTTTATTTCCATTTTGGGATGTGTCAACATTTCCTTTCTTTCAATGGCTGAATAGCATCATCCCATGGTGCATGTGGTCCCAAGTTTTGTTTAGCCTTCATCTGTTGGAGAACACTTGTGTGGCTTTCACTTTTCAGAGTTGTGAGTGGCACTTCTGTGAGCATGGGGTTGCAGACATCTGGCCCAGCCTGTGCTTTCAATTCTTTGAGGCACATGACCAGGAGTGAAGGTTTCGAGTCACAAGGTGTGTTCTATGTTTAACTTTCTGAGGTATTGCTCAGATCACATTCCCATCAGCAACACATGAGGATTCATCTCCCAGGGATCTTCACCAGCTTAGGCTCCTCTCCGGCTTTATGCGATTGTTTGGTTCTGTGTTTGTGTTTAATAGCCATCTTAGTCAATATGATGACTGATTGCATTTTGGTGGGAAGTTGGGAATAGGGCAGAATTTCTTCTGAACTAGAATCAACCCAAGATAAAGAAAGCCCCAGAGGCCACAGGTCAGCCCTGAGGAGGAGAAGCTGGCAAGGGTAGCCTCAGAGACAATACTCAGAAACAGCAAGGCCAGACTCGTCAGAGAAGAGCAGTGGCCCATAGACCTTCTATGCTGCTATCATGCCACACTGAAACATTTGCCCTGGGGTCTGACTTGACCTCCAGCCAGTTGTAACCTCTGGAGAGCCACCAAACCACCGCAGGTCTCAGTTTCCCAGTCAGTAAGCCAGGGCAGAGCAGCTGTCTGCTTCTGGTTGGTTTTTCCATGCTATGATGAACACCCAAGGAGGGAATGAAGAGAATGCTTCACAGGCTGGTGTTGCATATGTGTAGAAACTTAGAGCAAGACCAGAAAGACAATTGTGGCCCTTCATAATCTTGCTCCTTGATCCTCCTCCAAAACTGCTCTTCGGTTACAGTGGAGGACTGTCACTCGGGAGTCTCACGAAAGTATCATAAACGACCCATATTGTTCCTTTGAGTCTCACACAGCAGAGTCAAGGCCAAATAGAGCAAAAGCTACCATGGACTCTTCGTTCCCCCCGAAGCATCTGGGGAGATGACTTCTTAAAAACCAAGATGGAACGTGAAGTCAGTCCCAATCTGAACTATGGGAAAAACACGTTTGAATACACCCTGAAAAGTGTTAATTAGCAATCCCACACCGCCCATCCTCAGGCCCCAGTCCATCTGCGAACATTTAGATCAATCTGAAGGGGTAATGTGAACTTTAAGCACCTCAAGAAAGAATTCCACTCTGCTTTTTTAAAATCAAAGGGGTGAGAAGGAGTAAGTTTCTCCAGAGTCCTGGATACATGTGGCTGTTCCAGTGTACACATGAGTAAAATCCATTCTGAAGAGAGAAAACTATCTATCCCTTGGGAGTGTGTCTCAGTCCTTCCGATGGATGCTTCCACCTGGGTGGCTGACTAATCACTCAGGAATTCTGTTCAGGGCACTGGGCTCCCTGAAGGAAAAGCCACAGAGTGTGGTTGAGCCAGGGAGAGAACATTTGGCAGTGTAAACCTGGTGTTTGTGAAGCAGGAGTTTGTGTAGGTTGTCACCTGCCCCTGGGCAGTGCAAAGTTGAGGGGTCTCCTACACAGCCGTGACTGATGCTAAACTACATGCTTGGATTCTTCCTCTCCTCAACCCAACTTCAAGTAAACTGGGCTTCACTCAAAGCCAATCGTCAAAGTCTACAGACTTCATGCCCTGCACCCAACCCTCTCAGCTACTCCCCTGTGTGTTTCCTACCTCAGATGGAGGAGGTTTATGCAGCACACCCACAAAACTGAGATGGACACCTTGCCTTTGCAGTTCCTGAGATGTGACTGACTGGCAGGTTATCCTTTAACTCGTTCACACCTGAGTTTTATCACACCCCTGCCCTTTGTTGTGTAAGCACTTTCTCTCCCAATCAATGGTGTTACAAGGGGACTCTCATATTTCTTTATTTTTTCTTTTTCTTTTTTTTTAATTCACTTTACAGTCCACTCAGTGCCTCTCCTCCCTGTCACCAAGGGGACTCTAATCTTGTTAGAGGACTTTCAGGTGGCATCAGGTTAGTTGGTCCGAGTTACCATGAAACCTTTGCAAGCTTAGCCTGCCAGAGGTCAGATATCCTTCATCATCTAAGGAGACCTGGGAGGCCCTGTCCTGTTCTCTCCCTTCTCTCACAGCTGCTCTTGAGGATGTGGTTGGTCTGTTTCTGGAATGAGTTAGGAGGGGATGCACCCATACCTTCTTCTACTAAGCCGACATCACAGTCAGAACAAGCGACAGCCTTCAGTGGATCTTTGAGATCCTGGGCCACCCACACTTCAAACTTTCAGGAGTTTCATCAAAACTCAGTGGCCTAGAGGAGACGCTACTGCCACACATTTCTAGTGGCTTTCAAGGGATGCTCAGTGGCTGTGGATCCATGGTCACCCCTGAACTCTCAGGCAGCACACACTCCCGGCTGAGGAAGGCTTCTGAGAGAGAACTGAGGGTATTTCTTGTTGAGCTTCACAGGGTCGACCACCTGGAGAAACAAAGGGTGCAATCCTTCGGTGTTGACCTAAGAGGAAAGCATAACTCACCTGCTAGGGTGGACAGTAGCAGGAAGTCCAAGTGCCCCCACAGGCTGTTTGTGCCACTCAGGAAAGAGGAACTGACCTTTTTCTCATGGGGAAGTGCATCTTCTCCTCTAGAAACCACAGGCCCACCAGCAAGGGAGTCGGAGTGAAGTTCCTGTGATTGGCCACTGGGTGTGGGCCTACCACTTGCAGCCCCACCCAGAGGGGCTTCCTCCCTGAGAGCTGGCCAGACCCCTCCTCTCCCTCAGGAAACCAAGCTCTCTAAAGCAGAGCTTACCTCGCTTGCCTTCCCTTACCAACACTTCGCCTCTAAGCCCAAGCCAGGAAAGCAAGCTGTGTACACTGACACTTAAATTAGATCCTTGCAATTATCTCTCAATCCCGACTCGCCCTGTGCTTCTTTGTCACTTCTTTTTATAGCTAAAGTTGCTCGCCCTCGTTTTAAGTACATTGTGCATAAGGCATAGGCCAACTTCTGATATATTCCCACAAGCAAAATTAAATACCAGTAACATGTGTTTTAGTGAATTGGGTCCCTCAATTTGCATCTTATAATAAGGATGTTATCATACTGGTTTATGGCTGAGCTCTTTAGTTTCATCTCTCAGGGGCTAGATTCCCCCTCATGAGTTCAATATAAGTCTATGAACTAATGCAATTCCTGCAACACTTTCCTTATGTGTTCGCATTAACACTTTTGTGAGTGAAAGGGTTTTATCCTGAAGTGCACACAGAATGATTGCCTCTGCTGAGGATGTGGCGAGCCTCTGGGTTCCCCCACACTCGACTGAGAGGGAAAGGAGTAGAGGAGTAGTCTGGGCTGCCACACAGCGCAGCCTCTCCCACCTAGTCACACTAAGACATAATCTCTAGTGTGTTCATTCCCTTACATTTAGATTAATTATAAAACATTGTCACCAGAATATTAAAGTAATGTTTAATACACAGAAGGGAATAAGGTATTCTGGAAAATGCATAATTTGCCTAGGATGATTTTGCCAGTTGCATGCAATATGATCTTTTGATTGCCAGCTATAGAAATATTGTGACTTAGCTTTCACTAGCTTTTTATTTTTGCAACCACCCTGTCATAGCGCTTTGAAAACTGTAAGCTTGGCCCACAAGAGGAAAAAAAAAGGTGCCCATGCTAGACTTCCCTCCGCTGGGTTCCAAATGAGGGTGAGCTTTGTGAGGGGCACACCCTGTACATGGCCAGGCCTATGTAACAGTGTAGTAGTGGAAAGACAAGCCTGATGCATACATGTGTACACATGCACACTGTGTCCTTTGAACAGGAGGAGGTGTCTCTGCTTCAGATGTTCCAAGCTCTATCACAGCCCTGTGCCCAAGAGACACAGAAGTCAACACAGTGATGCCAGAGGAGGGTCCCAGCAAGCAGTGACAGAAATGGCACTGCTGTTCTCTGGGGGAACAACAGCTCCTGGGGACTGGTTTCCTCGGCCACCTTCCTCTAGGTACTGGGCGCTGTCTTTGGCTGTGTTGGTTAACAACCAAATGTCATCATCACCCGCAGAGGGCTCCTGCCCATGGACATCTCACTGCACATCTCTGCAGGTGAGACTCCCACACCAGCAACGGCTTTGCAAGTAGTAAGAACTATAGAAGAAAGGGCCACTATCCCTTCCCACTGGCACTCACCAAGCAGGGCTGGTGACCCTGTTCTGTCACAATACCAAGAATGGTAGTAGGACTCTGAGCTTTTTAAGTCTCGTGTTATTTTTGAAATGTTTTCTGTTGCTCTGTGGCACCTAGTGGTAGTACAGCCAACACCTGTCATCTTGGTTCCATTTTCTTCAAGGCTCCCATTGCCTCTCCGACCTCTACCCTCTGCTCTTTAAAACATGCACTGGATATGAAAAACTAAGCCCTCTCCCCTCGCGGAGCTTAGTCTGGTGAGTTAATTGCCTCTCCATTTGCAGCCAGGAGGCCCCTTGGGTCAGAATTCAGTATGGTTTCCAGTAGGAGAGGAGATAGGTTTACTATGCTTGTACCCAGTCTGCAACTGGTCTATGGACACAAAGACTCTTCAGATTCGAAAATGGTAAGCTGACCATCAGCCTGGTTTGCTTGTGGCAACCGTTACCTCTTAGAGAGAAAGGGTGGAAGTCTAGGAATGTACTTTCTGAGAGGAAGACTCTAGAAACAAGAGGGTAATGATGACCAAAGACCAAGGCCCCAAGTGTTACTGAGGTAATCTAAGCCATTGTGGGTAAAGTGTGTTCTTCTGTTCTGAAGAGGGACACAGCACGAATATGCATGTATGGTAAAGAAGACACCCATAGGAATGTTTTTGTGTGACTATGGATATATGCATGCTTCCCATACATAAACCATCACTCTCAGTGGGAAAAAAGGAAAGGCCACTGTACGCAAACAAGCCTCTGATATACACACATGTGCTTGCTAACTCAAGCGCACATGTCTTTGAGTGAGTATAATGTTGCCAAAATGTGGGTTAAGGCTTACACTAACCTAGAAGAGGAGAGTTTGTAGAGAAGGGGGCTTTATTTTCTCACAAGACTTCATCTCCAAAGCCTACTTCTCTTATTCTCTATCACCCATCAAGGTCCACAGGGAGACTAAGCTTTTCTGCTGATCTTTATTTTACTGTACTTCAAGGAGAGGGGACACTGGGACCATCTTTGTAATATTGGCATGTATTTGAATCTCTGAGGATAGTTCCAATCCTCTTACTGACTACCAGTGCATACTTATATCCTTGCCTGTAAGCCACCATCTGAAAGATGAAGCCACCATTGAGCCACAGGAATAATCAGTCTTAAACTCTGGGAGAAAACCTAGTGTGGAAAAAGGAGTTTGATGCCAGAATGCCAAAAGCAAATTCTTTGTGTGCCTTAAATATCCTGACTTATGATTCTGGACAGGTGCAGACCAGGCCTATGCCTAAGACAGACAGTAGCGGGGAGGAGGAAGTGAGGTATGAAAAGACACCAGATGATACAACTCACAACCGCAACTCAAAAATATGAAGTCTCTGTTTTTGAAACATCACCTCCCTGAGAGCCAAGCCCCGGCCTTTTCTGGCTTTAAGCAGAGAATACTTCTCTGATGGGCTGTAAGTTTGTTTACTCCCAATCCTCGTGAAACTCATTTAATGACACATCAAATGATAATAAGATATTATCATGAACACGGCTTGTATGGACAAGGAGTGCTAAGACGAACGAAGCAATGTAATGAGCTTTCACTGACTGGAGAATCTTTGGATTCTTGAATTTTCTCGACACATTTTTAAATCTCCCCCTGCACAATTCTTGGAGTTTGATGACCTACAAAAATCTTTTGGCTTTTTGTTCTTTTTCTGGTTGGGTTTGTCATTCTCCTTTCAGACGTAATTTAAGTGCTTGATGAGGAGCGATGCTGTAAAAGTAGTCCCTTTAGGGGCTGGCTGGCCTGTCTGGGCCCTGTGGCTGTGTCTTTAAGCACTTCTTCATACAGGCCAATGGTCAATCAGTAAGGTGGCGTTTTAGATGGTTTTGGACAGTGTGGGATGGATCTAAACCACAGATAGGAAACTTACATGGACTATAGAAGGTGCTCACTGCCAAAAATGACTACATAATTTATTTGATCCAAGTGCTGTAGCCGTAGCAGAGCCAGAGCAACTGGCTAATGTCTTCAAGAACTGGCCTCCTGTTGGTCACTTTCCTCCCCCTGAGTCCCCTTCAGGCTACTCGACATCTTGCTATCCAATCCCTTAAACTTGCCAAGGAACAAAGTTCTATAACTCATTTACTGACCATATTTGTTTTTTTTAATGAATTGACTATAAGATACAAGCCATTCAGCCCACCATTAAAAGACCTCTAAAATAAGTTTCCAAGTCAGTTTCCAACTGTTCTATGTCTATTGGAATGTTCTAGCATTTTTGCAGGTAAGCCTGCTGCCAGCCCCACCAGGGAAGTCATCACCACCGAAGCACACAGTGTTTCCTTGGAGTGGATTGTGCTGCCTATTCCTACTCATCACCAAAACCCTAGCCTGTTTTTGAAGACCACTAAAACTTATCATCTTAGCATTCCCCAGAAAATGACTCCTGTATCCCTCCAGTTTTCATGTCTTGTTTATGAATTAATAATATCAGACCCCTCCATCATCCTGTGTTTTTATTCTTACAATTTTATCCACCAATAGAATAGACTCCCACAGTCCGAGGAGGGACATTGGTCTTGTACCTCCTGATTGTTTTTATAATGACTGGGATACAACCTGGCATAATGCAGAGTATTGGAGGAGCTTTATGTATGTGGGTATTCTGAGAGACATTGTAATACTGGACATCGGAGAAATACGGATTTCTTAGTTGAGTTCCATTAGAATGAATTAGCAGCAGGTAATCGGTTACAGTTTTACCTGGAGGGTTAAAATACCTGGACTTCACCCCTGTATAAGTCACTTATCCCTGATTGCAGGACAAAGACTGTGTCCCCATTACTACTCTCTTTCTAAATTCTGTAGTGCTGGTATTTATAAGCAAGACTGGGCCAGCTCCATGAGGAGACATCAAGATATACCCATCTCTGCCCTTTGAAAAGCGGCTTGTAAGTATGCGTGTCAATGATGCTACATAAAGATTAGCATTCTCATTCACCCCACACAGCTACCCCCCCCACACGAACTGCTGTCTACATTGGCAAAGTGAATTATATATTAGCATTTTAAAAGGCCCACTGTTCTCAATACATCAGCTTAACTGAGACCAGTTATTTAGTGGGCTTCTAATTAATTTAATTCTCCACTGGTGGCGATTTCTGATGGGCAATGACTGTGCCTTTTACCTCTTTGTATCCCTTCCCCAGCACTTTACTCAGTCGGCTGCCTATAGCAGGGATGCAATAAATATTTGTTGATTGAACAAATGAATGAGCCTTGCTGCAGATGGAGACAGTTCATGAGTAAATTCTTAGATAAGCCACACAACACACAACACAAAGTGGTCGTTCCTCTAAGTGAGGATGCGAAGAAAAGCACACATCACAGGAAGTGTGCAGAGCAGCCTGGCTGAACAGTCAACAGAACTGAACCTTCACAGCAAGGGCATTTTAATTCTGATTAACACTGTTGTTGACTTTTTTAAAAAAAGATTTATTTATTTTATGTATGTGAGTATAATGTCACTCAGATCTCATTATAGATGGTTATGAGCCACCATGTGGTTGCTAGGAATTGAACTCAGGACCTTTGGAAGAACAGTCAATGCTCTTAACCACTGAGCCATCTCTCCAGGCCTGTCGTTGACTTTTTAAATATGATTCAGAAGTCTACAAATGTGGACAAAACTCTTGGATGAGATCAATTCTGGGAGCCAACATGCAGAGGGAGATGAGAAGTTTAAGGGTGAGGGTTCTTGGGGATGGAGAGATAGGCACCCACATAGAGGAGTATACATCAGCATAGATTTATAATCCCAGCATCAGAAACTAGAGCCAGAAAGAGTCCTGGGCTCACTGGCCAATCAGCCTAGCCAGACTGAGTCCTGTTTCTATGGGAGAGTCTGTCCCAGAACAATAAGTACAGGATGTCAACTCCTGGCCTCCATGTGCATTTACATATATGTCCATGCACACCCACACATGTGAACACACCAGAGAGAAAGAGGTAGGGTTGTGAGGTCATACTGTGGAAGCAGCATAGGTTGTTTGGTCTCTCTCAGCTTCCGTAGAATGGGAGAATAGTAATATCCAGCCCATAAGAAAGTGATGAAGAAGATATAAGAATGAAACTAAAACACAAGTCACAGACATCTCTCCTTGACCCTAGGATGTAGGAAAACCTCAGTAAATATTAGCTAGTGTTATTGCATTTTAACATGAATTGTCCTCTAATCTCCACTCCAGGCAGGCAGCTCGCCAGCTTAGCGTGAGAAGGGTTATGTTTTTAGTCAGAGGTGGCCTGTGGGACAGGTCCAATCTCTCCATCTACAGGCATCAAGAGTGTGGTGATTTACCTTCTCTATTCTTGCAGAGCACAGGCCAGACAGAGACCTCTACCCTCGGGCCACAGATAAAATGACCAAATGAACTAGGCCTCACAGTAGCAGCTGAAGTTTCCAAGCCAAAATCACCACTGCTTTCTTTCCTGAAACATAAACCAATAAAGAATATGAGTTCTCCAGGTCAAAACCAAACCACATATCCCTAGCATAGCCATAAATACTGAATTCCAGTACGCTAAATCCATTGCAGAGTCAAAGAACATGGAATATTCTCTACCATTGTGACTGTCACGTGCTTCTTGGGAGCAGGGGCCAGGAGTTGACATCCTGTACTTATTGTTCTGAGACAGACTCTCCCATTGAAACAGGACTCAGTCTGGCTAGGCTGATTGGCCAGTGAGCCCAGGACTCTTTCTGGCTCTGGTTTCTGATGCTGGGATTATAAATCTATGCTGATGCAGACTTTGATTGACATCACGGAGGAGTGACGGCACCCTGATCTGCAGGCTCACAGAGCAAAACAACTCACCAGTCCGGGTAGAAAAACACAAGAGGCTATCCTGGTACATAAGCTTCTGTCAGAGGGGAAAAAAACCACTCTTGGAGAAGCAGAAAGGCAAGAAGAAGCAGAGTGACTACAGATCAGTCCACACAGTGAGACGGCTGAGAGAGGAAGACACCTCTATCCCTGAGTTCTAGGCTTTGGTGGGTTTCTGATGAGGACTGTTTGCATTGTATTGTGAAGCAATCAATGGGCAGAACTAGTCTCTCTGAAACAGGGACATGAGCCTCTGCAACTCCTAGAGAGCAAAGGAAGGCCAACGATCTCCAGACACCTCTCTGCTGGCTCTCTGAGGGGAAGAGACAGAAGGCCAGAGAGGGGAGCAGGAGCTGCCTGCTTGCATTACCACAAAGGAAATTCACAAAGCCGCCTACCTCAGGGTAGGAGAGAAGCAAGTCAACCTTTCCCCTCAACAGGGATAATCCACTTGCTGCTGTCGAGGGATCCTACCTTCCAACCTCAGCCCCTTTCTGTTTCAGAGTGAGCTTTCCTCTTGCAAATGCTGCAGACAACTGCAGTCCCATCAGCCCTAAGCCATTCAGAGTCAAACCATGCCCTCCTCGCAAGACAAGAAGAGAGATGACAGAAGAGCAAAACACCAGGTTGAAGTAAGGGCGAGGCTGACCATGAACATCTCCAGACAGAGCCAGGGGCCTGATCCAAAGAGAAGATGAAGGCTTTGTCATGAAGAGAGAAAGAGCAGACAGCACAAATAGAGAGGCAAGAGGAAGAAGCCTCGCCGCCCAGTGCTGTGGGCCATCACATCAGCCAGCCTGCCAGCCATCCCACTTCTGCACCTCTATATCCAAACTCAATATCCTCCAGTAACAAGATTCAAGGCTCTCTGGATTCCTAGCAGGATGTGATACAGTCTTGAAATTCAAATCAAGTGGGTGTTTCTCTTAAATCCTGTCTAGAGAATGGAACAGATTGTGAAATCTATTTAAGTCATTTGTGATGAATTTGGTTTGATGAGTGGCTCCTTTTTATGCCCTTTTAACTTTAAAAGCCATCGCTCAGCAATTCTTGGTTCATACATTTATTTCTACTGTTGGAGGTATAGATTCAGGAACTCTTCCCGGAAGTAGCCTGAGCTTCCTATCCAATTTCAAACACTATGTCGTAACCCTGAAGTATGAGCAGGCATATCTGCTCCCTGCTAGGACTGGCACCACCAAACAAGCCTTTGTTTTTTTTGTTTTGTATTTGTTTCTGTTTGTTTGTTTGTTTGTTTGTTTCCTTCTGAGGTGTACTTTTTTCTGCCACCCAGGTTTCTGTTTTTAGCAGGTCAAAGAACAGGATCTGTCATTTTAATCCATTTTCACAAGAGCGGGACTACTTGAATTCCAGTTCCAGCTCAGTCACTGAGGCAGTATGCTTTCCAGTTTGGCAATGACAGTCCTGTTCCCCATGTAATCATACATTCTTCCTTCATCTTCAGGCCGCTTGTCCAGTCTGTAACATGAATAATTGCTATGGTTTCTTTCGGCTTTAGTTTCTTCTTTTTATACAGAATTTATATAGCCAGGAGGAAAATTGATTGTCGTGTACATGAAAGTGTTCTGTAGAACAGGCAAACGTGTAGCAAGGGGAAAGGCTATGTGGTTAAAAGTAAGGAGTTTTGATTCTTGCTTAGGCAATAGGGATATAATCTCTGCTTCTGGACCTTGCTGGAAATGAGTTCTCTGGTTTGATGTAAAACCAGAAGAGAGCAGGCTGAATAGTGGTGTCACCACTGCAGACTCGGACGGAAGACATGTGGTACTGTTTCTCTGGCATAGAATGGATTCTTGAAGAGGACAGGTGTTTTGCAGTGTGTGTTGAACTGAGTTTGCACTGGGCAAAGAATCCCTCAACTCTGCTGCTCTTGCTCTAGACCCAGGGAGGAGCCAACCCCATGCCGGGTACTGCAAGAAAAACAATGAGAGCCAAGTACAGCCTGAAATCTGATCAGAACCCTGTCACTATGGTTGGGACAGAGATTTGGTAGGGAATTTTTTTATAGCTATGAATAGTAATACTGAGGCTTAAAATCCATAATAATAAGTTGATTTCTTCAGATAAATGTTATTCTAACGATAAATAAAAAACAAAAAAACCTTAAAGGTGTCTTAACCAGTGGAAGGACCTGGCTGTAGTCCGAAGGCTCTCAGAAATGCCAAGGACAAGTGGGCAGGATATGTTCTGCCAAGGTTTGGGCACTCAGTGTGGTCTTCGTAGAAGCCAAATTTGCAGCCCTCCATCGAGGTCTTTATCAAACCATCACAGAAGTTTGGTACTAATTTCTCAGATATTTCTGATATTTAACGGGCTGGTACTGAAAGTACTTCAAGTGGTTCTCTGACATTACATACCCCAAAGTTTTACTGACTTCTGTATGTGTGACAGTTGGACAGATGACAAAACTAACGTGCTAGTCCACGTCTGAGAAGACAGTAAGGAAGGCATCTATGTTGTTGGTCCCCACCATACGAGTAGCCAACACTGTGTCCTCTAATGTATGAGTAGTGCATTCTGGGCAGGCAATTAATCTCTCTGCAATTTGAAGTTCCTCTCTCCAGAGAGGCCAAAGAGAGAACCCTGGTCAGATTTGTCAGTCTCTTTCCTGATTTCCACAGTCTTCAAATATCCCTGACCTTGACCTATCACCCAGAAAGATGACTTCTCAACCCATCAATCCCACATGAGGCTTCAAAACTTCTACCCTCACCATAACACCCTTTTGTAATGAGCCCCACATGTGACTTTTCATTTTCTTGCAATGAAAGATGTGAGCGGGGAGGCATGGAAATGTTAGTTTACTTTTAGTGAAGGGTCTTGCTTTTTCAAAGAAGGAAGGAGAAAAAGATACCTTTACCCACTTTGGTGCACTACCTTCCAACAAAACCACTCTTAATGTTACCTGTTCATTTAGCCAGAATCTTAGAAGGAATAAGAGGAATGGGGACAGAAACAGAGCAGACCTGAGAGTGGGGAGAACACCCAGCACAGTACTCCAGGCTGCAGATGTCTCTCCCAGATCTCCCAGTGGAAGAGGAACAACTCTTTCCAGGTATCAGCAAAGAGTCAGCACATGCTAGGAGATGCTGGGCACTGAATCCCTTATGGGCTCAGAGTTAACAAGTCAGAAAGAGTGTGTGGCACAGGATGGTGGTTTCTCTTGGAAATAACTCCTTGTCTGGCAGTACTATTCAGACCTACGAAGACTCAAAAAAAGTCACCAAGTAAACATATGAGATCAGAGTTATTTGTCATGAGGAGTCAAAGAAGGGATGAGGAGAGGAACAGTCACAGAGGGGATGAGGAGAGGAAGAGTCACAGAGGTGATGAGGAGAGGAAGAGTCACAGAGAGGATGAGGAAGAGGAAGAGTCACAGAGAGGATGAGGAGAGGAAGAGTCACAGAGGTGATGAGGAGAGGAAGAGTCACAGAG
>NW_021604569.1:6136654-6166654 GCF_004785775.1 Grammomys surdaster
GGATGAGGAGAGGAAGAGTCACAGAGGGGATGAGGAAGAGAAACCCTTTGATCCATCAATAGCCATCCTATTTTCTGTGAAACACACACGTGTGTGCTTGTAAGCCTGTATAGGCTGTGTGCTAACAGCAGAAGCACTTAGGGAGAGGCATGACCTTTGATTATAACTGAACAGAACTGAGTAGCTTCAGCTCCGTTCAGAAACCTCTTACCAGCACAGGCTTAGCAAGCTTTAGGTGTGGTGAGCCCTGGTCTCCTCCACACTGGAAGTTGTAGGATCTATCCCATAGAGGAGCAGATGAAACAACGCACATGAAAGTACTGCAGAGTATAAAGTAGAGCACTATTATTTATGATGAATAAGCAGGAAGGAATCCAGCTGCCAATTATTTTGCTATCTTTTTACTAGGTTAGGTAATCTAGCCAGAGGGTGAATGGGTAAGATTTTCCCCACTTGGGTTCACAGCCAATATGTAAATCTGCAATGCACAGGTGTCTGAGATCTATTATTTATGAGCCTATTTTAATATGCCATATTGTTTCTAATTCTCTTCTGGATCTGTAGACAGTGGAAAATACCAAACTCAGAAAAGTTCTTGCTGAATTTAGCACCTATCTTTAGAGTGACTAGAGTTACTGATCTCTAAAATATGAGGCACTCGTAGTAGCAATGGACTGCCCTGACAGGCACCTCTTCCCTCCAGCCATGATTTCCTTTGTTAAGGTCTTCACCACATTTTCTGATGTATTAGAGTTTCATGTTTGTCTGTATTAAGACCTATTTCCTGGAAATTTGGAAGCCTAACGTCAGAATATTTCATAAGCAACTCCTGACATTTACCATTTATCCAGCAGTGTCATCGTTCTTGAACTGCATTACAGACAAATTCAGATCCTACATGGTAGTCACCAAAAGCATATATTTGAAAAAGAGCATTCAGTGTGCTGTATTTATGCATTATTTAATAGTATGCAAATTATAAGTCAGACAGGAAAACCACACGTCAGCATTAATAAACAGCAATACTACTACATTAATTATGATATTACTATGATTTATTCCATAGTTTTGCATTTTGATTCTCTTTGAAAATGTATGCCATCTGAAAAGCCTACTTCCTCTTCTACATCTCCTGCCCAGCATTTGAGTCTGATCCTTCGGCCTGCCCTATGAGCTTCTGAAAGAAACAGGTACACAGACTTAAAGCCTGAAGCAGCCACATTGTCTTACGAGCATTAAAAATTAAAAAAACAAGCACACACTGCCTAAAGCTCCAACATTTATTATGTCAATGTTAAGCACACTTTTTAAAAGACAACATAGAATGTATAGAAACGAGGGGTTAGGGGCTCATGCTCATCTCCACAATACGGGTAATTAGGTTGGCTGGTTTCAAAAGGGTTGGACATCGCCCTGACTGCGGCAGTCCGAGGGCCCTCTGGATGGGACGGATTCACTGTTCCAATGTGGGTCTGGTTTTTTTTGTTTGTTTTTACGTTTTATTAAAAAATATAAATAAAATGGCACTGCAGGCCCAGGCTGGGAGGACTCGGCAGGACTCTTGTCTTCTTGGAGGCTACTGTCAGAAAACATCACAATCTAGCAGGATGACGGAGCACGCTGACGTCGGCTGGGCGGCGCATGTCCACCCCGCCCCTGGGGGCTTCAAAGTTTCTCAGAACTTAAGGGCTCTTGAGCTTCCATCCGAAAACTGCCACACATCTTGAGCTCGCGGGGTACTACGCCGAACGGGGGTGTATGAAGGACCTGGAAAGAGGTTGGAGACAGAGGAAGGAAAAGGTACAGTGTGACTTGGCCTGGTGACTTTCTGGTCGCTTGCTAGCTTTTTAAAATTATGACTTAAATGAACCACAGGTTGAGCCACTGCCGTGATCTCAAATGTACTCTCCCGTCCCTGGATATTCCCACCGCCAAGGTGCTTTCCCACACCTCCCTCCTTTTTACCCCAAGGACCCAGACTCCCTACCCCAACACGTGGAAGTCCTACCAAACTTGGGACACACCTGGAAGGAAACTCTCTTCCTTACAACTGAGAAAACATAGTAGCAAACAGTCCTTTGGTCAAGGATAGTGGGAGAGGGAGGAGGGGAGGGAAACACTTTCTTAAAATGATAATAAAATTATAAAGAAACAAAAATCAAAACTGATGTAAAAGCAGCTTAACAAAAACATGAAATGTCACCAACGTCAAGGCAGCCAACGATTTACAAGAGGTGAACAGTCTCTCAAGAGGAAACCAGAACCCAAGAGTTGCCCTCAAATTGCACCCAAACTGCCTGTAGTTTCTTTCAAACATGAGGGATTTTATTTGCCTTTTGTGTGTCATGGGAAACGGTAATGGTGGAGGGACAGGAGTGGCAGTGTTCCTCCAGGATCCCCCTTTGCTGTGGGCATTGACTTGACGCAGCGACCTCAGAGTCCAGATGTGCTGGGGAGGATGGTTACTACTGTGCCATTACAGGCCTCGTTGCCATGGTAACCTGAAATTTCAGGGGCCTGGGGCCTCTTCTCCCCTGACTCCACCAGGCAGGAGGCCTGGGGTCTGGAGCTCAGCTGTCTTCCCATATAGCCCCCCTGAGCAGTGGAGACATGGACTGAGGGGCCTGCTGTGACCCAGTGGACTCTGGGGAATCTCACCCTGGCCCAGTGCTAGCACTGCCCATGAGGCCTTTTTAGAGGCCCCTCCAACCCCCTTTGTTTGACCCACTATTTGTATTTAAAGATCGAATAGGTAAAGCACAGCATAAGCATGTACCGTATTCCTTGTTATTCAAAAACACACCCAGCCCCCCCTAGGTATCCAGGGGCTTCTGCATTAGAAGAAATGTTGGGGAAGGTGTTTAATTTGCCTTTCTTCATTGTCTCTGAAAAATACGATAGATTGACGTGTCCTCCTTACATACTTTTTGCCTTGTGACAGAAAGGAAAAACAGTACTTGGATCAATCATCGCGTTGTGCTCAGTCAAATCTGGTTACTTAAATGCAATGACCCTTGTGAACTGTACTGGCTCCTTTTCCCATTTGGGAGGGAGGGAGGGAGGAATCTGCTGCTCCTGTGGCACAGGGAATCAGTATCAGGCTGATTCCCTGTGCTGTACTGAATGATAGTGGGCTAACAGGATAATGAGTTTGCAGGAAAGCAAATGGGCCAAGCACCCATGTCTACAGTGTACTGGGGCAGCAGCCCTGGGATACAGCCCTTGGCTTCTAGTGTCTAGTGTCTGTTTCTTTAAAAAAAAAAAAAAAAAAAGTTCTGGGCAAGCCTTGGGAGATGCTCAGGAAGACATTGAATAGAAATTATGGCTTTCACTGATATTGTTCTCTCAAAAAATAATTCCCCAAGTAGGTTGAAAGAGCACTGCCAATCGCAGCAAAATCCCCACAACTTAAAAACTTCTGAACCTGCTAGTCCAGGGGACAAGGAAGTAACCATTCCAAAGGACGACCGCAGGGATCAGCAACCATGCTTGTGGGGGCGGGCAGGAGTATAAATACAGAAAACACTGTATTTCCTCCCTAACTCTCAGGGTGAGGTGCTAGGAGGTCAAGAACAGCCCAGGGGGCTTCTCGATTTCTTTTCAGGATGGTCCCAAATAATCCTGGTGCCTTTCAGCCCAGCTCCTAGTGTCTGGATAAGCAGCCTTGTCTCCTTATTTTTGCAGAGGAAATGGCATCTAGTTCGCCCTTCCCGACACCACTTCTTTCTGAGTTCTCACTTTAACCATTATGGATATATACAATATGGACTTATTGCATATACAAAAATGGTATTTAAATAAACAGTTTTATCCACAGAACACCCCAAGGGAAAGAAATCAACTACTTCACACTTCTGCTACGGCTGGTACACTAGGAGTACCATGTTCACCCCACATCTTAGCAACCTTTAAAACATGTTGGATTCAGACTTCCTGAAGATCCTACAAGCAGGGAGAAAAAATGGTCTCAGGAAGGGCCCACTCACACTGGAGCATTTAGAGATTAAAATGTGCAATAATAGCATTTGCTGTGTTCCTGCTTGTAAAGTTTTTTTTTTTCTCAAATAGAGAGCTTTTCAAAAACAAAACTCCCTTTGGAGCATACTAGGCACCAGGGGTTCACAAACATTCTACCGGTATGCCAAGACTTACAAACCTTAACTGAGAATTCTCGGTGATAGCAATGTATGCAACGGTGGGAAACTTGTATTTTTAGATTCCTTCCTATACAATTGAAAGGGTTTGGGTTCAGAATAGGAAATGTCACGTGGAAGTTCTATTCTTGGTGTCTAAAGTTCCATGCCCCCATTGCTTCCTGAGCTTTGGAAATATTTTATCAGAAGGTTGCAATAAGTCAGAAGACGATGAAGCCTGAGGAAGCTGTCTCCCAACAAATTTATTTAACTTTGGGACCATGTAAATCAAACATAATCTGTGATTTATCACCAGATATTTGTGCCCCTCCCTGTTCCCAATTTGATTTAAGATATCTCAACCTATAAGAATATCGTATTCACCATTAATTCTGTCTGTCAGGATGCAAAATCTAATTACGCTAAGAGCATCATATACTGAGGAATTAAAATAAGTACTGTATATAAAATCTGCACAGCTGCACTCTGAGCTCCCCTCGAAAGCACAATGGGGACATGCAGAAGCTGTGTGGGTATTAAATATGGTGAGGCATCGTCATCACCATCTTGTCATCTACAGGTGACAAGGCACAAGGAAATATTTTTATTTGTTTTGGAATCAGTTTAATACCCAGCTGAAAACACAGGTATCTTTCCTCAGTTCACTGACAAATACCAACTTCTCCAAAGGTGCCTGATTCCCATCCCATCCCATCTCACCACCTGTGCAATAAATTCTTCCAACTCCCCTTGGTGAGGTCCCCTTTCCCACTCAAACTGACTTAAAAATAAAAATAAGAGCCAAACACCTTACTTTATCACTACTTAAAAAGATAAAAGTCTCCTGGCCTGGGATAAAAGGCATTACACGGAAAGGCCACTTCATAGTCACCACTGGGAAAGAACCACACAACAAAAACGCTACCACGGGAGGACAACAGAACAGCTTTTGTTTGGAGTTTTACAAAAATAATAAAAAAAAAAAAAAGATTACTGTTGGACCATTCACCTACACTGGGAACAGGGAGACAGCACCACAGAGGCACGGGCTGTATATATAATAAAGCAAACTGATGCTGCAGCATGCAGTAGTTGGAAAACCAACAACACAGAGTTCTAAGGAGCGGGCTTTCAAAACAGACCTAACCTGTCTTTCAAGCCATTGCAAAATATGAAAAGATAATTAATTAAAGGGTTATCTATCTACCCTCATTTGCCACCAGCGGGATATATATATATATGCATATGCCTAAAACAATCTGCAGCATGTAAAGACTATAGGATTTCAGAACCACAAGGCAAATCATGGTGCATCTTAGGTGCACAGCAGTGGCCTCCCAAGACCTAGCTCTCTCTGACTCACCCTTGGCTTCTGGTTTCTGTTTTATTCTTCCTATAATTTTCCTCCCCTCATTTTATTATTATTATTTTACGGATTTAATATATTTGCTGCCTTTGTTCCTGGATGTTTAGGGTGGAGGGGAAAGGTGATTTTTATTATGAGGAAAGGTCATTATGCAGAATAGGGAGCTATTTGTTTAAGGACCCTCTTTTTTAGCATCACACTCTAAAACAGGGAAATAATGGAAGAACAGAAAGGACTTTTAGACACAACAGGCACAGCAGAAATTCCAAAGGAGACAACTGAGGGGCAGCTCCTGGACTCACTCACAGATACCTAGTGGATCCCGCTAAAGACGGAGCAGAAGGTTTGAACAGTGCACAGGAATTTCCTTCCAACTGATCTAAAACTGTAAATGCCTAAAACTACTTCCATGGCTTGAGGTATGTCTATTTAATAATAGTAAGAATATTATGCTCCTTTAGGGTATAATACACACATCAAAATGCCCATAGAGATGACCCTGAAAAAGACTGACTGGCCTTCTCTCAAAACCTGTTATTTTGTTGAAAGTAATTTACAGAGTGTGTCAAATGAGGACACAAGAAGCTTACATTGTACTTTAATTTTTTTATTTTTTTTCAATAAAGGGACAAAATGGGTGTATGAACAGGTTAATGCAGACAACTGCCAAAAAAACACAGACAGTGGTTTTTCCAATAGAACTTAACAAAGACCAGAAACAAATACAGTAAAAAGCCAGGTTGCAATGACCTTTGGTCATCCAAATAAAAAAAATAATAAAAACAGAGAAAAATAAAAGATCAAATTAAGTGCCTCTGTTTTGAACAGGGCGTATAAGCAATAATAAATAGTGACTCCCATAGTAAAAGATAAAATTTCAAGTTACGACAAACAGCTTTCATTACAGGAATAGAAAAGGCCAATAACAAAATATTCTGCATTGCCATTTACAAAAAAGTATTGACTAAAGCGGGCTTTCTCTTTAATATGCTTTGCATATGAAATTCTTTCCAATCTAAATATAAAGCACCATTTAGATTTTGGCAATGAAAAAAACTGCAAAACATTGTTGTTGTTTTTTTTCCTTTTTTTTTTTCTTTCTTTTACTGCATATGAAGGTAAGATGCTGGAATGTCGGGTGATCGGGAAGGAGGGCCAAAAGCACACTACATAACAAACCAACGCTATTAGCTTGCAGTACTGCATACAGCATGGCAGCAGGAAAAGGGAAAAAAAGGATATGTACAACCCCTATGACAGCCATCCATGTGACATTCTAGCAGGCTCCCCAAACCGCCATTATATGGCTTCTCTGTACAATGTCACCTCTCTCTCTCTCTCTCTCTCTCTCTCTCTCTCTCTCTCTCTCTCTCTCTCTCTCAGCATACAAATAATTTTCACTATATTATCCTGCCAAATTAAAAAAATATACTGTGGCAGCCTGTCTTTTTTTTCTACTAACAAAAAGGTACATTGATACCTTTTGAGTGAACAAGCAACAGTTAAAAATACAAGCTTCAATATAAATACTATAGTGCCTAACACTAGATGAACATTTAATTCAAATACCATTCTAGAAATACAGAAAAAAGACCATAAATGTGTTTTAGCATAGGAACCAACATGAGTGTGCATTTTCCTATATTTAAGTACTATATAATCTTAAACCTTTCCCCATGTATTTTTTTTTTACAACCTGAAGAGCGGTGTGTGATCCAAGGCATAAAATTTCCACTACCATTTTTAAATGGATAACAGGTCTTGTAACACCACCAAGACAATGGAACCCTAAAATGCTGTTCCCCCCTAAACATAATGAAGTGTCTTTTTAAAAATTCTTTTCTTAACATTTATACTTAAAAAAGTTTTGTACAAAAATCCTTGCACTGTAGAAGCGAAAGTCATTCGTTTCTATGTTAAGTGTGTTGTTCCATTCACAGCGCTTGCAATGTTGCGTCCAAGTGAGTAAGCTCATTAGTCAAGTAAATGGCTGGCAACGTTTGTCTTAGTTTTTTTTTTTTTTTTAGATTTTTTTTTATTATTTTTTAATGCTCATCATTGAGATTGTGTTCAATTTTTTTCAGCATTCTTGCAACGTTTCCCTTAATAAAGACCTGTAAACTGGGAAAACTGTACAGTGCACTGAATTGTCCTATCTGAGCAGGTTTATTTTATACTCAACCTCTGTATCTCTGATTAGAGAAAAGATACAGGTATCACAGGCAGAGTCAAGTGCTATTTGAACACCAACTGGGGCAGATGCTAGCTTAAAACAAAGAAGGAATTTAAAAAGAAAAAAAGAAAGAATAAAATAAAATAAAAACAACGAATCCTCTTCCATGTTAACACAAATAGCACACAGTGTATGGAAAAGAAATGATACAACTTCCAGGGTGCACAGACATAGATACTGCTGCTTTTAAAGGTCTTCCTCTTCTTTTTGAAGACGGTCACATTAAATGTAAGTCTTAGAGGTTCATAGTTAATCATCATCGTATCACTAGTTGCTTGTACTCCTGTTCTAGTTTCAAATGGCAAACAGTACCACATTGTGCTAACCAATCACTTACTGTTTTCTGTTTCTTTCTTTCTCTCTCTCTCTCTCTCTCTCTCTCTCTCTCTCTCTCTCCCTCTCTCACCATATCAGCCTGTTTCAAATGTCCTCTAACGGGCTAAGTTTATCATTTGATTGTCCATTTGACAACCAACTGGAGCTGGATCTACTTCTTTTGGCGCCAGAATTTCATTAAATGTATTATTTTAAAAAGAGTTGTCATAAGATGAACTCCTTGCTAATGTATTTCACCACATTCCAGGGCCTTTGCACGTTTCACATTCAATTTGATAACCATTTAAAAAAAATAAAATGAAACTTTAGGCAAAGCAGCCCATTTCTTTTACGCTTTCATCAGGAGCAAAGTAGCTTTTATACTAGTATAAATAATCAGGTTTTGTTCACAAAGTTAAAGGCAAAAATCGATGATTAGCTAGGACATAATGGGTCATATTTTTAGGTAGCCATTGTTGTGAGAAATACAACACAGAATTACATGCTAGGTCCTAAAGTTTATTACCTCACCCAATGCTGGATTAAGCTACAAGTTTATAACAAGCAGGAAAAACCATCATCATGGTTTGAATAGATCCAAGGCACTCATTTTAAAAGCCAAATGATAGAATCAACTTGTTCTTCTGTTAATTTGTCAGTTCAAGGCCTTATTCCCTCTCCAATTAATACATGTAACCCTTTAGAGACAGACATTTAGCACGGTTTTTTTTCCAGTGCTATTTGTTCTGTCTGTAGAGGGTTAGTTAACCCAAACTGTTTCCCTCCTCATGTTATAAAATAAAGCTGTACATGATATGTATTACAGAAGTATGCAGCATGGTTTGGTTTTTACCCTCCCTCTCTCACACTCTCAGAACGGAACTGGAAACAGCAACATGTTTGCTCATAATGAATTAGGGACAATTTAAAATAGCCATAACATACCATACATGCTGTCTACGTTAAGGGGAAAAGAAACAACATACACAACATGTAAATTATTGCACAAGAGAAAGGCTCAAAGTTTGCGTAAAATGCAATAGTATTGCCCCAAACATGCATTCAAACGGTGAAAACATAAAAAAATTAAAATTAAAAAAAGAAGAAAAAGAAGAAAAGGAAAAAAAACAAAACAAAGCAAAAAACAAAAAACCAGGTGTGCTGGTGACAAGCACTCATTCATATTCTTAGCTTCCATTACTTCTGTTGTTTGTTTGTTTGTTTGATCACATGGGACTAGAAAAAATCCTACAGGGAGTAGGGCTGGAAGGACAATGGGGAAGGGGTGAAAAGAGGGTCATCAGGTGGGAGTGAGGGAGGGGTATTAATATACCTCTATTCAGTTTTTATATCATTATTCAACACTCGATCACTGTGCCATTTTTTCATGTGTTTCTCCAGGGTACTGTACACGCTAAAAGGCATCTTACAAATTTCACATTTGTAAACGTCCTTCCCCACCTGGCCATGCGTTTTCATGTGCCTGGTGAGCTTGCTACTCTGGGCACAGGCATAGTTGCACAGCTCGCATTTATAAGGCCTTTCGCCCGTGTGGCTTCTCCTGTGGACAGTGAGATTGCTACAGTTCTTGAAGACTTTCCCACAGTACTCACAAGTGTCGCTGCGTCTGCCCTCTTTTGAGCTGGGCCTGCC
This sequence comes from Grammomys surdaster, assembly GCF_004785775.1. Taxonomy (NCBI): domain Eukaryota; kingdom Metazoa; phylum Chordata; class Mammalia; order Rodentia; family Muridae; genus Grammomys; species Grammomys surdaster. The sequence goes on from NW_021604569.1 coordinate 6,146,355, forward strand.
CGGGCCCGGACCACTAATATGGGGCGTGCTCCCTCCACTTCCCGTGCCGCTGCGCCCCGAGATCCCTCCGTCCAGCTCCCCGGGCGGTGTGGAGAAGCGCAAGCTCCCGTTCTCCGAGGAGTGCTCTGACGAGGAGGCAAAAGGCGATTGTCTGGAGTCTCCGAAGGTAAGGAAGGGATCTTTGAGCTGCCTGGAGGCCGCATAGCCAGCGAGCCACTGCGAGTACACGTTCTCCGTGTTAGGCATCGCGGCCGGGGGCAGGTCAAACTCCTTCTCCAGCTTGATGCGCTTGGAGAAGGGGCTCAGCGAGCTGGGGCTACCCAGCAGCAGCTTTTTGGACAGACCCCCCGAAGCCGATTCGCCAGGAGAGCAGCCACGACCATTAACAGTGCCATCGTCTATGCGGTCCGACTCGCCGGCCACCGAGTCTTCGTCGCAAGTGTCCCTATGGCCCTCGGCCTCAGCCAGGTGGCTGCGCTTATGCTTCTCGCCCAGGACCTGGTGGAAGGCCTCGCTGAAGTGCTGCATGGAGCTAAGCACCATGCCCTGCATGACATCGGGTAGGGCGCGGCCCTCGTCGCCCACGCCCACCACTGCGCCCCGAGAGCTGTTCTCATGGTGGCGCGCAGCCTCCAGGCTCAGCCCGAAGCCGTAGTCCACCCTCTCGCTCTCCGTCAGCTCCTCCTCCTCCTCTTCCTCCTCTTCTTCTTCTTCCTCGTCGTCCTCCTCTTCCTCCTCATCCCCGTTCTCTGGGATCAAGTTGGGGTCATTCTCACTCTTGAACTTGGCCACCACTGACTTGAGCGCACTGCTGGCGCTGCCCACCAGGTCGCTGGTGCCGGGTTCCGGGGAGCTGGCTGTGGAGAGGCCGTCGTCGGACTTGACTGTCATGGGGGACGACTTGTGCATGTGTGTCTTCATGTGGCGCTTCAGCTTGCTGGCCTGTGTGCATGCATGGTCGCACAGGTTGCACTTGTAGGGCTTCTCGCCAGTATGGCTGCGCCGGTGTACCACCAAGTTGCTCTGAAATTTGAACGTCTTGCCGCAGAACTCGCATGACTTGGACTTGACCGGGGGCTGGGAGGGAGGAGGGGCGGATTGCAGAGGAGGGAGTGGGGGCGTCGCCAGGAAGGGTGGCTTGCTACCTGGCTGGAATGGTTGCAGTAACCTTTGCATAGGGCTGGGCCGGCCTGGGGACAGCGGTGGACTAGACGTGTTCCCTGCCAGCTCTCTAAGTCTCCTAGAGAAATCCATGGCGGGAGGCTCCATAGCCATTGGATTCAACCGCAGCACCCTGTCAAAGGCACTCGGGTGATGGGTGGCCAGGGCCATCTCTTCTGCCCCCAGGCGCTCTATGCGGTGGGGGTCCAAGTGATGTCTCGGTGGTGGACTAAACAGGGGGGGAGTGGGTGGAAAGCGCCCTTCTGCCAGGCCGGAAGCCTCTCTCGATACTGATCCTGGTATTCTTAGCAGGTTAAAGGGGTTATTGTCTGCAATATGAATCCCATGGAGAGGTGGCTGGGAAGGACATTCTGCACCTAGTCCTGAAGGGATACCAACCCGCGGGGTCAGGGGACTTCCGTGTTCGCTTTCTAAGTAGATTCTTAATCCATGAGTGTTCTGTGCGTGTTGCAAGAGAAACCATGCACTGGTGAATGGCTGTTTGCAAGTTGTACATGTGTAGCTGCTGGGCTCATCTTTACCTGAAAAATAATACAACACCAACATCAATGTTTAATCACTGAGGCAGGCATCAGCAATTGCTTATTCATGTTCCAACAACCAGCCTTTCCTGGCCCCATCCCTCAAGCCTCAGCCTTCACCCACCTACCCTGGTGCCTATATGTTGTCTTCCAAGTCTGGATCCCAGTAAATATTTGTCAAATTGGTCTTCCTGACATTTAACTCAGTTCCAGATTCAAGCCAAATAGCACAAAGTCCTAACTGGCTCAGGCTTTGGTAAAAGGAGCTCTCCATTCTATGGGTCTCAGCAAATGCCTTCCATTTGCTGTGCTGTGGGCAAGTCACTGTAGCTATGCACCACTGTCTCATTGGTTAAATGGCATACTGAGACAGGACCAGATCAAGGCCAGAATTAGTGTGATGTCACTCAGGGAAACATCTACACCCTGACTCCTCCAGTCCTAGTCCATTTTCCGTGGGCCATAGGAGAGCTTAACTTTCTAACAAGGCAATATCACTGCATAGAGATATCAAAAAGACAAGGTCAAAAATCAATACAGTTCCCTGGCCCTACACGGTTCAACTGAAAACACACCAACTGTTGGTTTTGCAAAAGAGAGTGGCAATGTTCTCTTATCCCAAGTCTGTGTTAGGGGTCCTTAACATCCTATAACCCCATGTTTAATCTCAAGGAGGTGTTGTGATTAAAATCTCAAAAGAAAAATGTAATTCTGATTTAACTTAGGCGTTCACCCCAGTTCAACAAAAGAGAGAGTAGAAAGTTAGGAGTGGCTGGTGCCAGCTTCAGCAGACCCAGCATACTGGTTGTAGGAGCAGTGGCGGCAGCCAGCACCATGACAGGCGGCAGGCTGAGCAATGCTACCCTAGCCGCCGCCTCATTATTTTGAGAGGCTAACAACGTGAACCAAATTATACAACATCCTGCGCCCTCGGCTGAGACTCAGCTCCAGTTGAGAAAGAAACAGAAAGATACAGTTGAGCTAGTCAACTCGTTGGCCAGTGGCCAAGCTGTCTGGAGAGGGGCCTGCTCAAGTCACATTGTTTCTCTCTTACTGAAAAGAACCCGAGAGTGGTAAATGCCACTTTGGCAAAGAGGTGGCCAGCTTGACTTCACAAAAATCATTCATTTTTTTTTCTGATAGCTAAATTTAAATATATAGTCCCATATAGGTTTATATATGTGTACATATCTATGGGGTTTATGAAGCAACCAACCAACAGTTTACCAGCCAACTGCAGCATTTAAGAACACAAAAGAGACAGTGGCCTAGGGACAAGGGTGAGACTAGTTAATGGCCCAGGGACTTTTTAAAAAAAAAAAGGCCAGCACTTTAAATATAACTGAGAAATACTCTCTGTCCCTATGTAAGGCTAAAAGACTCCCTGAAGCCCATGGCTAGCATTCCTAAGTAACTTTTTCAATGGGACCAAATTCACCAGGGAGCTAAGGAGTGGGCACGAGGAATTCATCAATTATATGATTCCTCCATTTAGCAAGTCAGAAAGAAAAGCTGCCAAGGTCTTCTCAGGAGCCCCAAACACTCATATTCCAAAACAAGGCAGCCTCACTCAAGCGCTTGTCTAAACAATGGACTCCTGCCCCGACCTTGTAATTTACTTTACAATGCATTTATAGTCTCACTCAATATAGCCCACTCCTGGGGAAATCTCCTTAACAAGATTAGATGGGAAGATACCAAAATTAGGTTTCAAACATTTGTCTAATGTGGAGGGAGGAAGAAAGGCACAGATTTTGAAAGAAAATGCTGACATTAGAATCACATTATCTGCCTCTTTTCTTCAAAAAGAAATAAAAAGCTTCAATGAGAGTATTTTCATAATTTTTTTGTTGTTGTTGAACAATGACTTGGGCTCTAAATAGTCAGGAAAAAAATCTGGTTCCAACCACTGTGACCCTCCGTGGCTTTCCTCTGCCTCCCAAGGACTCTGGGTCACTATCATATATTTAGCCTAACAATCAGAGGCCTGTAACTAAGAAAGAAAGGAGCTTCACTCAGCTGAAGCAAACCCTTAATACTTTCCTCACTCTAAATGCCTGAAGATCATATTTGACCCTTATAATCTCTTAAAGCCTGGGAATGGGCCCATAATTAGCAATGATGGTTTCAAATGTGCCAAGATGAAGCCCCTGATAAGTGCCAAATTCTGGGCATACTAAGCACGTGGAGAGTCTCATCTGATAGCTTTCCATGAGGCTTAAGGAAAGTCCATTTTTTCCAGAGCCAGTTGGGTGGTTTCGCTACAGAAGGTTAACACTACGGTGCTGTCTTTCCCCTCACACGTGGGGCCAGAGGAAACAGCTTTTGAACTTATAATGAGCACACACACACAACCTTCACTGTCGCCTTTCCAGGCTCCCATCAACTAGATATTCTAGACCACAAGGGCACCTACTGTAATCACGATGTCAATGACTGAAGATTACACGGAAAGAGCCGCTCGGAAGCTGGTAATTATTACCAGTCCACTAATAGCAAACGATGCACTGCCATTTCACCACGCAATCTGCATTTCCCTCTGCTCATGCTGGTGCACCACATTATATCACAGTGCTCACAGAGTCTAAGTTCCTAAACTGCAGTCATCAATAAATGTGTTACTCGCTGTAATTTGTGAAATTACTTTGTTCATAACATCTTTGATGGTTTAGAAAGACCAGAATTGATTTCCTGCATGGCAAAATTAGGGCTACATTGATTTATTGATGTGTAAAATATAATAATATTCTTCATTTACTCTGATGAAAATCAACTTCTCACTTTGAGAGCTTCATTTGGGCATTTACCAGGATTGTTTTGATTTAAAGCAATAAACTGAGCCCTGCCCCTCCCCAGAACAAGAACTCAGGGCACGGAAAGGGTTAAGCCCAGCTGTTAGCCCACCCACTTACTGACTTTCAGTTTATTTCATTTTATGAGAAGGAGCGCTCTCCATTTCTAAATGTGTCATGTGTCGTCAATGTGAGAGTCATGTGACTGAGCCCTCACAGTTCTGAATAACAAGGGGGTCTGTGACAGGGTCCCTGAATGTCATTTACTAGCTTGTGACTTGGTGCACAACTGAAATGTCCCTTGGCATTCCTATATGTGAAACAAGCATTAAAATAAGGACCTTTAAAGAAAGGTGTGTGTACATGCAGAGTGCGTGTGTGTGCGTGCGTGCGTATGTATGTATGTGTGTACCTAACCAGATAACAATCCCAGCACGGCTTGGAAAGGAAGGTCCATGGCAGCCTCAATGCAGGCTTTGGCAACAGAGACAAGTGGGTGAATTAAGTCACTTTTACACTTTCACGGCCAAGGAGGCCACAAGGCCAAGGGCTCTGAAAGCCAAGGGACAGCTGGTCCACGTAGCTGATGAGAATGGCCACTAGCTTTGTCCTAAGGCTATGTGGAGCCCGAAGCCCATTGCCACATGCCTTCTTCTGATTACTCCTGTACTGGTAAGTGCACACTCTTAGAGTATCGTGGAGGGGGCAGGACCTCCGGCCTTCCTAACCATCAACTGGAGGTCCTTGGCCAGCAGCCGTTGGCTTCTCAACTCTGCCCTCCGCTGTCTCCCTCAGTCTCCCTTCTCAGCCAAGTACAGACGCCAGGCAACCTTAGCAAAGGAAAACTGCACTCCACCCAGCTGTCCTGCAGGGACTCAAATCTGTGACACCAACACCTAAACTTTCTGTGTTCTGTGACCTAAGCTAGGCTCAGGCCCAGCTTGGGGATGGGAGAGAAGATGAGGCACTTTAGCATCCACCCCTACCACCCAGCCCTAGGGACCCCAGGGCTTGTGAAATCCTATAAAATGTCCCTGTTACCTGGGATTACCTAGGAGGCTTTGAATCTGCTCTCAAGGTGCGTGGCCTGCCTTGCAGACACCATTCCCAAGATGACTGAGGCTAGTGACCTGCCCCTGAGAGGAAGCCTCCTTGGTAAACCTTAGCTTTTGCACCCCACACCCTGTTATGCTCTTTGTTTTCTTGAAAATAAACATTAGCTGCCATATTATGTGTCCCTTTTCTCCTGAGCCTGAGTGTGTGTGTGTGTGTGTGTGTGTGCGCTCACTCGTGCGCACGTGTGTTTGGGGTGGAGTGAACTCCTCCTTCAAACACTTTGGCCGTGCGTGATTCACACCACACACTTTTACACAGAGAAGAAAGCCAACTTGGTTTCTCAGACGTCTTTCAGAAAACATGTTTATAAATTAAAAAAATCTGAATTTTATAGAGATCCCTTCTGCAAAAGTTAGTGGTGGTGGAGACATGCATGTGAGAAGGTGGCAGTGGGCTCTTCACATTTTACCTACATCTCTGCACATACATCTTCCTCTAAAATAAGGAGAAAAAACAGAGAATCTATGCGATGTGCATCTTTATGCGTGTATATATGTACATATATATCACGTGTATCTGTAAATATACCACATTCAGATACACACGTGAATGCATAAGTAACATGCATTGTAATACCTCCGGAGTGACTGTAAATCGCCTGTGATTCTGGTCTCTCCCAAGGATGCATGCCAAACAAGTCAAAGCATCTACAAGGCTGTAGGAGTGAGTGTCCAGCAATAAGATTGGCTGTGGACACAGAGATGGTTTAGCCACCAGCCATGGTGCCAGGTAAGAGCAGGGGGAAAAAAAACAAAGGGGAGAGAAAGTCACTGTCTCACTCTCTGGGCTATGGGTGGGAGGGGAGCTGGTGTCAAGTGAGAAATGGATTAATACACATGCAGGTGCCAGTCTGCGTTAGAAGAAACTCCCTTCAGTGCTTAAAAAGTAAGGCTAATATACACATGGACATTTGTAGAAGAGATAATGTTCAACTTACAAATACCCTGCGGGGCATACTCTGCACTCATCCCGGGCGTGGGGATTAGAGCTCCGTGTGCAGATCGAGGGGAAGACAGGCCCCTCCAGTGCAGAAGTTTATCTGTGAAAGAAACCCAGAATCAAGCACCACTGCCATAAACAATGAGCATCGTAAACCACAGGATATCACATTTCCCTTCCATTAAAATAGATTAACATCATTACAGCAGCCTTGCAGATAGCACCAGGCCCAGGGCCCCAAACAAACAGCAGTGGAGAGCTGTTCCCCACCGGTTTTGTTTTGTTTTTAATTTTGGTCTTTTTGGACAACAAGGAGGGGGATTGGTTTGAAGTATGAAGCCGGGGCTGGTTCTTGGGTCCCTTTGCTTATTTGTTGTTAGTTGATTGTTACAAGATATATATAAATAGCAAAGAGAAAATTGGTAATAACATGGGTAGGCCTGGAAAAAAGCCGGAATTTATCTGCAAGGCTGGTTTACATGCACCCACCAACTTTAGACAAACCCCATGCAAACAATCGGCTAAAAGGAAACGGGGAGGCTTGTGACCCACTCTCTTTTCCAGGGAATAGCTCTCTTTAGCTTCCTCAAACCACAGGTATCTCAGGACTCGGCAGGCCGTACACTATAGTCCTGTCAGTGCACACCACATGGAGGTATGCCTTTCCACAATACAAAGCAAGGAACGAAGGTTAGACTTTCAACATTTAAATGACTCTACACAAGACCCTTATATCCCTTCAGGGTAACAGATAATTCGACAAAGTGGCATCCCCCCCACCAAAACAAAAACAAAAAGCAGTATCCAGTAGCAGCAGCACTGCACACCCTGAGGCAAGGCGAGTTCTCACCACTGAGTGTGCATCACAGAGCCATATAAGCACCTTCAGCCCTGGGAATCACATCCTCAGTGCCCATCTTCCCAAACACACCCCAACTAAATGTCCCTGGAGAGGATGACCTCACGATGGAGGAAGACAGGTGAAGGTCATGTGTTGGAGTTCAGAAAAGCTGAATTTGATGGTGAGTGAGCAGTGACAGCACTGGAAAGCATCGCCAGGACACAAGTTTCCTACACTGTGTGTGTCACAACCCCACTTCAGAACAAATAACTAACACTGAGATCCTACATCTCATAAATACGTAGTTCAGAGTGGCACAAGTGTGTCTAAGGCTGTCTCAGTTGTTGGAGGTTGCCCAGTGTTGCATGTTGCTGCAGCCTTGGCTCCAAAACACACTATGTGCATGTCACTCTGTGCCCACCATTCAGGCATCACAGTACCAGGAGCACCGCCTGCCTGACCCAGCCTCCAGATCACTGCGTGCTCTCAGCTGCACATACAGGGTTGTCTGCTCTTCTGGAAACATAATGGTTTAGTCACAGGGAACTAAGACCTAGTACTTTCCAACTGCCCTTCTTCAGCATGGCAAATTAGCCTGCCTTTGGATTATATGGTAGTACGTAGAATATTTTATTTTAAACATTACTTGAATCACTAACTTTTGAGTTTCAGGAGAAAAAAACACTAATTTTGTCTTTGAATTAGGATGGAACTTCCAACAACTTCTGAAACAGTCTTACACACACTCCTGCCACTCTGAACTATATATTTATGAGAAGTGGGTTCTCAGTAAGTGATTATAAAACCAAAATATCAGTGAACTCTGAAAAACAGAGATGCTCTCCATCCTGTACTACCAAATAGTAAGCCAAGATTGCTACTTATGTAAAAATAAATACACTCATCCATCTCATTAGTATGCAAATTTGCTTTAGTCTTTAATAAATGTTAACGATTATATGCATACCAAATAATTGTTTAAAAATAAATTTTCTTGTAACGTATCTTAAGTAAATGTTTGATTTCTATATTTCTTTTATGAAAGTGCACACAGACTCATTTGAAAACTTAGGTGAAAAGCAATCACAAGTGGAGAAAGTTTAAGAATTTCATTGTTGTCACTTTATACACATGTTACTGAGTTTGAGTCGAGACTGTGGGACCAGATTCCCTTATATGAGGACCTGATGGATAACAATGGCCTGCAGAAGGAACCTGCTATTGCCGGGCTGTAATAGAGGCACACCAAGCCTTAGACCAGTGGTTCTCAACCTACAGGCGAGACCCCTTGGATGGGAGGTTGAACTACCCTTTCACAGGGATCGCATGCCAGATATTCTGCATATCAAAATCTTACACTGCAATTCGTATCAGTAGCAAAATTACAGTTATGATGTAACAAAATAACTTAAGCTTTGGGTCACCACAACATGAGGAAATAAGGGGTCACATCATTCGGAAGGTTGAGAACCTGTGCCTTAGACCATCTATGAAGACACTGTCTCCTCTTGGACCAAAGCTCAAAATAAAACCACAAAAAGGAGCCTGTAACTGTGGGAGACTTGGTTCAAGAAACAAATATGTGTACCTTTTGTTGTTTGTGCTAAATTGGGAATAGGGGTTTAAAAAAACTGTCAGCTAAGTTCTTGAAGTTTTCAAGGAGAAACCTGAGAATCCACTCTTGCACCTGTCTTTGCCTCAACGAGCTTTTCTGTGGCAGAGCATGAAATTCTTTTCTCAGAAAACCATACATCTGAGGTATTTCCATGACCCCAGCACTAAAGCAACAAGGTCCTTGAACCCCTGCCACTTTGGGAGGAGACCCTACTCCAGTACTTCCAACAGGGAATGGGAGAGCTGTCAGCCAAATTCCAGCTTGACAGTGCAGGTGCATTGCTAGATGCCTGCTAACCTATTAGCAAGAAACAAGGTCATCACAGAGCAGCAGGGACCAGTGAGGTCTCAGTGACCAAAGCATGTGAGTGGATACCTTTGTGGTTTGTTTGGAGTTTTGTTCTTGGCATCATATGAAACCTCGGTGCTCACCCATCTGTCTCTTCATTTTACAAATGGGAGACTGGGGGCTTGAAAGTCCTGCCCATGGCCGTGTGCATAATCATAACACAGTAAAGACCTGATTTAGTCCCCAGATTTTAGTGTGTGTTCCCCCTTCTCTGCTCCCTCTGCTGTGGTCTTCACTTGCTAGGAAGTGCTAATAAAGAAGGCTCTCTTGGGCAGGAGAGATAGTGTAAATGTGCTTGTTGCCTGAGAACCTGAGTTCAATCCAAGAACTGACTCCCACAAGTTGTCCTCAGATCGCCATATGTCATGACACATGTGCAGCCCCCTTACCCATACCAAAAATACACAATACTAATTTTCAAAAAGAAAAGCAAGTTCTCATTCTTCTAACTCACTGGGCAGAGTTACCAACTTCTACTGGTACAGGTCAGCCTAGCTATGTGGCAAGGCTTTCAGAAGGCCTAAGGACACTGACATCCAGTGTCCTGAACTAGAACACAGTACCTGCTCTACAGCAATAGCCTGTGACTACCCCCTATCACATCCTCCACCTCTGCTTCCTCTGCAGACAAACCAGCTCAAGGGGAACAAAGTGTTGCCCCTAGCCAGGAATTTATTTTAAGAAATAGCACAGGGTCAGGGTCATCTTGACAGAGACAAGGGGATGCGGGCAGCCTGAATGTCCTCTCCAGGAAGAGGGTCAAGCAGGGCCGATTATGAACTCAACTGGCTCTGCTGCTGCTTCCACTGAAACCACGCTTTATGTTCTCCCAAGCAAGGAGAATCAGGGACAAGAAGCAAGAGAAGGGACATCCCCACACAAGCTGGAAATGCTAAATTGTTAATAGCCTCCCTAGGGTTTAACTTCCTGCCATGATGCCTTCAGTTGTCTCCTCACAGCTCAGGCAAAGTAATGCTTCTGAGTATCAGCTGGAGGAGTCAGTCTGCCTCCCCTGGCAGAGGCAAGAGAGCTCACTACCTGAGGACTCCTCCTTTCCAGTCTCTCCTCTCCCCAGGGAGAAGTGGGCTCCTTAGCTGGCGGGGAAGTGATGATGTCCTGTTTGTTTCTTTGTGGGCTCTCCTAGTGAATGGTTCCTAAGTGCAGACCCAGATCCAGCAGCAGCTTCACCATGGAGCTCGTTGGAAATGCAGATGCTTTGAACTGACCTCAGAGTCACCAGATCAGAAGCCACCAGGTACGAAGTACGAAGCCCTCAGGGCAACTTAGAGCCAAGTTAACTCAAAGCACAGAGTAGGTAGGAAACCTGAAGCTTTGACTATCGTAAGCAGAGACCCACGGACTATGAGAGCGACCCTTCCATGATCCTACTCTTTTAGGATTAAGAGACAAAATGGGGGAATTCCTAAAGTCCTTCCATATGGAGTTCTAAGTTCTAGTCCACCCTCCGTCTATCCATCACTCACCTACCCTTTGTCTACTCATCACTCACATAGTTGGTCCAAGCTCCTCCACAGATAGGAAGCCCACATGAGACAACACTCCAGTTACCATACATCAGGCAGACAGGAGTTCTCAACTGCTTCTTACAGCTGCAGTGGTAGCCTGCTGTGTGGACACAGGTAAGACTGGACTTGCCTTCCTCTTTCCAGACTCTCTAGTGTGGTGTATCATCTTTTTCTGAAAGTTTCTAAACGTCTCCTGCTCCTTGGGTAGAAGTCTTTTCAAACTGTCTCTTCAGAAAAAGTCCCTTTATACCTGTTCCTTATGGCGTCTCAGAGATAGTTTATAAATTGTTGTGAAGTTTCCTTATGACTGAATAAAAAATAATGATTTATTTTCCAGATCTTACTAAAAAGCAACAACTTAGGAGTAATTCTGATTTAACGCTGTATATTGGTCACTTTGCATTTCTGTATTCACTGGACACTAACTTAACCGTGCCCATGTAGCTGACTGTGCCTCCAAGTGAGAAAGTCAGAGAACTCTGCTCTCTCCTTACATCCTCCACAAGAGAATACGTGACAAGCCACTGTGAGAGGTAATGGGCCAGAACACAGAACAATCCCTTCAGCTCCACAATCCTCAGGTCTTCTTCCCTTCTTCTAGAAGGTAGTCTAGTTTACAACCTTCTTTATCTAACTAAAAAGCAAATCCAGCCCTTAAGTATGCTTTGTGGTCAGCTACTTCTAGCTCCTGACCTGCATTTTCACACTGGCTACCAGTTCCTCTGAGAGCCTCTGGTTTACCAGTGCACTCTAGAACAGAGCAGGCCGTGTCCTGTGCTGTGTTCATCTGGATTGAACACAGGGCAGCTCTGTCACTGCATGGAGAGCTCCTAATTAACCTTCTGATATTGCCAAGGTCTGCTGCTTTTGGTACTGAGTGGGCGTTTTACCCTTTGTCTCTTTTTTCCCCACTCTCTGAGGTTTTACTAGGTCAAAATGATGTTTGTTTTATTCGTTCATGTTTTGTTTTTGAAGGAGGGTCTCATTATGTAGCCCTAGCTGTCCTGGAACTTGCTATATAGACCAGGGTTCATAGAAATCAGCCTGCCTCTGCCTCCCGAGTGCTAGGATTAAATTGTTGCACCACCACACCCTGTCTCAAACTACATTCCGCAAATGCAGAAGTGAGCATGCATCCTGAACATCACCCTCTGGAATGTCTGTCTTTGAAGCTTGGTTGGTCTTTACAGTATTTGATGCTACACAGTGGCTTGATTGAACTATTCCTGTCAGTCTCTACTTTTGATTTCTATGGCCAACTCTCCTCCTTCAGACCTGTGATTATCCAAACAGGTTGCTAATGCCCCCTTTGCAGGTCTCATGCTAGGCCTCCTTTCAACAAGGAAGAAGGACGAGATGCCATCTTCTGTGCCCCTTTATCTATAAAAATGCAAGCTTCCAATCTGTCAGGCCTAAACAAAATTTTCTGCAATCTGTGTCTTTAACATAAGCAAAGCATATAATTCAAAAAAAAAAAGTTGCTTTTCTGAAGAATAACTAACCAGAGAAACATTGTGTTCCATCTCTGTGTTGAAATGCAGATTTCCCACTAAAAGGCAAATCTTTCATTTCAAAAGGTTGAATAGGATGGTTCTTAAAAAAAGAATTCCAGCTGGTTAAATTTAGGGTGTTGAAAAAAGTTCACTCCAATAATATTCTTTGGCTCTGGGCCCGAAGTATTTTCACTTGATCGTGAATTAGATAAATTTTTATTACACTTTAAGCTTTTGCCTTAGAATAGTGGGGCTTTTTGAGGAGACTGTAAGGGCAGCTGAATAAAAAGACAAATTGTCTTACAGCGGGTTTTTTTTATTGTTTAACCATGTACCTCCCCATGCAGAAATGTGTGTTCCAAGGTGTGTTCCCTTCATTCATTCTTACATATTTACCAAATGCCCACAATGCTCAAAGTCAGGCTTTCGTGGGCAGTACAAAGGAAACTCGGCGTGAATGCTGAGCCCTCATCCAGCATCCAGCACAGAGGATAGAGCTTGAGCATAAGCTGCCCCACTCTGAGCATAGAAACCTTGTCATAAGAAAGGCGCAGAACTGCTGTGAAGCCCAAAGGAAGAAAAGTTCTTGTGGGGTATCAGCACCCACAGGCGGTGGGGTCCCAAATTTGTAGCTGCTCGAATCCTCCCTATGCAGTAACATAATATTTGCATATAGTATGAACATTCTTCCATATTCTTAAATCACCTCTTAAAACTTTGCAGACAATTAAAGAAAGAGATGTACTGTTTGAGGAAAATGGCATGAAAAATCAGATGCAATTTTTAAGAGCACTTTGAATCTGACGATGGAAGAGTCTCTGGACACAGAAGCCACTGGACTTGAGACTCCTGGGTGTTCTTTGCTTTGGAAGAGAGAAGAGGGGCCTTAGGCAAGAGGCTGACTTATGAGATCGACTTGGAAAGTCCAGAGAAAAGCTTTCTAGACAAAAGCAAGAGAAAAAATGGCAGTGCTCTGCAGAAGGCAGCTTCATGGCACCTAAAGCAAAAGACTCACCAGACAGCCACACTCAAACTAAAATACTGCCAGCCGACAGCAGTGTGGTCATCCAAATGTGACATTTTAGCTCCATCCTTTGAAAAACCATGTTTTCTTAAAATAAGGGAAAGACCCATGTGGACTACTTTCAAACTCCCAGACAGCTCACCTGCCCTGTTTTGCCTCACTCCCACCCCAACCTGAGGTTCTCTTCTAACAGCAGTGGGTGGGTGGTCTGCCAAAGCAACTGTTTTATTCCTGAGGCAGATAAGCCAAGTGTTGAGAGCCATGTTGTTCTTTGAAGCCACTGCCTCCCTGGCTTAAATGATCTACTTCAGATGTCTCATTGCCCGTTTAAGATGGCCTTGTACTTGTTGAACCATTTTCAAAAAACGACCATGGAGAAATGTTGAGATTTCCCTATAGTTCCTTGCGTCTTCCATTATCAATATGGTCTCTCCTTCAAACTTACTCTTTCCTCTCTTGGGAGCCATGGGGAGGGGAGCCTTTAGAGGTCTTTATTTGAGAATTGTAGGTGTGTGACTTTATTTAATGCATTTCCTAGGTCGCTTGTTGCAGGGGAATTGGGATGACTCGGGAAGTGTGTTTAAAGATGCCACTGCAAGGTTTGTCCAGACTGTGACTCCTGTAATCCTAGCCCTCAGACAGCTGATGGATGCAGGAGGACATGGAATTTGAGGCTAGCCTAGCCTATGTAATGAGTTCCAGGCCAGACTGAGCTATGAGATTCAGCCTTAAAAAAAGGGGGGGGGGGGTTCCTTTACTCAGTGCACCGAGTCTTCCCGCAGCCTGTCCCCACATTCTTCTCTCGCTGGAGCAAAGCCAGGAACCTTAGTGCTTCAGGCCTAGCTCTGCAACTCCCTAGCTATTTCTCACTTTGAATAAATCCCATCCATTTCTCACTTTGAATAAATCCCATCCTCTTTCTGGCACTAAGTCTTCTCAACTTTAAAAAAGAGAAGACTGGATCAACCGAGTGGCTGCTCTCTGCTTCCCACGCCTGTCCAAGGCTCCTTGCAACCATGCTGGCAGCTGGCTGCAGGGACCTACAGGACAGTGTGGGCTTCATACCAAGGTGGTTTTGGTTTTGTTTTGCTTTGTTTTTTGGACAGAGAAAGTGATCCTAGTTTTCAACCTTCTCAGGCACAGATTTGCAAAGTCCTCTGCAGGACAAAGGGAGAACCCGGAGAGGTGAGTCCTGAGCCAATGGGAGGGAAGGTCAGAAAACCAGGAAGAAACTTCCCACACATCCAGGCTAAATGTCAAGGGAAAAGGTCCCTGCAGCCCATGCCAGGACAGTGGCAGAACAGGGGCCAGAGGCAAGGCCTGCACCATTGCTCAGTGAAGCACTCATTGTCTCTCCCCAGCCACCTTCAACAAGGTGGCAAGGCCCAGGTGCTCTCAGTCACCATGGAGTGTTCCTGGAAAACCCAAGTGTAAAGCCAATTTGTATAAACTGAATCACATCGGCTAACTGATACAACTTCAGAGAAGTTTCCTCACTCTCCTGGGATCCCCTAAACTTGACAGGGCTGCTAACATTCTACCTTTTAAGTGTGTACCAACCGCTACAAACACCCTCTCTGTCAAGGAGTTAATGATTTGTAAACAAACACTTTAAATTCAGTGGGGAAGCATGCCAGTAAAGAAGCCCTGCTGGGAAACCTTTGGAAAAGTTAACAATCTTTCCATAACGAGAAAAATTATCCTCTATCTGTTTCCATTGATGGAATCTGGGCTGTGTGTTGGACCTTCTGAAAGTTGGGCAAAACTGCAGTCAGTGCCCCTGCAAGTAGACTTAAGAAGCGGACCTGAGCCTCTTCTCATATGAGAAATATGCTCATAGATATCCTACCCCCCAAAAAATAAACAGGAGGGTAGTAAACTATCGTCAGTCACCTTCAAACCTTTAGAGCCATATTCCCAGTTAAGTATTAAATGTCAGAGGCGGTGGAATAGCCATTTTCAGCTGAGCCGAGGAGAGAGTATCTGGGCTGTTCGATCCAGGAAAATAGCCATTTGTTTAGCAACCGTTTAATTCTGATAACACCTGCCAAGGCAGAGAAGGGTTCGTCTATCAAAGCCAGCAGGACACGCAACTTCCCAACTATTCTGAAGAGGTCCACACTAGCCTTTTTATCTGTGTAAACTCTCAACAAACGTCATTTATACCTCTGTGTCACCATTTAATGAGTCTTGGGAGAATGCCAGAATAAGCTAACAGAACAAACTTGCAAGAAGACCCTCGCTGTTCCAAGGGTGACAAGGGGGAGAGAGACACGGACCATACGTGTGAAGGGCCCAGGCAACACACCAACCCAGCTAGCTGGGGAGTCTTCTAGTCTACACCCCAGAACTGACCTGAGCAACCCTTTAAAGGAGGTGGGGTTCAAAAAATGGAAGACCTCCAAGAAGAATCAAACAGGCATCCTGCACAGGGTCAGAATATCAAGTCTTCAAAGCCGGACCCTTTCAGGAAAGTGTGTGCCCTGGCCCCTGGAAGCTTTATATGCTCCTAAGTATCCTGCTGTTAGAATGGGGTGGTCAAAGCTGGACCTCAGAGCCCTCTCACCTCCTGAGAGCATGGCTCCTCACCATTCACCTCAAGAGCCTCAAGATGGGCCACAGCAAACTGTGCTACACTGTCACAGACACTGCAGACAATTTCCTGGCTTTCTGGGACTATTTTGTGGCACGTGCACTTCAGGGAAAATGGGAGAAGGCCCACGCTGAATTGAATATTCTGTGATATTCTTGTCAAGAGGTTCCAAGAACCAGAACTGGCCATTCTCCAGAATTAAAACCTCTTATGCCCCATGGTTAACAGAGAACCACTCAGAAATTACCGGAGCTAATTTACTGAGTCAAAACTCCAAAGGCAAAGGAAAGAAAATGGTTGAGCAGGTCAGGTTCTGACATTTCCTCGGGATCAGAACTAGGCCGCCCTTTTGCCTGAGGTGAGGCTCAATCTAGGAGGTTCTACTGTGAGGCGGGGCCGCCTCTATGACAGCTCGTCCTTTCAGAACGGGGCCTCTGCTCTGGACAGGCAGCAGCCACTGTGCTGTCTCAATCCCTCAGCACTTAGGCACAGCCAAGACATAGGGGCAGCCTAACCTCTCTCACAGAACAATAGGCCTGTTCTTAGCTTCGTGGTTATTTTCCTGGCTTTTTATCCAACTCCAAATCCCTCTCTTCTACAATTGATCAATCCAAAACGCAGTCCCTATGCAAAAAGGAGAAGTGCGCCGGTACAAGCCAGTCACCTGAGAGCTAGGGTGCTGCTGGCTCTTCTGAGGCTCACTGATTCTGCTGATGCAGAGGGAGGAGTATCTATCTACAATCCCCAACACCTTCAAACCCCTCACACTAAGACTAACTATTCATCAACTCCCATCTCCACTCCCTAGAAACATCTACTTGGGAACTGGAGAATGGAGTAAAGAGGCTGTTGGCCGCAGGCACTGAGGGGGCTTGTGGGATCCCACAGGCCAATACTCATTTTAAAACTCTGAGACTGCTTGGGGAGAGGTTCTCCAGATACCCTCTGGTTCCATGCCGTCCCAACCTCGAAGCTCCAGTGTCAAGACCCCTCAACTCTGCTCTGAATGTCAAACACTGCACTCTCCCTTAACAAGCCCCTCAGGCTGAAATCCTTTTTCTTCAGTGCCTCAACCTTCAACTGCCAAGTAGAAAGCCCCCTGTCACAGAGCCACAGATCTCTGCCGCCATGGCGCTCAAGCCCTGTCAGGTGATACACCGGGTGGACAGCAGGCTGATGCTGTTTCAAAGAGGCCGACCAGGCAAGAAACGTCCTGTACTCCTGCCCCAGCTCTAACGCAATAAAATGTCTTTTATCAATGTAATTCAAGCCAAAGAGTCAAGGGTCTGTCACCATTTTAAAAAGGCTTATTACATGGCCACAAAAATTTGCCTCGGGCTGAAACCTGGCATGCAAGGTACCAGCGTGGGACAGGCTCTTTTGATTTGATTTTATTTTCTTACAAAATCCGAAAATGAAACGCTTCTATCCCTCCCTTCCACCAACCGTTTTTTGATTTATGGAGAGGAGGGAAGAAATCTGAAGTTGACAGGTTGGGACAACTGCACTCAGCCGTTCCCACTCAAAAGCTGCTTTTGTTAAATCACATCTTGCATTTATGGCCTGCGGCTCTTGGCTGACTCTAATGGTTCTTCCAGTGTGGAGCAAGCTGTGGACTTCCCCAGGAAGAGGCCCCACTGAGGTGATGGCCCTCTCTGCACCAAGAGGAGGACTGTCACAAAGGCCAGGGGGCTGAAGGTAGGAGGCCCACAGGTTAGACAATGCAGAGTCACAGAGTATTTGCCTGTCCTCTATGGCACTTAGGTCCTTATCATCCGCATGTGCCTGCCATTGGTTCACCAACTGATGGTTCATCCTTGTAAGAACCAAAACTATCTTGTCCAGTTCTGAAGGCCAGACACCATGGTGTCCAGGCCAAGAAGAGCCCTTAAGTTCTCAGAAGTCTGGCACAGAGACCATGCATCTTCCTATTGGAGTGACCACAGAGGCAGCCTTCCCTTCTCCCAGGCACCCATGTCTCCCTAGTAAATTATTCACTAGCCAAGGAGCCTCTGGGTCAGCCTTAAACCAGAAGGTGATTACAGCCCCTCAAAAGTGTCCACTGGCCCATCGGTGTACTGTACTATTTTGGTGATCTGTAATTGTAGATTTACTCAGTGGTTGCTATGGATGATCAGGTTAATAATTCACTTTGTAAATGCTGTGCAATTACAGAGTAAGAAGAACTGCAATGGTTGTCAAATTTCCTTAGTCATTGATAAATTTGCCCCAATTACTAGTCTGGGATGCTTTTCTTTCCCCCTTTCAAATTTGTAAAGGCAGTTCTCCAACCTGCCTCTCTATTCTCACCCTCACCTGTACCCCAATCTTTCTGTCCTCCTCAAAGGTAGAACCATGATAGTCCATCTGTCCAAATACTACTACTGGGAACACAAAGTTTTTCTCCACAAACAGAGCTTGAAATTAGCCTGGCAAGCTGGTGGTAGAAGGCACACTCAGCTGACTCTATCCCCCAGGGCACAGGTACAACACCTGCAGAAGCCCACACTTCCTTACCCAGATTTCCCAGATTACAGTCCAGAGAAGGGAGCAAGAGAGGCCCCAGGATGGTCGGAACTTCCCGGTCAAATGACTGTCAAGAATCACAGAATAGGAAACTGAGTCTGTCAGCCAGGCTAAGGGAGAACCTCCCCTCTGGGACGACACCTTCTCATCATATCATGCCCATCAACACACCTCTGCCTGGGAGAGGCTGGAAAAGTGTGAGCAAAAAAGCAAGCTTCACCTGTATCACACGGGAGCTATCAGGGCCCTCGCTGGAGCTCCACAGCCGTCTCCACACAACACACCAGACCCAACTGGAGCATGAGAACAAGATTTCAAAGCCGAAGAACTGTCTGCACTAGAAAGGCAGTAATATCAGGACCCGAATCACCCTGAGCCAGACCTGAGGCCGTGCAGGCCACAGGCTGGTTCAGGAGATGCTTTGAGCATAGCTGGTAACAGAGGAGAGAGGCAAGGGGGAGAAAACTAGCTGCAGCCAGCCTCTGCTACATGGGTCGGAGAAGAGGAGAGGGGCCATTTGCACTCCAATGCCTTAGGACTTTTTGAGTCTCTCTGGTGGTCTGCCCGAACACAAATTTTCTCACCCATACCCTCCAGCACATATAACCCATTGGTTCAAGTGTTTCCAAAGGCTTCTTTCCGTCCCCTAATGAAATGAATTCTTTAAAAGACATTTTTTTAATGTGGCAAGGGGACTTATAGGCCAACACAGAGTCTTAGAACGAGCAAAGTGCCATGTGCCATTTGGAAAGTGAGCTATGGAAAGCCTCAGGGGTCAGAAGGTGCTTGTCCGACCGCCAATGGCTGACACACTGTTCCTGCTACTCATGGTGAGTCCTAACCTCAGTGCCTAAGAACAAGGGTGTGCTGCTGGTTCCCGACTGAAACAAGGCCCTCACCTTCATATTTGACACACAGGTGTGGGGCACATGGCACGCTCTGGAAGAGGCGAGCCAGCAGAAGGGGATGTCTGTACGCACAGTACGTTTTTAAGGCCACTCTTTCTGGGGAGCTCAGTTGCCGTTTACTGGGTTGTTTGTTCAGGTTGTGGTTTTTCTTCCTCCATTAAAAAAAAATTGGATCTGTTTTTCAGTTTCCTGTTCATGGAGCGGACAGAAGGAGGGTGCACAGTGAGTGGAGGAGGTGTGTGGGGAGGAGGCTGAGCAGTGGGAGGAGGTGTGGGGAGGAGGCTGAGCAGTGGAGCAGGGCCGAGAATATCCGGAACTGGGGAAAAGTGAGAAACAGAGCTTTTTCTTGGCTTCCACACAGTTGTAATTTCCACACCACTGCTTAGTTCCTGGGCACCAGGCACAGAGAGTGGGGAAGGGGCATGTGACAAGTTTGCCACAAATCAGGATTTGGCATTTAAATCCACAGGAAGCAGGAAGAATAGAGGGACTGCTTATTTATAGATTTGCAGATGAATTGAACAAGATAACCAAACCGTACTTCTCGTGTCTCTGAAGGAGCAGTTCCATTTTGGGATCTGGAAAGTTCCCTATAATTGAGTATCACCCGACCCCAGCATGCTGCATCCAAGCTCCAGCATAGGTTCCTGAAAGCAGGGCAGAAGGCGGCCGCTTCTGTGGTAGCTCAGGAATTCTGCTTTGAAAGACAGGTTGGTCCCACACTACGTTTAGCTGGAATCAGTTCATCTGATTATACAGTGCCTTGTTTTCTGGAATATGTAATCATCTCTTTCTGATGACATTTTAAATATCCAACTAGACAAATAATTTCAGCATTAATTGATGGAAGAGTCAAGCTGGAGGATAGCTGATTGG
>NW_021604569.1:6168673-6202191 GCF_004785775.1 Grammomys surdaster
AGGGAAGGGAAGGGAAGGGAAGGGAAGGGAAAGCTCAACAGCCCAAACAACACTTCACGTGAGGCTGAGGTTAGAGGACCCCTCCCCTTAGAAGAGCTCAGGGAAGGGTGCAGACGTGCAGGGAGATGGAGTACTGCCTATGGCCATGTGCATGTGAATCTGTATACTTTAGATTTAAGTGAGGTGTTTATGTCTCCTGCTTAGGACGTGGTCACAGTGAACTGGGTGTTTCGGCCTGGAGAGGTAAAACTGCTTTTATACACTCGTCCCCAACAACAAGGTAGGTGCTGTGAGAGGAACAAGCATGGCAGGAACCACAGTTGCAAGTACTCTCAGTTCCCCAAACAGCTCCCTTCTCCCTTGAGGTTGCTACGCACAGACAGACTTCAGCCTTGCACCAGCTAACTCAGGACGTGCAATAGCTTGGGATGTGGCAGGGGGCTGCAGAGATCATACAAACTGGATTTACATGACTCAGGATCAATACCTGGCACAGCAAGGCAGCCTTGGTAGGGACACTCAGGATGCCACCAGCTGTAGTCTAGAGCCAGGCCTCTGTGGCCTCTTGCTGTTGTGGGCTCAGCCATCCATCCGCTTGAAAATGCTAGTCTCATGAAAACCCTCTGTGCCTTTAAGCTCATCAAAACCCCACAACTGTGTGAGCCAGAGCAGTCCCCTCATCTTTTAGATCCTGCCTATGAGAGAAAAGCAAACCTAGACTCAGAAAATAATATGAAAATAGCAAAAACTGGTCAATTCTTTTAGTGAAAACCCTCACTCCAATGTCATCAAGCTGCCAGATATTGGGTTCTTAGGAAGCTGTCCCAGCAGCCCAGACATGAGAAAGGGCACTTGCTATTTTAGAGTGAAAAAATGAGAAGTTTCCTTTCTTTGGGGACTGTCCCAGAGTGTGTATAAATAGCAGCAATGCCCCTTCTGGACAATAAGATGAACTCAACCCAGAGAATGATAGTATTTTCCTTAAGACCACACAGCAACTACAGGTCCTCCACACACACACACCTTCACTGAAAGGATGGCTTTTCCTGCTCACAGAAACATACAGGGCCACATGTAGCTCCAGTATTTAACATGTAGGGGAGGGATGAGATTGCCCACTTTACTGTCTCTTTCTCCAGCTTTCCTTCTCCAATCTTCTGTTCTGGTTCCCTTCTCCATTGGTAGGAAAAAACAACTGACAGGAGAGATATTTAGTATACCCAGGGACCCACTTCAACATGTACACAAAGACTCCTAAGAACCTCCTAGGAGCAGAGTGGGAGCTATGACAGATGCCTCAGCACTGTAAGATAGATTTGGCCGAATGGCTGCTGGGCCAAGGTGTTCTGTGGGGGACTGCTACGGGGTTTCTCCGGATTCTGTAGGTGGAACAAGGCTCTCTTCCAGAGAGTGACTTGGCGATTTGTTCTCTCCCCCATACATCAGATCCCAGTACCACTCAGAGCTCTACTGGCCCACTTTGCCTGGCCTCCAGCTAGCAAGTGTGGAGCTGCCTTCTTTCACAGAGAGGGAGAACAGTGGCTCAGATCTGGAACCCAGTTCATGCACATATGTACAGTTAAGGGCTAACAGGAGAAGCTCAAAAAGCTGGATTTAGGTGAGCATGGACACATGTAGCAGATGATTTATAAAGACTCACCGATTCAAGATATTGAAAGAAAATTGGTGCACCTGACCCAGAAGAGCCTTGACTTTCCAAGCACCATGAGCCCAATGGTCAACACAAGTGGGGTCCTCCGGATTTAAAACTCAGCACTGAGCACATGGAAATGTCAGCTCAGAAACAGGATTGTTAAAGCAGCTGTCCTCACGAAGGCTTTGATAAGAACTGACAACTTGCTCAGGGACAAAGATGGTGGCAGAGAACCAGACCACAGTCTTAGAAGGACACTGTTACAGTTTGTGTCTGAAAGTTCTCCACAGGCTCCCATGTTTTTAACTCTGATGACCAGCAGGTGGCACTGTTTTGGAAGGTTGTCAGGACTTAAGCCAGCAGTTCTCAACCTATGATGGATCATGACCCTTCTGAGGGCCCAAATTACCCTTTTCTCAGGGTTTGCCTAAGACCATCAGAGAACACAGATATTCACATTATGATTCAAAACTAACAGCATTGCAGTTATGAAGCAGCAACCAAAAATGGTTGGGGTGGATCACCACAACATGAGGACCTGTACTAACCCAGCAGCAGGAAGGTTGAAAAATCACTGACTTAGAGTCTATGATGGACATAGACTACTGGGGATGGGGGGGACCCTGAGCCTGGCCTTCCTCAGGTATTCCAGATTTGTGTTCACAAAAGGAGTCAGCCCAGCCACCATGTCTCCCACACTGTGATAGACTGTATTCTCTGGAGCCAAAATAACCTTCCTTCACTTAACTTGCTTCTGTCCAGAGCAGCAAGCACCAGGAAGGGGAACTAACACCAACAGCATCCTTTTCTTGAGCAACATTGTGAATGCTGTTATGGGCAACCTGAAGCGCTTACAGTATGTCCCAATCCTGGACAGTGCTTCACTCTTTCCTTGCTAACAGAAATGGGTTCAGAGCAAATTAATACACAATTTTAAAATAACCTGTCTGAATGAAAAAAGACCCGGGAAGTCCAAAGTTTAAGCAAACAACCCTCCCTTAAAACTAACTTGGCTGCTGAGCCATGCATGGCTCTGTGAATGGTGATCTGCCTGCCCTCAGTCTCTCACCCGCCACAGGCAGGACGGCAAGCCCCTCAGCGCATACAATTTTAACCTTTTACCCATGTAACAATCTACTTAATATAATAGTGTGTCTTTAATCAGGAAAGTGTAAGATGATTTGATATTCCGTAAAACTCCCTAACCTATATTTTGCAAGTCAATTAGTCAAGTCCCTCACACTGATGTCAGCTTGACTACACTGCGCCTCCAGTCAGGCTTTCTGGTGTCTGCACCCCATGCATTACACACAGAAGGGATGAAGCAAACTCAGCATGGGGACCAGTATGGTGGGCAGGTACATTTTGCCATCTGTATGGAAACCTCAAATGGAGACAGTCTCTCCTCAGGATCTTGGGGAAGGCTATGAATAATAGAATTCACTGATCAACATTATATATTTAAAAGTTAATACAGATTTGGGTAAAGGGAAAACTGAACAAGGTTCTTGACAAATCCAAGTTAAGGCTCCCAGAGCCATGAAAGCCAGCCTCAGCCGGTGCCCTTAAACTGGCCTCGCTCGCTGACATCTGAACCAGTGTTTAACAAGAGTGTCCACGGTCATTTCTTACTCCCTTCTTGTGTGAAGTGGAGTGCAAGAAGCAAGAGTCTGATTTTAACCAGTGATGTCATCTGCCAGTCAAACTAAGGAAGTACAGACAGGTTAAGACTAGAAACTCACAAACCCTTGATGGAAGAGATGAACAGGAAGTTGGTTGACATATGTGTAGACCAACATGGTCAGGTGACACCAACAAAAACAAAGCTACTCTCAAATTGCTGCCTCTGAAGATCTTCTGACTCAGTTTCCAAATCTCCAGAATGTGGTCTCCCTAACTAAGCCTGGAGTGCCACTATGTAGCCCTGACTAACTACATATCTAAGTATGCACAGACCATCACAAGAATACCTAGCATTCATTCCATAATGGAAAAGCATCAAATTATTCTAAAATAATTTACCTCCATTGCTGCTTTTCTTTTTTTATTCCTAAGAAGGAGTAAATATGACTAATTGATCAAAACCTGTGAAAGATGGGATTTCTGATTTTAACTCAATTTCTCCAAGAATTCGGTCTAACAGAGGGGACGAATACTCTTAATCTCTGTTGAGAGTTGGGAAACGCCACTGCTTTCTCCCTAAATCCTCTCCTCTGTCCTTGGCAATCAGTTACGATTTGACAGCATTTAAAGATGACAGTACTTGAGGAAAAAGGACAATGCCATAACAGGATTACAGCAAATGTGAAAGAGAGGACACACGTAGCTACTGTCATTTAGGTAATGTCATCTATGATCAGTTTGTGTTTCATTTTTTGCTGACACAGGAGTCAGTATCACTTATACAATTCACTGTAAACCCTGTTGCAGCTGTAAACAGTTGCCTTTTGGGTGAAGGAAGGGCTCATCACACTGCAGGGGGATTCGGTGCAACTTTCCAGCTTTGGTTGATGTAAAAATAGTAACAACGAAATCTTGCATTAATAACCAGATTACAAACTAGCCCAAAGTCACTACCATCCAAATTAAATTGTCTTCAGACAAAGGAGAAATTGGTGTGGGCCATACAGGGGAGGAGACTCAAAATCTAGACACCCAGCTAGACTCAGGCTGAGGGAGCTGGCCCACACAAGCCCACTGGTGCTGTAGCACTCCCCAATCTGTGGATCAGTAGCCTTGGAAAGCAGTCCTACCCTGCTTCCTACCTTACTTCTGCTGCTGGAGGCTTTTCCTGCACCTACCACGTACAGAGACCGTTGTTCCCTGGCCCGTGTAAGCACATGGTGGCCCTGTCTGACGCTGAAACAGCTTTTTCGTTATCCAGGATAGCCCAGCTGCCCAAGTGACCATCTACAAACAAAAGCTCACTGGACCAACACCTGTCTGAACCTGACCAGTAGGGGAAGTAACCTGAAAGAGGCTGAAAGAAGTTCTGACATTTTAAATTCAAAAGGCACTTAAGCCTTTTCTAGAATATTCTAGGCCACTAGGCTATCCGCTTTCTTTGTTTGCTAGCTAATCTCTAGAGATCCCAGGCCCCTTTTCTTTTTCAATTACTTATCTATTATCTTCTTTATTAGCCCTACTTTTATTCCATTCCAACAATTCATTCACACTCAGGATAACCTGTTCACCCCCAGATAGAAGGGTGCATGAAAAAGGGCATGTGATGATATGGATGTTTGGTACCTGTCTTGCTTCATCCACACCACCTGAAAGATAAACCCCATCGTGACACAGTGAAAGACAGGTGTGAACCCGACGAGGAGCTGCTGGGCCCTTATTACACACACACAGCCTCAGACCTGGCCCTCTGCATCCACATGAGGGGCACGCACACTCCCCCACTATGAAACGTCGTCTGTATTAGTAGTAGTCAGCTCTTGGTCTCCCAATCCACTTAAGAAAGGAAATCCAGCTAACTTCATCTTCCAGAATGGACAAGTAGGCCTAAGAGAACCCACTCCATGCCCTCTAGCACTTTCTGGAATGCCACCTTTCACCCCTGCTCAGAGCATCTTAACAGTGTGCCGTGGTCTGCAGAATGTAGACCAACTCCTGCAGTTCCTGATTTCCCTGTATCCACCAGTGTAAATAGTCTGTCCGAGTGAACACCCCTTCTAGACTCATTTACTTTCTGGTCTTTCTTCTTCCTCTCCAACTTTCTAGAATGTTGTGCATGCTTCAAATTCACACTGAAGGTCAGTCAAGCCACTTGAGCAAGAAGATGGGCCCCATCCAGCCTTGCAGGGCAATCATGAACCACTCCCTCCTAGCACCCCTTTGTGATAGCCTCTCTGTCACTAAGTACGTGTCTTCTCAGCCTGATCCCTAAGTGCAGGGGCTCTATCTTTTACTTGTTTTTTCTTTATTTCACAGAAAAAGGATCTGATATTTGACACCCAAGGAATGCAACCAACTATAGTGAAAGGCTGCTTTACATTAGTAAAAGGGAAGTCACTCTTCCAAATATCATTTCTGCTCAGAATCGTAATTTTAACCTTCTTAGTTCCCACAAACAGTTCCAGTCCGATATCTGTTTGAACTTCCAGATAAAAAAAAAAAAGGCAAGTGGCAGTTACATGCTATGCTACACAAAGATTAGCATTAATACCCACCCTCTTTCAACAGACACTCCACACCCCTGGGAAAAGTCAATGTGAAGTTCATAGGCCACCTAGACCACATACGGGTGATGAAGTCTGACTTGTAGGAGTTAGCCCCCCCCCCCAAATGGTATCTTCTTTATGTGGTACCGCTCTGCAGCTGTGACTCAGCCATGCACATCTGCATCAACAAAGTCAGCTTCTACATGACCATGTATTGAATGTAACACCAGAAAGAACGGTTTTCTTCTATTTGTTTTGTAGAGCCAGGGTCTTACTGTGTAGCCCTAGCTAGTCTGGAATCACTATGTAAATCTGCTTGCCCTTGAGTTCAAGGGAGTCTCTCTGCCTTTAGTTGTTGGGATTATAAGGCCTGGACCACTAAGCACAGCCCTAAAAATGCATTTTTGATATTCTTTTGAATAAAAAAAAAACACTAAAAAAGTCTCAGCTAGGTGGTGGCGCATGCCTTTAATCCCAGCACTTGGGAGGCAGAGGCAGGCAGATTTCTGAGTTTGAGAGTTCAAGGCTAGCCTGGTCTACAGAGAAAGTTCCAGGACAGCCAGGGCTACACAGAGAAACCCTGTCTCGAAAAACCAAAAAAAAAAAAAAAAAAGTCTCAACTTTGAAGCCACTATGTAGCAAACACACTCTTGTGTCCAGTGGCTACAGGGTCTGGTAAGAGAAACTCCTAGCACAAGTGAAGGCAGCGATAATTTAACTGTTACTAAATGTCTTATGTAACAGATTCTCCAGGCGAGTGTCCATAGCAAAGCACCCTGGGTATCCTTACCCAGCCTGGAAAGCCAGGACCTGAAGTCAGGAGAGTCACCAAGTAGCACTCGGTCCCAGAGCTTTTTCACAGTAAAGACCCAAATCTACAGGACCCTTAGCACTCGGCCAGGTTCAGAAAAGGCATCCCTTTTTGCCGAATAAATAGACAAAGTTCAGATGCCACACATCTGCCACTGCATCAGAAACTGCATGACAG
Organism: Grammomys surdaster; assembly: GCF_004785775.1. Taxonomy (NCBI): domain Eukaryota; kingdom Metazoa; phylum Chordata; class Mammalia; order Rodentia; family Muridae; genus Grammomys; species Grammomys surdaster. Next base: position 6,175,485 of record NW_021604569.1, read on the forward strand.
GAAGTTTGGAAAAGAAGGTGAAAAAAAATCAAAACTTCTCACTTTTAGGAAAACAGGGAGTCACACAGCTGGTGCTTTCTCCCATGGAAAGAGGTCTTCAATCGATAAATATGACTGAATCCGATACTTGTGTTTGTAACACCCATACGGATCCTAAGAAAAAACCTCCTTCTCTATCTCCTTTGCTCTCACACTCTGTAATTGCACACACATCTCTTACGAGTGTACATGCTCTGTTTAGGGTAGATAGCCCAGCCCAGCTCTCTCCCGTAGTGACCAGCTGTACCTCCTCAGAACCCAGACTGCATGGGCATGCTTTGGACCCCTTAAGAGTTGGTGTGAGTCTTAAGAAAACCCAAATGGTTGATAGGCAAGCAGCCTTCCGCCCTGGTCGAGCTCAAGTAGTTCCGTCTAGCAGCTTGATAGAAGTATAATTTACATACGACAAGTCAGTTGCTTTAGTGTGTGATTTGATGTGTTTGGCTCTATAATCTTGTAATCACCACCAAAATCCAGAAAGAAAATCTCCATTGCTCTGAAAAGTTTTCTGGTGGCATTTGCTGTGGATGGCCTATAAGCCCTATCTCTCTGTAATTAGTGATCTGCTTCCTAACAATATACTTTTGACTCTTCTAGAATTTCATATAAATGAAAACATACAGGCTATCCCCTACCCATATGTAACTTCTTTTCCATGGAGTAAGACGATTTTAAGACTCAGCATGCTGTTAAATTTACTCCTATTTCATTCTTCTACTGAGAGGGAGTAGTTATCATACAACTGCCCGCCTCCTGACTGACACTGGAGTTGTTGACACTTTGGACTGTAATGATCGTGCTACAATAAATGTTTTGCCTAAGTATTAAATTTACAAGTATGGATATCTTTGTTTCCCTTAAGTAAATACACCTAAGGCATTTCAAGAACACAGAGAAGATACTGGGCTTGAGAGTCCAGGGAGCCCCACTGTGTCAGCATCCTCTGTCTGCTCCACTTCCACCCCATTCCCTGAGGAGCTCAACCCCTAGGTCTGTGCTCCAGCCATCTGTTAGTCCCCACCACCAAATGTCATCTTCCATCAAGCAGAAACCTCCCAATACACCAAGGAAACGATGGGTACAGAGCCCAAAGCATCCACACGGTAAACAGCCTTTAGGCCACAGGCAACCACATAAAAATGAAGCCCTAAGAGCCCCTGTCAGGTCAAAGCATAGGTGGTTGTTGAGCTTCTCCCATAGCAGGAAAATTGAACTAAAGATCCTAGAGGGAACTCTTGTTTTGCCAAAAGGCCTGGAAAAGTGAGAAAACATCAAGCCTTTGGGCAGCGCCCAAGGGAGCAGCTGCCGACCAGTGCAATGAACAGTGAAGAGTCACTACAGGAGCCTGAGACACCCTGCTTCCTTTCCCTCATCATCCGCTCAGGGCAGGGCCCTGGGAGAGTTAGGACTTCAGGACTGCAGCTGCAATGGCCCCACTGCAGTGGTAGAGACAGACCAAGGGAAAACATGGAGAGCAGATGGGGTGTGGACAAAAGGTGGTGGGGGGTGGGAGGGCACCTTAAACAGAAAGAGAGCAAGCGGAAGCAGCTGAAGGAAACCGAAAGGAGACTGCTACTGGCAATAGACAGAGAGTTGGTGAGGGAAGGGGTGATGCCCCAGGCATACCTGTAGTAACTATAACCCTGCGGCAGGAACTAGACTTCTCATCTGTACATGCCTCTACACTGACCAATGATCAAGACCACATCTCCTTACTCTGCTGGATCTCAGACATGCACTGATGAGCAAGCAAGTTGGAATAAACTGTGTCTAATACCCCTGATGACTTACAAGTCACGTGCTATTTATAGAGACAAGAGAATAGGGAAAGAAGAACTGAAGTGGTCCAGAGCTAGCCAAGATGAGGTGGGAAGCAAGGTATTGGGAAGAGGTGTCTAGTCTCCAGTTGGCATAGCCAGATGGGGTGATACGACTGGTTCTGTTATGACAGATAACTCCAGGCTCACTCCTGAGGATTCACACAAACTTGGTTTTTCAATGAGAACTTAAAAAAAAAAAGCTCATCTGTAAAACAGAACTAATAACAGGAATGGCTTCATAGGGCTATTAGTAAAGCCAAGTGCACATTTATAAAGCATATACAGCAGAGTAAGGAAGCTTGAGCTTGTGAGATAAAATGCCCAGCTCCTGCCATTTATTACTTACACCTCAGCAGAAATGAGGTGAGCAGGCCTTTCCCCAACCAACAGCAAGTGTGGGTCCATAGAAAAGAGAGAGAGAGCAATAACGAAGGCTATGGAGGGACCGTCAGATTCCAGCACAAAAGCCAGAACCTGACCAGACAGATGGACCTGCGAAAACTGGATGGACATTGGTAAGATGTAGAGGTACAGACAACGGATCCTTCACCTTCCTTACAGTTTGGGAAAAGATGATCTACTCAGCCAATAGGACATATAAATAATTTTGTTCTGATTGAGAAATAAAATCCAGTTCTCCACTGGCAAGAGCCTTCAAAAAGAAGGCAGTTGAGCAACCAGCCGTAGACCCAGATACCCAACCATTAATCTTCCACCCTGAACACAGGGCGCCAAATCCTTCTTTGGGGCCTGTGATCAAGCAACTGTTGCCCAGCAGCGGTGGCCCATGTCTTTAATCCCAGTACTTGAGAAGCAGAGGCAGGCAGATCTCTGTGAGTTGAGGCCAGCCTAATCTGTGGAATGAGCTCCAGGACAGCCAGGGCTACACGGAAAAACCATCTCAACAAAACAAACAAACAAAAGCAACTGTTAACCCACACTAGGCCAGCTCCAAAGGTTTCTCAAGCCTGGTGCACTGTGTCAATGTGAGCACTGCTGTCTTCCTCCCTAGCCAAGGCTAGTTCATACCTGTGAGGGTATCAGCGAGCTCTTATACACACCTGGGGCAGAGATCAGCCCAGTACCTCTCTTCAGCCATATCACTACAGAGTTGCCAAATCCGGCCACACTTCCTTTCTCATCAGAGGGACAGCATGCCGGCTCCATTACTACCTCAGAGCACAACACCTTTGAAGCAAGCTCAGGCTCAGCTCAGCCAGTGGACACTGTTTTCTGAGTGGGGTGTAGACATCGTGTGTATGTTGTGGTCCCTGTGGTTGGAGTTTGGGGTTTCCCCTGGAGGGTAAATGTTGAAAAAGACCCCAAATTTGCATACATAGATATAAGGTGCCAGGCAAATTCCCTCCTGCTCAGAGAAAGGTAACAATATCCTCTCCCAACATAGAGCCTTTGCCACATGGAAAGGCGAGTGCACACGGCTGGGAGCAAAGCTAAGACTCCCGACACATGACTGTTTCCATCATTTTAGAATATTTTAAAAAACAAAACAAAAACAAAACCCACATTGCAACAAAGGAGGGAATAAGCCCCAAGACTGGAGGTCAGAGGCTGTCCCCAGTGTAAACGCTGAACTTAGGCTTTGGGGATAGCAAGCAGGGACAAGTTTGAAAGCCACAACCAAAGTTCCAGGAAGGAATCACATGAAGGCAACTGGGACTTGCTTGTGAGATCCCAGAACTCCAGGACTGAGAGGTTCTAGGGGCTGAGAAGAAGCAGAACTCTGCAGTGGGGCTCTAACAAACATTTATAGAATGCCTGGCTAGTGAGGCTGCGCAAAGTGCCACAGACAAGGGGACAGGGAAGCCCTGACTATCCAAAGGGGCTGACAAAGTGGTTAGTCCTAGGAGGCAAGCATATAGAACAGAGGCAGAGCAGTAGGCTGCTGAGCGTCTCGTGGTCTCATGGTGTCTGCCAACGCCCTCTGGTCAGCTCTGCACACACAGAAAACAATTCCATAAAAGCTACCTTCAGGAAAGTTGGAAAGAACACCCATCTGCCCTAAGACAGGAACTGAGCAGATAGGCCTTCTGAAAGAGGGCCAGTGAGTAGCCTTTCACTTTTTGGATGTCAAAGTGAGCTCTCTCTGCACTTTCAAGAGGAATCTGAGGTTAGCTCCTCTTCAGATCTCCTTCCTTGTCTGCAGTGTCGATTTCTGTAGAACACGATGCAGGACAGACAACCACAAGACATGACTTACTAACGCTGGCCACTTAAGACCTGTCTCCAGGATTACTCTAGAGTCAGAGAATTCATGGCCTCTCCCCCTTCCTCCAGCACGGAGTACACCTGAGCACTGGCACCTGTTGGCCAGCCAATCCAAATGCTGTTTGAGCATCTTCTAATAAAACAGAGATGAGAGACATTTTCCTTGCAACATTCCCTTTCTCTACTAACACCCTTTTGTAGGGTAGTTACTGATCTACCAATGCTCAGTGAGCTAGAGGGACAGTCTGTGAAAAGGCATACCACTCTGGGTGGGGAGGGGGAAGAAACTTTTATAAAATGAAATCAGTTAAATGTTCTGCTTTGTAAATTTAGATTTGTTTTAGACTATAAATATCTAAGAAGTGTTTTGAGTAAATCCCTAAAACTTGCTGTCGGCTTAGCAGGCCAGGGATGCAGAACACTTCAGCGTGAGAACTCAAGACACCAGCACCGAAATTAAATCACGATGGCACAGGCAGACAAAGTTGCATCTACAGCATCAAGAATGGGCTGAAGAGTTGATCAGCACTCGCTAGCTCAGCAGTCACCACCTCCCCCACTGCCACATTCTATAATGATAATGACCATTATGGTGATGATCACAATAATAACAATAGCTTCCACTGGATGGCACTTTGAAGCTTGCGGAACAATTTAAATTGCCCAATCTATTTTTCCCTTTCTCTAAGTGACCACCTCAGTACCAACATACATTTCCTCCCAAGGATCCTCACGCGACAGAGACTGCTCTGCACGGAATTGGGGGAGATTACAAAGATGAAGGACTGGGAGAGTCACAAGGCAGCCCCTAAAGAGTTGGCTCTGGTCCTTTTGGTGATGGCAGTCTGAGCAGGGTTGGTACACACCCAAAGTCCTAGTAGGTGGGCAGGGGGAACAGGGTTGGACTCTGAGAAAGATGGGCCTCTGAGGAGCTGGGCGTGAAGCTCCCTGAGGGACACCACAACCCTGGGCAGAGAGGTGGTAGGGATAGATAATGCCCACAGAGATAACCAGAGGGCCCGGGAAGAGGCCCTGGACACTACAGGCTGGGCACAAGGACAGTTCACAGGAGGATCAGTGTGCTCCTCGACCCCTATCAGTACCAAACAAATCCATAAGCCACACGCCCAGACTGGGTTGGACAAGAGGGGTCCCCATAAGGTTTCAGGGTGTGCCCTGAGAAGGCAGTGAGGTCCCAATCTCCAAGTATTGCATTACTCTAGTACCCAGAAGGCATCAGGCTGCCTCATCCCTACTTCCTTTCCTAGAAGTGGCCTGACACACTCCTACCCTGGTCACCTCTGTCACCTGGTTCTCTCAGATTGCAACAGCAAATAGGTTTAGGACACTGGGCCAAGCTGAGCAGAAAAAAGCTGATATACCCCTCTATTCATCAACACACAAGATCAAGAAGCAGCTGAAGAAAGGAAGAGGGAAAAGGCAGTGAGGCCGTCTTACAAGTCCAAGAGTGTTTGGACTCATCCCATTGCTGGCTGAGAGTAACTACCATTTGTGAAACCTGGAGACTGTGCTCGAGAGCGCGTGTCCTAGTATTGATGTGTCTCACACAGGCATTTGAACTGCAGACCTGTATTATCTCACCAAGTACATCTCCCTGCTAGAGCAGGAATCCAGTGTGTGGGGAGCAGGATGGGCAGTCTTTCTCTTCCTTCCTCTGACTCCATCCAGTCCACACAAATGGACACGAAGGGAAAAATGTTCCGGTTCAAGCTCCCCTACTTTTCTTGGGTGGTTCTACAACATACCCCCTGGTACTCAGGTTTGCTAAGGCTTCTATTATCTTTTCCATCGTTGGGGTCCAATCCAATGAGCTTGGGAACAATGTCTGGCCAGGCAAAGCCCTGGTCGATCAAATGCATAATAAACAGATAGGCTTCTTCTTTAGTTGGCTGTCAGGGCACAGGCATATTTGTATCCCTGCTATAACTTCTGTCCTATGTCCAAGACTGAAGTGGAAAAAAACAAAAAACAAAACAAACAAACAAAAAACACCTTGCTGGGGAGGCTCCATGATCTGCACTACCTCAGAGGGCAGGCCTAAGCATCCACTGTTCCTGAGAATAGATGGGATGCTAGATCCGTTTTACTTATAAGAGCCCAAGACCCAATCCAAGGCCACCCAGAAGGCCCCTGAAGAGAATCACATGCACTGTTTTGGAGCCCAAGCCTCTTAGAGTTCCACACTTTGCCCCCCTTGGGGCCCTGGCTAAGCAGGAACTCGATGTATAGACCAGGCTGGCCTCAAACTCACAGACTTCCACCTGCCTCTGCCACCCCAGTGCTAGAACTAAAGGCTCAAACACCAGGTGAGTCTTACCTTAAGATGACATTTAAGAAAGCCCTGCCCTTCTTCACCAGCCCCAGGGACAAGCCCCACATACTAAGGGGCCACAGGGTATGGAAGGTGACGTTTTCTGAAGTTGCTGAGCTGTCTGCCATCTTAGCTCTCCCTCCCCCCCCCCACACCTCTCTCTCTCTTTCTCTTTCTCTCTCTCTCTCTCTCTCCCCCCCTCCTTCTAGCCCATAAGCCCCAGGTGCAGCTCCGGCAGCTGGCAGGCGTCAAGCAGGACTAAGAAGGGTAGAGAGCAGGCGCCAATCTGCCTGTTCCCAGGGCAGGCCAGCCTGGGCGAGCCCCTTCAGCCAGGGCACCCACCCCATCTCAGGCTGTTTACTCCAGCTGGCTTTTGTCTCTGGTCCACCCGGCTGCTGCAGCTCTTCCCTCCTTCCCTCTTTCTCTTGCTTTCAGTCCTCTGCCCAGGCTTGCCTGAGGCTCTTTGCCAACATGGTTGCATGTCAGGGCTATGCCCCAGGCACTGAAGGTTACAGCTCCCAGTGACCTGCTACCCAGGATGCCTGCTATGGTCTGAGGGTAGAACAGGGCTGTTGGTTGAAAAATTGTCCCCCCCCCGGGGGGGGGTAGTTCCTGAAGACTAGCCTCGGTAAAGAGAGGACATGGGGCAGGTAAGGTTCCCTGAGACCAGATTCCAAGGCCCCTAACTCCTCCACCTCATGAACCACACCTCTGTGGGCTGACAAACATGCCTTCCCAGCAAGGCAGGGAGTGGCTGGTGGCCTGGCCAGTACAGTCACTCAGGCAGTGTGGGCATCTGAGCAGGGATCCCTGCAAAAGCAGGGAAAGAGCAGGGCCCAGGGAAATGGGGAAGGAAGCAGTAAGGGCACTTCCTAATCAATCCCTCTGAATTAGACTCGATGTCTTAGACAATCATCTAGGGCAGTCTGATGTCTGCTACTTGCAGACGGCCCCTTTGAAGTATTCAGCTGATGGCCCTGAAAGGCATAGTAGTACCGGCCCACTCTACTCCAAGCCCTGGCCCTCCAGTAGGGTGAGCACTCCCAAAGCTGGTCAGACAGGCAGGAATCCTCTGCTACAGTGCTTCTGGCTGTGGACAGCTACCTCTCTGAGCTTCATCAATAAAATGTGTGAGTTGGCATTATTCTGAACCACCCAGGGTTGCTTAGGGACTGTCTATAAAACCAAGCCCAGAGCAGGAGCCCCCCAATCCCTGGAACTCAGGATCAAAGCTGGGTGGGATGCAAGCCCATCTGGGCTCCTTACACTCATCCACAGTAGGGGGAAACCTGAATTGCTTGGCCCATCCTGTGGTTAACTAATTCACAACTGGAGGTGTTCACCTGCTTCAGGAATCTCTCCCAAGGTTGTCCGTGAAAACTGCTGTGTGCTTTTCTCCAACTAGTCATTAGGAAATGCTATCTTGAACCTGCTTGTACTCAACAGCAGCCAATTCTGTACATGCGAATTAGGGGTCCCAGGGAGTCTGGGACATTTGGGAAATGAAAGAGCCTTCTGTCATATGATTAATGACAAATTAACTCCCAATGTTTGTCCTATCTGGTGTGTTCTCCTCAGGTGCTGCCTCGAGTGGCAAAAATTGCAGGCCTTTCCTGAGTACCACCACCTCCTCACAGCCCAGGGCTCAAGTCACATAAAGCACTGGGGAAAAGGGCAGGTACACATACTCAGAAAAGGTATGCTTGCCTCTGCCTCCCAGTTAACTTATTAGTGAAGGATGCAGATGGTAAGGATCTTGTCTACTACTTGTGTTATTCTGATGAGATCTACTAGTGGAGCTCCAGGGAAGGAAGACCAGAGTTGGCTCCACAGAGAGGCCGAGCACCAGAGGCTGTGCTGCCTGTCCGAAAGACACAATTCTATCAGAATCGTAAATATTTGTGCAGACACTCATTGAGGCAGCAAGCAGAAGATGAGTCCCCTCACACGGCTGATGGGCTTATGTTTCATCATCCTAATTTTTTTTTTTCGGAGATGCACAGCAGATATGTTGGGCTCCAAAGCCAGAGCTTACAATAGGCCAGCCCTGACTCGATAGGCCAAGAGTGAATGGAGAAATAAATCCTTCAGAAAAGCCTCAGACTGATAAAATTACAGAGTAGGTTCTCTGGAACCCTGCAGCAGCACAGAGAGCTATGCCAGCAAGGATTCAGGCCAGGCCACTGCACTCCACACAGAGCTGCAGACCTGCCCACTACACAGCATCTGAACTTTCCACTGGGTTCCCTCCCTGTATCACCCTCTTGAGATCAAACATATCCATCACACCAAATTGTGCTTTCTTGTTCTAAGATGGGAGTTAAATATACATTTAAAAGCTTTCTAGCCACTCGTCAAGTAACATACCTGTAATCTCAGTACTAGGAAAGCAGAAACAGGAGGAGCCCAAATTCAAAATTTCTTAGTAAGATCTTGTCTCAGAAAAGTCTTCTAAACAAGTGACATTTCTTTGTGTCTGACACAAAGGAATTCTTGACATATTATTGAAACTTTATTTTTAAATTGTCACCACCAGAAAAAAACAAGCTAACGAACTAGCTAACTAACTAACTAACTAGCTAGCTAACACAAAATTAGCTAACATGGTAACCCAAAGAGCAGAATGTTCCCATCAGGTAATGCTCGAACAGAAATTCTAGTCCTGTCACTAAGACTGCTCCATGACCAGGAGGAGGTACTTAATCTCTAAGAGGGTTGAGTTTCATAAAACAAGACATGGAAGGGACACACACACACACACACCCAACAACAACAACAATAACAACAACAAAAACAAAAAAGAAAACACTATAGTCAGGCTTCCCAACACCTACCTCTGACCTGTCTTCCAGAGCCCAGGTCTACGTAGGATTGATAGCTACTGACTTAGAACAAAAACAAGGTGTCTCATCTTAATACACGGTATTTTTTTTAATCAAGGCCAGTTATGAAGGTGTCTGTGTAGAAAGGGCAGATCAAGACCCACTCACTCCCAACCTGAATGCTCCTACTCCCTGGAGGACACTTCACAGACTATGCCAGCCCTACCCTGGAGCTCAGCAGAACCTCTAAACATCTGGGAGACACACTCACTCCAACTGAGAGAATCAGGACAGCCTGAATGCTGAAGGGCAGCTGCAAAGGAGTCTCTCTTACTCAGGGAATCTGACGTAATAAAGCCCCCTCCCCCAACCCGCCTTGCCACCGCTGCAGCCCAGACAGGCATTTCAAGAAGCAAGCTTCTGCCCAGGGACAGCTGGCTCTTACTTCTTGAGAACTAGCAGTTCCCTTGTACTCCCTCCTCCACTGACTCCCAGGATGGGCACCCACTCCCACCCACAGGTTTGCCTGCCTGTGCATTGTCCTAGTCTGGCACAAGCAGCCACGGAGCTTTGGTTTAGACCCAAGCATTAACCACGCTCCTGATGCTACTAACTCTTTCGAGTTTACAAAGCTTTAGTGAGTTCTACACCTCGAAGCTGCTAGCCCAGGACTGAGAAACCTGGACCAAGCTCCCAGATGACCCCTGTCCAGGAAAACCTGCTTTGTGAGGACTAAATGAACCTTCGTAGAAGGTCTGAAAGACAATATGCAAATTTAGCACCTGTTGATAGAATATTCTGAATCTTTTGTCAGAGTGTATTTTTTTTTGTATTTTTTTCAATTAGACAGTAATTCATCTAAGCCTCCTGAAGCTTATGATAATAGTTTATTGATTCTAGAAGGGAAAAGAAGAGGGAGACGGAGGAAAGGAGGGACAGTAAAATACCAAGTAGTAATGCCCAATTGAACCCCATTTCCCAGCACCTCCTGGTAGTCTGAGAACTTCAAAACTGTAGTGTAGACTAGACCTCCCTTGTGCCAAGGGGCCCTGGTCTCCTTGTAGCCTCACAGTTGCCTGTCAGGCAGGATTCCCCACAGGAAGCAGGGGTACTTAGCAGAGAACAGGACCCTGAGCTTACCCACACAGCAGTAAGCCCAGCATGCCCCTGAACTGCTGCCCCTGGCAAAGCTGTGAGGAGAGCAATCATGACAATCTTCTAGGTCTGACTGAGTCTACCTTCCTCTAAGTCACTGTGTGGCCTCACCCAGCCCAACCACCCACTGGAAAGGCCAAGGAAGCCACCCAAGTCTGAAAGCCCAAAATCTTACACACACTTGAACCTGCCAACCCGCTCTCCTTAAGAGGAAATTCTAATAAAAGAAAAGTCAACTTCAGACTCTGTGTTTCTAGACTTACACTAACACTCTCCTTGAAATAGGGGCTCAGCCTGGAAGCCAGCAAGGTCAAGTTCACAGCAAAAGTAAAGGGAAGAGCAGGTCTGCTCAAACAACCAGGGCCATGTCTGCCTCCTTGAAGCCCGCCCATTCCCAGCTTTGCCTCAGTGTTTCAGCAAGAGATGGTGAAGCCATAAAGCAGCTGCTGGAACATTCACTGCACTTCTTCAAGTCTGCTGAGGCTTTGGGGCTGTCGTGACAAAATGTTTGATGTTATATTGTCCCCTCAAACCCTAGAAAGATCCAGTGAGGTGCCTCTCCAACAATGAGCACCTTCCTCCACCGTCACTACTCCAAACCACAAAAATATGTCATCCACCAAAACCCAGCTTTCTGCTGAAAGCCCAAGACTGCGGCTCTGAGAAAGGAGACATGCCACTGGCCATCTCTGGATTGACTTGGTAAAAGGGACTGGTAAAATCTCTCTCTCTCTCTCTCTCTCTCTCTCTCTCTCTCTCTCTCTCTCTCTCTCTCCATTATTAACAGCATAGTGATTGAAGCAGACACAGAGAAACTGCTTCAAGGTTGTCCTTTAAAGAGTTCTTGCAGATTTTTCCAAATGCCTGCTAGAGTAATAACAGCTCCAAAGGAACACAGTACTTTGTCAGGACTTGTAGGTGAGATGTGTTGTAGCAGCTGTCAGCTTGGGGAAATCACTCATCAGGTAGTCTGTGAGTGGGGCTGCCTTCAGCTGGACACACACCGCATCTGCACCGTGGGCCCCAAGAGCAGCAGCTCCCTTGTCTTGCCTCAGAGGCCAGACCAAGCCTCCTTCTCCTCACCACTCACACACCTCCTACCCCTCCTTCATTTTCCTAAACTCTATGGAGGGCAGAGTACCCTCTCTGTCACTGAGGCTCCCCCTTAATAATGTCCCCTCCCACTGGCCCCCATCTCCCAGGAGCAGAAGTCAAGATGGCCACCTTATGAAGTAACACTCACATGCACACACACATGCACACACACACACACACACACACACACATCTATAAGTTTAGATTAAGCTTTTCATGGTTAGCCCTTGCATAGGGAGGACCAATTCTACCTCAGTAAGGGAGCGAGCACTCCTCAAACAATGATGAACAGAACAATGTGCCGCCAGCACACACCCGAGATCAACAGCAGCCACGCCTCATTTCTCTGCCAGACGTTGTGGGGGTGGAGTGATGGCATTTGGCAAATAACCCAAATAGGTTTTTTTTGCTGGATATGGGACACCGCACTAGACTCCAAAGTGCAAGTGACACCAGATGGTTCGAGAAGACGATGAATTACTCATAGTCAACCAATAATTGTTAGCACACCTAAAGATCCTGCTTTTCAGCCACCAGTTGACACCCACCAGACTCAATCACAGAGAGACGGAAGAACACATAGGCCCAAAATAACGTGCAGGATTCTAAATATTAGCTCTCCCCCTGCGAGAAGACGGTGGGGCCGGTGATGAGCAGTAGCTGAGACTCTGGCCTCTGTGAACTCCTTCCTCCTAAAGGGAAAGACGCTTTGAGACTGGTGCAGTCTTGTTTGTCTGACTTACCACCAGGCTCTGCTAGAGGCTCCTAGGCAGGCAGGCCTGTAACCTCTCCTGAATTGTGAGCTTTCAGAACATATGACCTCCCTGGGCAGTGTCTTATGTTTTCAATCTCAGCTTGTCTTCTGCACCCCAAGAAAACTACAGAAACACAGCACCCAAAGCACTTCTGTGCACAACCTCTCCTAGAACTAATGACAGATGCAGCTCACTCAGCAACGGATGTGCCCAGCACCCTCCTACACCGTGAAGGAAGCATTTACCCTCAATGAGCGAGCCCCCTCGTGTTTTCTCCTTGATGCCTGATGTATATCCATTTTTCTGTCAGCGACCTCAAATAATGTCTGTAATGCTGAGATTTACACATGTGTACTTATAGATGTTATTTCATTATAGCCTCCACAAAACTACTTTTCTGCCTAAACATTCAATTAATGTAATTAAATTGCTACCTGATGGCATTATCTAATTTAACTTGGTATCCAAACTATTGAATAGCGTGCATCTTTTAACACCCGACTGGGAAGGCATGTGATGGGCAGAGCTATAAACATGTTGGTGAAACTGAGCTGTTTAAAAATAAATTAGCAAACTATAAAAATAAACAGTAGCATACATATGTACTCAATTATGAACTAAGTCTAATTTTTGTTCTGAAATACTGTCTTTGACCTTGGTCATAAACAAGCACTATTAAAAAAACATAATATCCCCACAGACGCAAGGCCATCGATTAAATGGTCTTCCAGCTCAGGAGAATGCAAAACCAAGACGCCAAAAGAAAGACAGGGAGAAAGCAAGGAGGAAGTCAAAGAAAAGACAGTGTTTGTCTTTTTCAAAAAGACGGGAAATGTATACAACACCCCTAAACAGCTTGCCTTGCTGACATGAAACTGCTTTCTGCCCAAGCCAGCAGTTAAAAACATGGCTGAGTACTTTTGCATTTCCAAATGTTTTGCAATCTCTCAAGAAAAAGAGGGGAAGAACTGCTTCCAAATGCAGCTGTTGCCAAAGCTCACAGTCTGCACCCTGCACTCGGTCATGCTTGGTCTCCTCCCCACCTGAGGTAACTCACTATCCTAACTCTTCGGCTGCCTCTGAGTCCTGAGCTTTTCAAAGACATATGGCAGAAATGTGGAAACCATCGTCCAAACTGCACCAGACAGAAAATGGGGAGGGGGCAAAAATCAAACTGTTGAAGCTTCACCTTGGACAAAGGATAGCATAGCAGGGGGGATACTCAACCATGGGCTAGCGTTACAATTGCTGAAGCAAACAGAAGACACAGCTTCAGAAGCCATGCGGTCTTCAAGGTGGGCTCTAGCCTAACTTGGTGAGATGGTGCAAGCCCACCTTCTCCAGAGTCAGGATAAAGCTATGGTTCTCTCCTGTTATGGTCATCAATGTCTGGTGATTTCACAAACACTAGAGTTGAGCAACCGCTACTAAGTTCCTCATCTCAAAGAAACAGCCTAAAACGCTGTCTACCTCTCCCTCCAACAAGAACAAAGCACACAAGTGAAGACAAGGGGACACTCAGACTCATTTACACTTGGTTCTGAATGCAGAAGCTGGCAGGAAAGAAGCTCTGAGAAATGGTTTCTGAGAGCACATGCATCCACCCTGGTCCAGGATCCCTTCAGGAGCAAGAGCAGGCCCAGAAGTCCAATCAGGATGGGACATCACACAGACATGGAGACTGCCGCTGCTGTGGGACAGGCGTCCTCAACAAACACTGCTGAAGGACAGAGACTGTCAGGCTTGGGAATGGCACACTGAGGCTCTGGGCTGGGTTTTTATTTCTCTGGACAGTACTTCCTTCACCTTCCTGCAGGCAGAGCAGGTGGCTGCAGCTTGCCCTCAGCCACCACAGAAAACTAGTCTCAAAGCATAGTTATGGGGACAAACATGGCAGGAAGACATGTCAGCATGCACCCAAAGACTTAAGACACTAGCCTAAGTAGGCACCCGAGGACAGTGGAGGCCCTTAGATCTCCCTGCCTGGCTCCCCCCAACAAGGCTGCACCTGTGACTTGCAGCCTGAACTCTCCAATGGTCTGGCTCTCCTTTGGGTCACCTTTGATTCAGTTTGCTCTGTGTATGACAATGTAGCACCATGGCGGAGACAGACTGAAGAACAAAGCTGAAATGAAGGAAGCAGACAGTGCACTGTCCTCCGTGCTGTGGGTCTTTTTCAGACAGAGAAGGCCCTGGAAGGAACTTGTTGGTGCTTTACCTGTCAGCCCTCAAACATGAGGACCTCCTCAAGAGGAAGCTGGCCTGGACAGAAAGAAGGCCATCTCCATTTCTCACTGAGTTTGCCAGATCATGCTCATCTGGTCTGGAGAACTAAGCAGAGGTCAGGACAAAGGACCGATTTGTTTGACTCGCTCCTCACAAATCACCCCCACACACATTTCCTTGCTCTCAGCTTTGGCTTGGGTGTTGTGAGGATTCCAAGTATTATCTGACTTTTCCCATGAGAGGGCTCTCATGCTCCTGCAAGGGAAAGTGGTCTATCTGCCAGCCGTGTCTTTTTAGGAATCGGGAAGGAAACAGGATCTCTGGGAAGGAGTCAAGAGGTTGCCTCAGGAAATTTTAGCCCTACTCTGACCATCAGACCTGAGCACAATGTAGAGATACTACCAGAAGGCTCTGAAGGTACAAGGCACAAGGGTAACTGTCTTTCCTACGGAAGTCCAGTGTGAACGTGGCTCAAAGAATCTGAGCTGTGGGTGGTGGATGAGGTCTCCCAGCAGCTCTACCTGAAGCTGGCTTGCTTCCTCCCATAGCCCTCTGTGAGGAGAGGATGTATAGACCTGCATTGAGGGGATGGGCCTGGATGCACCCATGTACCCTCAGGCCTCCTATGGTCTTCCTTGCCTACCCCACCCCCAAGGTCTAACTCTACCTCTCCAATAACCAAGTGAAACATCTCTGCTCCATTTTGTTCTTCCTCTCATGACCTTTACCTGACCTGCCAACAAAGTCTGTCAGTTTTATCCTCAGAGCCTGTGGAGACTCCAACTCTTCTCACATCCTCATTCTGTTGACTCCAGCAACCGTCACCTTGCCTGGGTCACGCTTGTCTGTGTCTAGGCGGCCTGCTAGACTCCCAAGTCATGTGATTTCCACCTCCCTTCAACCAAAGCCAAAGTCACAGGACAGCCCTCAAGGAGCTGCTCCCACCACCCTGGCCTCGGTTTCCACTCACCGCCGACTCCCCTTCAACCTTCTCCAAAGAGCCCTGCAACCAGGTTGACTCTGCACAGAGAGCTTGTCTGTCATTGCTCTCTGTCTAGAAGCTTGTTCCTCAGACCCACTGGGCTGGTTCCCTCTAATGGGCCCTCCCTAGCCGTCCTACCAGCAGTCTGGCCACCATACATCGTCTCGCTTGCTCTTCCTTACCTTATTATTCTCCAAGGCGCTGACATCTAAAAACATGCGTGTTGATTTACATAGTGTGTGTCTCTCTCAGAATAAGAGCACACCCCCAGAGAGCAAGAATTTCTTTTAGGCTTTGACCACCACCGCTATATGCCTAACTCCAAAAATAGTTCCCTCTGGGTGGCAGGTGTTCAAAATATTTGTTGGAAAATGAATGAGGGAACCTTCACCATCCCAAACTGCCAGGAGGCTGCTCAATACCGAATCTATAAAACTGCCAGGAAGCCCAACCTGGGGCACTTGGATTTAGAGTTTGGTTTAAAGCCAAATTCCATTCTCCCCACAGGCCCTGAGGCCTAGAGGAAGAGCATTTTGCATTATAATATAAATGAAGGGGTTCAGCTGGTTTGAGGAAAGAAAAAAACTGTGAGGTGGGGGGTGGGTAGGAGCAAAGGTCAAATGAGAATCTGCTTCTTAAGGCATGAGGAGCCATTAGAAGGAGAAAAGTTGATTAGAAACTTAGGAAAGGTTGATTTCAATGCTCCAGTTGGTGATCATCCTGTGTCTCATGGCTCTCTTGAAGCCACCACATGTCTGGGCACAGAAAGCCCACGCTCTCACCAAGTCCCGCTCAGAAGACAAAGGCCAGGACAAACCCCTGAGATGTCAGCTGCCACTGGAACCTTCAGATTCTCCAGGAAGGGCTGAGGGAGACGGGGACAGAGTCCCTACCCAAGAGCCAGGATTCAGCCAGAAGGACTGTAGTGCCCTCCGCCACCTTGGCATATACTGTGACAAGGTAAATAAACACTCTTTGGTAGGCAATAACATGGGAAACTGAATTGAAAGAACTTGCCAGTTTGGAAGAGATACCGTGTAATGCTACTTGACTCTATTTCCTTACACCTAAAGATGCTATGCCTGCAGATTTAAAGTGCTAATGACCACTTGTTAACATGATTCGTGCTGCTAATATTTCCCTCTCGTTTCTGACACCCCCTCCCCTCCCTCCCTGTGTCTCCCCCCAGGGAGATGCTTTAGGTTAAGCTAATCTGATCAAAGCTGGAGACTTAAAGAACACAACTCTACACAACTCTACCAGTGACCACCATGCTTTCTCCTGTTGCAGGTTCATGAACACGAGTGCCTTTCAGTCAACCAACGTATGTTTCCCAAGCCATGGAGAAGCTGTCTGTACTAAATCACAACAGGTAAGGCTTGCAATGGAAAGTGGGAGGAGAGGGACACGTCCCTTCTCTAGCCTCTGCCCTCTTCTATGGCAGCAAGAGTGAATGGCAAAGCAGGGGGAGAACAGATTTCTCACCCACAATTAACAGATCAATGACATCGTGAGGTGCGTGGGATGCATGATATGCTGCAGTCCCCAAGCGGACACAGTCACCAAGCGGCCACGATCACCAAGCGGCCATGGTCACCAAATGACCCCACAAGACACCGAAGCCAGAGCCAGGAAGGAACCGTTGTGCTCCTATCCTAGATGGCAGTCAAAAGAGAAAGCCTGCTTGCTTAGTTCTGAGGGGACAACACAGAGATTATCCATACCTCCACCTATAACTCTGGAACTTGCTGGAAGCGGCAACCTGATGCCCTACAGAAAGCATGACCTTGAGACTTGGTGTGTTTGAACTTGTGGCCGAGTTCTGCGAAGTAACTAGATAGCTAGAACAAACCATCTAGTTCTCCCAGGCCCATGCACATTAACTTTTCTGGCCCCAAGTCTTGGTCTCAGGCAGTAAGGATTTGCCCTCTTCAATCCAACGCTGCCTCCCCAACACATCCAGCCCTCAAATGAGACCATTGGCATCAATAAAGGGAAACAGCCTCGGCCCCTTCACCTCCCTTCCAGCACCAGCCATCACATTTGGCATACAGGAAGTGCTCAAGGAACAAAAGGGAAGAGAGCTCACTGACAAGACTGCATGAGGTGATATCTCCTCTAACTTTGTACTAAATCTAAAGAGAACTTAATCTCCAGTAACTACGTGTTGCTTGTCAAATTTAAGTTGGCTTCAGTAACATAATTGTTTACTTGAAGTCGGTTCAAATTCTGGCGATATTCACAGCCCGGTGCAGATGCTTTACTCTCTTCTGGCTTCTCATCTATGAGTCACCTTTGACAGGGGCAGGAAAACAAGCAAGTTTTATTACAATAGGCTCCTGAAGTGAGTTAACCGACACAACCGCATGGCCCACCTACATGGCGGAGTCCTCCTGGGTAATACACAGAGAAAGAGGCTTTAGCTCCTGAATTCAGCAGACTGAGCTGACCCAAAACTAAACCCCAGAGCAGCTGCTAAAAAACCTCACTGGTACATATCTCTTTGTCCGGGGTTGTTAGTGTCCCTAGAAGACAGTGGTAGCTGACTAGGTTCGACTGAAGGCATGAAGGAGGCTCCAGGCCATACAGACCACTTCTCCCAACTGATTACCTCAGGCTGAAAATAGTAGTCACCTGCCATGCCTCTAGAAGAGGAAGCTTTCACACTGGGAGGCCTCTAGTATGCAGGTGGAGACAGGCAGGCTAGTTGTACCTCAGTGAGGGTCACCTGTCCATACCTGAGCTCCTAAGTTTGAAACCACTGTCCCACATGGTCAACACATTACCTTGTTGTTGACATTACTGTTGTTGTTGCTGTTGTTGTTATTATTGTTATTATTATTATTATTATTATTATTAGAACAGTACTAAGTCATGTAGAACAAGCTATTTAGTCTGGAGCTAAATTTAATTTGGTTGGGTTTTTGGTTTTTGTTTTATTTTGTTTTGTTTTCATTAAGAAAGGTATCAGACATATCAAATAAATCTAGTTGGTCTGACTGTCTATACAATATGACATAGAGAGAAAGTGAATCCCATTGATAAGAGGGTTTCCCTACTTAAACATAGAAAGCAGAGAGAGGAGGGAGAGAGGGAAAGAAAGAGACAGACAGACAGACAGACAGACAGACAGAGAAACAGAGAGACAGAGAGACAGAGACAGAGAGAAAGTCTTAAAATCGCTACCAGAACAGCCAGAGCTGCCTGGAGGGAGGCCGCATTCAGTCTCTTGGGAGTCCAGGCCATGTACCCTTCCATTAGACATAGCTTCAGGACTGTGGACAGGTGAACTCCAATTCCTTCACCCTCCAACTGAGGTGCTTCGTCTGTTCCCAGGAGAAACCCTGCCCTAGACTCTGGGTGACTAGAGGCAGAAGGTACAAGCTATTTAGCCTTGGAGTGAAGCCTCCAGAATGCCATCCCTGCTCCCAGTCCCTCCATCTGAGGAGATATGGCATAAAAGACAATGATGACTGTCCCAAACCCTAGCCCAAGACTCTTCCTACCTAAATGGTCTGGAAAATACAGCAGGCACTGAACAAGTACCTGTGGAACAAGGCCATCTCTCAGGCTAGGGAAAGGCTATCTGTGCACAGAAAGACATATGTAAGACTCAAGGACTTCCTCGTAATTCCTGATTACCCTTCATCTCTGCTCCCAGACTTGATATTTGAGGAAGAAGTTCCCAAGTCATCTAGCCTTCTGTGAGGTCATCGTGTGGGGATCAGAGTCTTCACTGGACTGGGCAAGGTGGGAAGTACGTAAATCAACCTGAGAAGGGTCCCATTAGGAGTTGTTCTCCGCTCACCAGGACAGGGGCCCCAGGGTCCTTGAAGTCAGAGGACAGGTGGCCCTGCTCACCATTTCAGCTAATCTGTCTTCACTGAACTGAGTGCCAACAAGGGAGGTGGGAACCGAAAAGCCAGCCTCGTGGCTATAAGCCTGCGATTACTCACGCCACGTCTGTGTACACTGAGATGCTTTCCCATGTCTGTAATGTTTTTCCTATCGTCCTACACACTCACCGTCACCTCTCCTCACCCCAGCACACAGAAAGGATGTACTTATCCCATGCATTTGGGCTTTGTTGTACCATTAAACACAATGACCAACTCCTGTTGTTTTAACACAGGTTTTATTGGAAATGAAAAGACTTGGCCTTGCTGGCTCCCGGGGAACCTGGGCTCTGCCTCTCCAAAACCTTTGTTCTCCACATGTCAGCAGAAAGTTATGAACAAGCCTCCCAGAGCGGAGTTACAGCACAGACAAGAAAGGCCACTCTATTTCTCCATCTCCGTGAAGTTGTCACCATCAACGGAGCCAGGGAAGAGGCACTTTAGGGGAAGGATCACAATTCTCCACCACCCTGATAAGCTGCGATGGGGTAGGACAGGAAAACCACGTTCATAAGAACTAGGCCCCAGAGGGGCTGCCAGAAGAGAGAGAGGCTCATGCCCAGCTGGGAATGGCCAATGAAGAAAGAACCAGGATTCCTGTGGTCATCAAGCTGAGCAGAGATCCCCGGTGAACACCGGGCTGTCAAATGATAAGTGGGAAGGAAGAGCACAGAGGCAGGGGCATGCGAAGCTCTCGGTGGCTCATCACTGCAGTCTACAATCCTCCAACTAGTGTATGAAGAAGAGCTTTGAGGAAACAGCAGGTTCTACAGAGGGAAAAAAAAAACAAGAACAAATCTAGGAACTGAGCTCAGGGACAAGAGATTATCCAAGATGAGAGTGGCAGAGAACGGAACAAAGAACTCTGAAATATGAACGGGTCTTAGCCCAGTGCTGATGAAGAGATATTCTGTCTTCTCTGGAATTCAGAGGAAATGGGTCTACACTGAAGCATAAGAGATTGAAGGTAGACAAAAGGAAGGATTTCCTGCTATTGAGAGACAGCTTTAAAAATAGAACTGATGTTTAGGAAGAGGTCAGGATGGCTGAGACTAAGCCTTGTCTGCTTCAGAGAAGGTCACCACCCCAACTCCTTCTTTCCCAGATGTCCAACAGTTTGAATAAGAAGGACAACCTGTGCAGGAGATACATTGTGCAAACACCAGGACTGCCAATACCCAGGATATCCAAAAGTGTCAGGTGGGAAACTGACTGAAACAGGACAGAGCACACAGGGAGAAGGAACTGAGAGGGGATGACCCAGAATGCTCCAAACTGCACTGGCAGAGCAAAGCTCAGGGTCAGGAAAGGGCTCCAGCCTTCACACACTGAAGGCCACACAAGGTAAAGTAGCATTCCTGGCTCCTGCTTGATACAAGGGTGTGAGCTGGGAAAGTCAGACTGCAATCAAAGTGTGGAGATCCCACTCTGGGCTCTAGCTGCCTAGCAAACAATCTCGCTGCCCACCACTCCCTACGACTGTCCTCAGTTTCTTGGATCAAAGTGTGTGTGTGTGTGTGTGTGTGTGTGTGTGTGTGTGTGTGTGTGTCTGTGTCTGTCTGTCTGTCTGTCTGTCTGTCTATATGTGTATGTGTTTGTGCCTCTATGTGTCTATATGTGTGTGTTTGTCTGTGTCTGTGTGCGTGTGTTCCTACAACTGGAACCCAAGGCTTTCCAGAAGGTAGGAGAGCGTTCTATCACTGAGTTATATTTCAGCCCTGATGTTCAATAAAATTTTTCTTCTATGATGGAAAATACCTGTTCTCAAATATCTATTCTTTCTTCTATGATCCCCTAGATGCTCCTGTCAACTACAGGAACAAAAGAACCTTGCCCTAAGAGTCAATTTCATTGAAGACAGAACTTTTAACAACAGTTTAAAATAATTACTGAGCTTTAGCCATCTTAATCTAGGAAAGAGACCCAATTTTTCTCTACCCAGATTCCACCCGACAAGCCTGGGCCAGGCTCATCTCAGCCCGTCCCACTCCTGTCTTCTGGGCTACTACTCTGCATAAACATCACAGGGAAAGAAAGCATCAACTCAGACTACAGTTCCACATAGGTTATCTGAAACAGACCCAGGGAATGTTACAGCTGGGTACCAAGCTTTTAAACGTGCTCTGCAAAGATATGTGCTCAGCAAATTTAAGATTGTGACTGTGAAGTGGCTGCAACTGACCTGGACCACAGTGGTCTAGTGGAGGGGTGGAGTCAGAAGTGGGGACCCGGTGCAAACTGAGTGGGAGAGCATCATCCATGGGGATTCCAGGTCCTCAATAACATGGGGGACAAGGCAAATCTAGATCACTAGACTTCGTCACACACCAGAGTGGGTACAGGTAACACACTAGCCTTCCAAAGAACTGTGAAGGCAGTTAGAGTTCTGGCTGTCTGTTCTTCACTATGGAATTCCTCCTAAAAGTTCATTCTAGCAAACTCGAGTAATTCTAGCCAGTACTCCAGGCCTGAGTACTGAGGCAGGAGGATTTCCACAAATCTCAAGCCAGGTAAAGCTAAAAAAAAAAAAAAAAAAAAAAAAAAAGACTGCCTCAAAATGCCTCAAAAGCCAAAAAAACCCAACAAATCATTATTATCATTATTATTATTATTTTATTATTTATACAGGTCTCTCATTCTATAACCTTGGCTGGCCTGGAACTTAATATATAGAACAGGCTGACCTCAGAAGCAAAGTGATCTGCCTGCCTTTGCCTCCTGAGGAAAAAAAAAAAGTCCACCAAGATTCAAAATATGAGACAGGGTAGCGCAAGGCATACGGGAAGGGGCATTTCCAGGACCCAGCAGCTACAATTCAAGATGATCCGGGAAGACTCTGTGAAGTGGCCCTGCTCAGAGTGTAGTGGTTACAATGCCATCAGTTAGATTGAGGCCTGAGGCCAGAGTGTCAGTCACGCTCTGGGAATTGGGATTTTCACCCAACTCTTGCAGAGGGCAGGGAGTCTCTCATAGGTGGTATCAAGGCAGAAAGCTCCCTTTTAGCCAAAATGCTAAAGATGCAAAGGGGAGCGTGGTAGGGGGGAATGCAGCGAGAAACACAGCCTGAGGAATATGTGCGTCCCTTCTCCATCAATAGGCATTAACATCTTTAAGGCATTTCCTGGGGTTTTTTTCTTTAACCTCTATGTGGAAAAACATAAAGCACAAAATATTACACCTGTCAGGTGCAGGGCCCTCAACTATCTCTAGGCAGATGAAAGTCGGAACATCAGACTTTTAACGACGTGAAAGTTAAAGATTAAAAACATGTTGGAACGCTTACTCTGTGCAATGCCAAAAATGTGTCTATACCGTGTAAGGAGAGATGAGTTTCGGGCAGAGCAGGAGAGAGACAACATGTCCGTGCTGAAGGGGAAACTAAGGTCCTTACTGGCTTTCTTCCTCTTTCTTCCTCGTGAGAGAAGTTGCTACTGCAATCTGACATGCTTTGCAATGGCAAATTAATCACTCATCATAGTGAGGATGGAGCCACTGTAATCCTGTGCAGACTCCCAGGGCCATGTGCGCTGACACACGGTGTTGGGAGGGGGTAGGGAGGAACGGCATGGGGACACACCTATTCTGAAACAGGCTCTTAGTGCATCCTACTTGCTGCTCCAGGGACTGTAAAATCTCAAGGAAAGCAAGAACGTTTTTGCTTGGCACTGCCACTTGCCAACCCATGACTTAGGCATTAATGGCTATGCTTGGCTAACACTCCCTTGGCATCTATTTATTCTCCCCTCTTTTAAACAAGACATGTCAGTGAAGCATGATTGTACTTAATAATTCTCCTTGAAATTCTCTTGCATAGCTACAGCAATATGTGCATAAATGTGTATGTGATATAGTGTTAGGGCATCTTCTTTTCCAAAATTGTACAATTCAAAAAGCCAACAGGAATGTCATATACTCTACATGACACATCCTATGGGCCAGGACCCCCAAAACGTTCAAAGTTATTTATGGAAGACGATTAAAGTTTCCCTCCAAAGTTCCCAGGCAAATGGGCACGTATTTCATTTTCACCCTTACAATAAACTCTTCCGCAGGTTTTGTTTATTTTGAGGAAACATTTCACTTTTTTTTTTCAAGACATGAGGTGTGAATGATGCAAAACAGTATTTGGATATGGAAGCTGGGTGATTTGCATAATGCATTGCTAACCGTGGGTATAAATTCTGGAATGGGATGAACTGAAATCCAGTGCTACAGAATTCTTAAAAACCTAGATCATGAAAATAAAGAGCCCTGCCCTTTGATGGAGTGATGCACACATTCACATTCTGTGTCTAAGAAGGAAAAATTATCCCCACAGAGTTTTGTGAAGAATTTTAAACAAGTGGCTTTGATGTACACCGCTGTACTCCAACTCAGCATTCTGAAGCATAAAGGTCCCAAGTTCTCAGACACAGTCACAGAACACCAAGGAGAGTAAAAATACTTGCATCACAAAAAAGCAGATGTTCCCCCACCCCACCCATGCTGGCCTTCCTGCAGACCCCAAGGAATCTACCTTGCTCCATCTCAAGCCAGAAATCATCCACTCCTCTCCCTTTGGTTTCCAGTGGCATTACCATGTAAGATTAGACCCCTCTTTGAGAAAATAAAACAAAAAAACAAGGTAATAGCGTGAAACAGTGAAAGCAAAAAGAGTCACTTCAGCTTCATGAATCCCCTGTCAGTCAAGCATGATGGTGAAACTGAGTTTGAGAAATGATTTGTCCGAACCTTTGCGGGAAGAATGGAACAGGACCCGAGGAAAAGGAGGGGTAGCCTAGTGATCAGCGCCATCCCTATTACCCTTAGCAATGTGTGTGATATTGAGGCCAGTAATACAAAAGGTTAATCAGGTCCCTAATACCCCTAGGGTCACTTGCATGCTCAAAACTTCTAGACAGATGAGAGCACAGACAGGAAACACACATGTGCACACACACAGGTCCTTGAGGGTGTCACGTTACATTACCTCATACATACACACACAAACACACACAGAGGTCCTTGAGGGTGCCATGTTTTACATTTACACACACACACACACACACACACTGGTCCTTGAGGGTGGCATCCATGTTTTATATTTACACACACACACACACACACACACACACGGGTACCATGTTACATTTCCTCAGCAGCTGTTCCCTATTCTCTACCGCCAGTGAGGCCAAGCCAGCCTAAAATTTAATTTAATCTGCTGTAAGCCCAAGTGTCATGCACTTAGACGGCAGCTAAAAGCACCATTCTCAGATAACTGAATGACACTTGCTAATAATAGCCTCTGCATGAAGCAAGCAGGAGCAGACATTTTGTGAAACTACAGAGACCTGGGCCTGCGAAGGACTCAGCTTCCAGGAGACAGATGCTGGTGAGAGTGAATCCACCTTGTCTCCTGTGGGCAAATCCTGTCCCCATCGATGACCTTGTTTTGAAGTCACAGCAAGTCTTGGCTTTTACTATACAGGGGATGTCTATCCAAGTTCTACCTGCTCCCCACACCTGCTCAGAGCTGTACCCCAGCTCTTCCACAGAAACACCACAGGCTGCAAGGACTCTCTTTTCTTCTGGGAAAATGGAGTGCCATGAGAACAGAGACCCCAGAAGCCATCCTGTTCCATCCCTTCTCCTTAATAGTGCCCTTTCTGGATACTGGACTGAGCTCATGGGTCTTGCTTCCACACAATCCCTTGTGTTTCCTGACCCTGATTCCTGTGGGCCCAAAGCAGGTCAGGTCCTAGTCTTCAGATTTTCAAGAAAACCTCAAATATATACAAATAGGGAACAAGCCATACGTCAGGGCCCGTGTATCCGCCACCAGCTCCACCTGTGCTCGTCTTATCTGCTGCCCCGTCGCTCTGCTGCCTGGAGGGTTATTTAAGCTGGTCCCTTACATCAGATCTTTTCATCAGTAAATACTTCAATATGTATTTTTTTTTAGATAAGGGCTCTTTTTTTCCTTTTAAACACAACCACAAAACCATGACTACACCTAGAAATAATACTGAAGTGACAGCAATTCTTACCCAATAGGGCAGAACAATTCTAAACTCAAAACCACCTTTTCCCATCTGAGTATACATTGGAGGACCCCATCCACCCACACACAAGACAGAAGCTTCCAAGGAAAGCATTCAGAGAAACAGCGTCTGAAAGCATGAGTGACCTTGTTCAAAGCCACTACATACCAGGCCCCGCTCCTGCCCACTTAGGGTGGAATGCACCCTCCAGGGTGCTCACTTCCTTAATTCCCAACCCTGCCCTGTGAATGCATCGGACAAGCAGGCACACTCCCAGTGTTCAGAACTGGTATTTATTTTTCTTCCAAGAAAGACCATGTTCTCTTGGACAGCTCTGCACAGACTTCATTCACAGAGCTCGTCTTAGATCCACAGCTGACTAGATATGTCAGTTATGTTCCAAATGGGTTTTCACAGGTCAAGGTTCTGCAGGCAAGAGCAAATACTATTTTTAGACAGGATAAGGTCACAATGCTTTTAGAGACACTGAGGTCTACAATAAAACCTATTGATCAGCCTTTGGAGCTAGTACTCCAGAGAGACACCGACAGAAACAAAAATTGCCTGGCCGTTTTCTCTATAGACATGATGGGTAAAATCACATTGGACTTAATATCTTTTGGGATATACAGTAAGTAAGTAAGAAGTAACTGTGTACAGATTACTGATGTCCATCTAACCAAATGCAGATGCAGGTCACAGAGAGACTGCCCAGGAACTTGGTGGACCAGGCAGACCTCTGCCAGCAGCTGTATCCTTACACTTACACCTGAGGCTCTCTCAGCTGGGCCATGAGAATGGCAGGCTGTCAGACAAAAGGCTGGCCTTAGCCGGGGCTGAGGAAAGTGGTGTCTCCATGGCTAATGTTCTAAAAACTTCAATACTGACCTAACAGATCATGACAAATTCTAAAGCCCTTCCTTTTGCAGCTGACAGATTGAGATCGATTGATAATACATACTATGGCCATACCACCATGAGCCCATTCAATCTCACCTGATGCTGGACAGATGTGTGTATGTGTGTGTGCATGTGCAAGAGAGAGAGAGAGTGCATGTGCAAGTGTGTGTGTGTGTGTGTGTGAATCTGTGTTTGTATACAGATCTTGTAATGATACTTGATTTGTTTGAGGATTTTTCTTTCTAAAACACACAGTCTTTCATAGGTGTGCCACACTAGATTTCAATAAGAAAAACATCATTCATTGCCAGATGAAACTTAGAGTTAAATTTAGAAAATACACTAACAGAAGCCCAAGAAAATGAATCATAAACATATACACAGAGAGAGGAAGAGGGAGAGGGAAAGGGAGAGAGGGAGAGGGAGAGGGAGAGAGGGA
>NW_021604569.1:6202591-6206221 GCF_004785775.1 Grammomys surdaster
GGAGAGGGAGAGGGAGAGGGAGAGAAGGGAGCACACAACCAACCACTGGGAAGTCTTTCGGCCAAATCCAAAAGTTCACTAGTTTACCAAGGTTTAAACAACAACCCTAAATGATTTACTTACGTCAAATAGGAGCCTTAAGCAAAGCTATTGTTTTAACGGACTATCATAGCTCAGATTTCAGAGATCAACTGCAAGGTCAGTCACTGGCCTCATCAACACTGTCTGTTATCAAAAGGGCTTTATTATTTTGGAAACTCGGGACCACAGGAACCAGTGTGAAAACTGAAGCTCTCCTCATTTATCATTTGCTCCTATCTCAGAGCCCAGCTCAAAAACAAAACATGCCATGGTAAACATAATCCATATATCACATTGTGACAGAGCCGACCGGCAGCGAGCTGGGCCTGCCCTAGCAGCAGCTTCCCACCTACAACACTTGGCTGAGACATCTGCATGATAAGGTAGGGAGAAGAAAGGGCTCTGGGCTTTCCTAAGCTTCCTGTATTGTTGCTGTCTTTTTCCCATGATGCTACCATACATGTATCTGGCCTGATATCTTTCTTTCTGGATTGAATCTAAACTTCATTTTTTTTTCTTCATTCAGAGGGCTTTAA
The DNA here is from genome assembly GCF_004785775.1 of Grammomys surdaster. Classification (NCBI taxonomy): domain Eukaryota; kingdom Metazoa; phylum Chordata; class Mammalia; order Rodentia; family Muridae; genus Grammomys; species Grammomys surdaster. The sequence continues at coordinate 6,203,209 of NW_021604569.1, forward strand.
TTTTAATTTTTTATTTTTGTCAGAGATAGAAGAGCATTTAAAAATCTCAAACAATTTATCATCAGTTCCCTTACAGAGCACATCTAAGGAAAAAAAAACTCAAAACATTATAAATTAGAGAGGCAGTAATTTAAATAAGTTACCTTTTATTTAAGTTATAGATCTCAAGTGTGTCTCTGTCCTACAAAGAATACGCATTTCACAATGGGCTCATTCCCCCTTATTCTGAGCACAGAGGATCATAAGAGAAAGTTTTAGACAATCATTACCCAAAGAATAATTGCAGTTGTTTCTTTTTTGGCACGCTTCTAAAAGCATTGTCTTATATCTGGCTTAATGACATATAAATGGCACTTTCTGGACTGGAGAGAAGGTAGGTTTGTCCATGCTGAAAGTCAGTTGTAAACACAGTATTTAGAAAGATGGCCTGTGAAGATCACATGTCCCAGAACAGGCCATATGCTTTTACCTACATGATGAATTAAAAAAAGAACAGTTCCCTTCAACTTATGCTGTCTTCCAACAGTAACAGAGGGAGAGCCCTGCTAAACACGCTGCATCGGATGCCTTTAACAAGCAAGAATGTGAAACTCCAAGAACTCAGCATATGCAGGCTGTGTCCATACAGAGAAGCCAGCTTTTAGGGGAAGGAAGGAGCAAAATATCATTGAATTCAGCCAGTTAATTGAATTTAAAATACCTGCTTGTTTGAATGCAAGTGACTTTTTTTTTAAAGTGTATTTCTATTTTGATACAGTTAGAGTTGCCAAGGATGAAAAAAAAAAGCAAGATTGAAGAAAATACACATTATATTCTTTGGAGTTTATCAAAAACAGCTTGCGACAATTAAAAGATAGAGCCACGTAAGGTGGAACGTTCTGTAGATTGTCACCATTCCATTATTCTGTGTTTCAGTTTTCCTTCCAGCAATTTGAATGATACCAGTAAGCATCCTACTGCCCACTAGAGCTCCCACCTTTGAGGCAAATCAAGAAAATGCTCAGCCCTCTTTGTAGGTGAGACACACTCAGTGTGTAAATTCCAAAGAGAGAAGGGAGAAAGCTGGCAGGCTGCTTGCCCTGATGAGGCTTAGAGAGCCACCCTGTTCCAAATACCCGATCCACAGACGAGAAAGAACAGGATGCCAAGATGTGACAGAGGGGCGAGAAAGATGGCGCAGCAGCTAAGAGCTCGCCTCCCTGCACCATGGCACTCACAGCAGCCTTTGACTCCAGCTGCAAGAGAATGGGAAGCCTCTGACCTCAGAGGACACCCTCGGTCACGTGCACACACGCACCTACAGTCGCAGACACATCATTTTAAAAAGCAGAGGCATCTTTAATCTTCTAGGAAAATAGGTGTGGTGAGAGGCCAAGGCTCCCGGCGGAGTATAAGCAGGGTCAGAGACCAGATACCCTGGATATCAACCCAGTGGCTTTTTTTGTCTTGATTCTTTTATTTAGATTAATTTAACGTATATGAATGTTTTGCCTACATGCATGTACGTGCACCACGTGCATGCTTGTTGGATGCCCAGTAACTAGCGTTATAAATGGTTGTGAATATGGGTGCTGGGAATTGAACCTGGGTCCTCTGAAAGAGCATATGTGCTCCTAACCACTGAGCCATCTTTCCAACCCTAATGGTGTTTTAATAACAGAGGTTAATACGTCTTGTCAAGAAACACTGTGCCCAAAAGATCTCAGATCTTTATAACCTTTTAGCAAGTCTTGGTAATTTTGCCATTATTTTTATGGGAAAACAAATATAGATCTGTAAAACCATTGCTGGTTTTGTATAGTTATTATCTTACTTTAATTTTTGTTGATCAATCTTCACACAATGGGCAGACTTACTTTCTAACACAAAGCTCACAGCAGGAAAGAGGGTATATGGCTTGCCTCCCCCAAATTGCCTTTTTTCTATAATAATGATTTTATATCCTAGGTTCAGCATAGGCATGGGGGCTCTCACCAGTGACTTCTGCAAACGCTAGATAGGATTGAGTTCCTAAGTGTAGTGATTGGATCAAATGCAGAATTTCGTACTTATAAGTGAAGTGTTCCAGCAGGCAGCTACTAGTTGGCTTTATTCTGCTCCTTCTTCCTCAAAAGATTTTTAAACAGTGTCCACGTTTTTAAAAGGTTTTCAACTTTCTGTTGTCCCCATCAAAGAATCAATCAGACAACATATATGTTTACCCTTTCTCATTTGGGACCTGTGCATTAATTACCACAGATTTGTCTTCTACGCCTTCCTCACCCTCTCTCCACCCAAGACAGCAGTCCTCAAAAGCATCCACAAAACAAAAATGTATGGGGTAATTAAATGGATATTTGTAATTAGAACTTAATAATTTGCATCAGGGACAAATGAGCTCTGATTTTTCATCTGCAGCGCATCTCGATTAGCCCAAAAACAGTGTAATTTGGTGGTTTATAGGCCTCCTCTCAGATTATGAAACAATGCCAAGCCTTTGGTCTGTGTCTGTGTCAGGAGTGTGTTAAGGAAAAGACACAATGAAAATGTTTGACAACATGAAAGCAGCCATAAATTACATGACAACTGTGTAAAAGTCATGATGAGACAAATAAAGGACTGACCTATAATGCGCCTGACTCGTCCTGACACACAGGACTCCCTGCACTAATGTCTGTGCATCCAAGGAGTTCTTAAGCGGGGGAACTACTTAGTGCCAGAAACATTGTAAATTATCAGTAGTCAACAGCATTGATTTTTAGTCGACATTTCAATCAGGTTGAAGTAGAAATACTGCCCAGTTCATCCAGTAGACTCCTAGCCAGTCCGTGGCCCCTCTGAGGTCTCCTCTGTCATGGCTTTGTTAAATTTCTATTGTGCTCAACATTCAATATTTATTGTAGCTTTGCCACATCCAGGCACTTGGCTTGAAGGGTCACCAGCCTGCCTCTTGTGACATTAAATTCATGCTTATTTTTAAGGAAGGCAGAGAGAGAGAGAGAGAGAGAGAGAGAGAGAGAGAGAGAGAGAGAGA
>NW_021604569.1:6206231-6210012 GCF_004785775.1 Grammomys surdaster
AGAGAGAGAGAGAGAGAGAGAGAGAGAGAGAGAGAGAGAGAGAGAGAAGGCTACCATCAGCGATCTGGCCTGATTCTTAAGGGAATAAATAAGCCAAGAGGTAGCAGGAAAGGGGGTGTTGTAAAGAACCAGATTCTTTGTATCATTTTGCTTTCCAGTCTACAAGTCCCAACAAATAAAACCAAGGGTTTCTCTTCTGGGGCAATCCTGCAGCCCCACTGAGCTCCTGACCTGTAATAAACAGGTACAGACACCAGAGATACAAGGTAGCAAAGGTGAAGAGAGCGGGAGGCAGAGCCTTGAACAGAAGTCACTGGAGCTGTACATGCTGCCAGCCAACAGAACGGAAGCCAACATGTGGAGCTCTTTGCTGTCCAGTGTACTCAACAGCCACTGCTATCCCCACGACCAACTCACAGGATCACCTGGGGACAGGCCAAAGAAAACATTCTGGTGGTAGATCTGAACAGTCTCCTTGGGGAGAAGCAGAGCTTCCCAAACTGTACCCCCTCTGCCAGCCTTCCCGTTCCTTCACATAGTAGGTGCTTCTAAACAGGTGCAGTTGTGTGAATGAACGGGGGCTGGGAAGAAAGCACCATTGGGTTCTGGGATATGTTAAATAATCCCTTTACAAGAAGCCTCGGGTCTTGCTTCTGCAATTGTTCATAGTGTGAGCTTTGTGTGGAACAACTGGGAGAGAGCTTGGTGGAGCTAAAACTTTGCCTCAGGTAAAGCCAGAGAAGATTGGATGGACTTGTTGACCCTAATTTCTAGTCAAAACTTCCCTCAAATCTTGCCTGCCTTCCCGACTTGCCCAGCCCTAACAGGTCTTCAGCCAGAAACAAAACCTCCTTGAAGCAGATTGTGCCCCCATTCCCAATCTCCCCAGGAACCACTCCACCACACACACACACACAAGTACTCATGTACACACATGTACATACATGCACACACACACACATACACACACACACACACACACACACACACACACACACACGCACACTATAACTCTCACTCTACACACCAGGTAAAGGTGGAAACAAGGAAACAATTGCCAGACTTCAAGGTCCTCAAAAGCCCATTTGGTTTCTTGGTCATCCCCACTGTCATCCCCTAACCAAGTGACACAACACCAGGTAATACTGTCTTCTCCTACTACACAAGACTGTCATCTTTTTTTTTTTTTTCAGTTTTTCGAGACAGAGTTTCTCTGTGTAGTCCTGGCTGTCCTGGAACTCACACTGTAGACCAGGCTAGACTTGAACTCAGAAATCCACCTGCCTCTGCCTCCCAAGTGCTGGGATTAAAGGCGTGCGCCACCACTGCCAGGCCGCAAGACTGTCATCTAATGTCTGGCTTCTTCTGGATAGATGTGAAGCAAGGATTTAAAAGCCGTGTTCTCATGCCCTGGACAGTTCTCCAGTATGCCTTTGACACCCTGCCAGAGAGTAGACAGAAAAAGTCTTCCCTTTTCCTGAAAACTGGAAAAGAAAAACCTGACCACAGAAGCTATGGGAGAGCCAGCTGCCCAGCAGCAGGGCTCCCTGCCCAATAGATATCAGTCACACTGCAGAAGGCTGCGATGCTACTAAGACAGGTAACCCAAAAGGACTCCATCAAAAGATTGCATCTTAGGTAGCTAGGGGCCATCAAGGAAGTTGCCAGCCTTTGATGGGTCTCTGTCTTCTCCCAGAATTAATGGCACCAGCAGGAACACTTCTCTTAGGCGCTATAGCTGCAGCAACAGCATAGCAGATGTGGAGGGACACAGCAACTCTCACGTGTGCACTGGAGAAGGCGCGCATCCACGTGTGTGGCATTGGATTTGCTTCAACTCTGTCTTACCTGTTCGATGAACCCTAGAAAAAAGCAAGTTTAGGTTGTCTTCTTTTCACACAGAGGTAAAATGACTTGCCAAATTCTCCAGCCAGTTGGTGAAGCAGAAGTTCGAACCCAACATAAGTACCTACATCCATCACACATACAGGAGCCTACTCCTCATAAAGCAACAAGTGTCTGTGAGAAAAGGAGTGAATGCCCATGCACGGTGGGAGCATCACTGTCTCATCAGATCCAAAATGGCTACTGACCTGTCCCTACCTGGGGCTCCCTCTCCCCACCCCCACCCCTGGCTGCTCCCAGACTCATCCTCCACTTCCTTACCTCACAACTACGGCACTCGACTAAGACCCAGTTCTAACCCTGACTTATGGTTATCACTGTAACTGGCCTTTATCAAGTGTCCTGCTCTGAGCACAAGGACTCCATCCATCCTCAGTGGGATGCTTGCATCCCCAGGAGGCAGGTGCTACAGTTTTCCCTCACTTTACAGTTGGGGAAACTGAGGCCTGAAGAGACAAAATCTGTTCAAGGTCACATCACTAGAAATGACAGTGTCTCTCTACCCTCAGTCTACTGTGTTTCATGTGCTCAGATGCTGGGGAAGAAAAGAGAGAAGATGAAACACATTTTTAAGGGCCATTTTCCCCTTTTGGTCCTGCTTCCCTTTCTTACCAATTCAATTACAAAGACATCCTAGTGGAAGAGGATCAGACCACATCTAAGACGGAATTTTGTAGGTGGCTATTGGATGAGCCCACAGGCCCCCAAATTCTCCCAATTTCTATTTGCTACTAAATAAGGAGATTTCTTTTTAATCCACCTCCCTATGAGGCTGGGAATGGAAATGTAGATTCATCTCATTTTATAGAAATATTTAAAATGATGTCTTTGCAAGGATAGGATGAGAACATTTAAAAAAAAAAAATGTGAACAGCATTTCAGACAGGTCCCTAAACCACTTGGAAGCCCTAGTGTTTCCTAGCTGGAATTCGACAAGCCCAGCTTCAGCCCAGCCTCAGCCCCAGCAGCGCCTCTGGTGGGAACTGGAACATGCCTCCTGCCAGCACATAACAGGGAAATTCAATTACCTCCCTGACTGGTGGCAGGGGGGCCAAGACGGCACATTAAAAGAGCTAAAAATGTCAGGAAGTTATTGGGCTGATGGGTCATGCTTGCCAACACTCATATGTGGAATGCATAATGTCACAATAAGCTCAAAACACAGAAACAGACCAAAAAAAAGATAAGATAGTCAGAACAAACTCAGCCCCAACACATAGGTTTGCCATCAGCCCTGTGTGGGAATGCTGGGCTGCCAACGAGGGCACGTTTCCCACCCCTAGACTCTCTGGGCCTTTCTCTCAGATTATCTTTCTCAGCCACCAAGAGATTAATTCACAAGTGCTTTCCAACAAGTTCAACTTCAGACACTTAAAAAAAAAAATGTTTCCATCAATTTCCTACTTGCATACGCAGGCCCACTAGACACGCCCTAGCCAGCAGCACCCAGAGGATTACACACATGGTCTCCCAGCACACATAACCCTTTGGATCCCAGTCCCTCTGGGTGCTGGCATCATCACCAGTCTTTATCCCCTCAACGGCAAGCCAGGAAAGATGATAGAACCTGTGTATGTAGCCAAAAGACTAGCCTCAACTGGTTCAGATGGGGGTAAAATTGAACTGTGTGTGTATTCTCTCTCTCTCTCTCTCTCTCTCTCTCTCTCTCTCTCTCTCTCTCTCTCTCTCTCTCTCTGTGTGTGTGTGTGTGTGTGTGTGTGTGTGTGTGTGTGTGTATCTTTTGCCTTTGGCCAAAAGACCTAAGAGCATTTGATGTACAGTCAGCAGGTATTTAAAAAAAAAGAAAGAAAGAAAGAAAGAAAGAAAGAAAGAAAGAAAGAAAGAAAGAAAGAAAGAAAGAAAGAAAAGAAAGAAA
>NW_021604569.1:6210112-6238286 GCF_004785775.1 Grammomys surdaster
TGTGTGTGTGTGTGTGTGTGTATCTTTTGCCTTTGGGCAAAAGACCTAAGAGCATTTGATGTACAGTCAGCAGGTATTTAAAAAGAAAGAAAGAAAGAAAGAAAGAAAGAAAGAAAGAAAGAAAGAAAGAAAGAAAGAAAGAAAAGAAAGAAAATGGGGGAAGGAAAACACTGAAAAAGCCTGACTGCGCTGGGGCCCTGACACGCTCTCATCTAACGCCTGGCCCACGGCCAAGTTCATCTGTTAATGGACAGCCACAGTCCAGCCCAGCCCCTCCCCCCACCTTCCCTGCCCCTCCCCAAAGTCTTCTCTGTTCTCCTACCTCTTTGGAGCTCCTAAAAACTAGACATCGATTATGTCTGCGCTTTCCCCTTTCTATTCAAGATAAACAAAGTGCTTCAAGTTCAAGGCGCACCCTGGGACCCTTGACAAAACAATCTATCATTCTGTCTGCTAAACCAGTCTGGCTACACCATGGCCAGGGAAGCAAAGCTCCGACGTACAATTTCCCTTTGTGCTCCCTCCCTCTTGCCACTAACCTTTTCTTTACCATGTTCTCCAGAGCAGATGGACTTGACCACTGTTGCTTAAGCCCCTCCTGGCAACCTCAGAAACTGAAGAGAAGAAAGAAGCTCCTGAGTGCCCCTCCCCCCTCTGCCATCCCACACACACCCCATCTCCTTAGACCCACACATCCTCCACTGTCACCCAGATAACAGATGAAATGCAGAGACTGCCCCTTCCTTCATTCCCTGCAAGAATATTTTCTGTGAGTTTTGTTTTAAATCATATCCATTAATTTACCCTGACTTGCAATTAAATGCAAGCACACTTTTTACAACCAGTACGGAATGTATTAATTATAGCTACAAATGGTCAAATGAGAGCACAGTCCCTCCTAAAAATATTAATAAAATGCATAATAAATAATATTAATGAAACAAAAATAGATTCATAAGCCTTGGCCAGGACTTTTATTATTTCAAGAAAGGGGAAGTGCAGCCAACGAAACTCACTCCACACACTTTGGCAGAGCTCTGACCAACCACCACCATTAAACTCTAAAGAGTGTGTTTTGGCTACACTCTGAATCCAGGGGCGGGGAGGGATGAAGAGGCCACCATGAGAAGCTGATGGCCCTTATACCCAAGACAGGGTTGGAAACACATTGCCCACATGGTTAAGAAAAGCTAGCCCAAGCTGGTTCGCCTTCCTAAGACAGGTCCAGTTAACAGTTCAGGCCTCCGCCCCCTTCCTGGCTCCACAAAATAGACAAATGAAAGCCCCAGGCCACAGTAAAGGGTCTTAGCTAACTTGAGTCTCAGGATTCGGCATCAGCATCAGGCTCAAGGCATTGTATCCTGTGCTAGTGCTGGACATTGTCCCTGTCACTGGCCAGAGCAACCAGCCTCATCACCAGCATCACCAGCAGCCTCTGCCTAAGCCCAGCACGCTCTGCCCTGCCCCTCCCCCCAAATCCAACACACCCACGAAACAATTGAATCTAATTAAGATGAGGAGGAAATTTGCATTTTTCCTTTCACTGTACCCCTAGTAATCACACAAGTTCTTCAAATTTTGAGAATTTTGTTCCTCTGCTAATTATTTCCGTCGTTTTGCATTTCAAGGCACAAAGACAGTCTAGCTCACTGGTGGTCTATTAATAGTTTGAAGTTTTGTGCTCCGAAGAAGGTAGGGGTGCCCCCCCACACCTTTTAAATTATTCTGTCATTTCCAGTTTTGTAAAAAGAATGGTTTGGGGGGATTAATTATGGGTTTGCTTTGGTTTTGTTTGAATTTGATTTTTTGTTTGTTTTTTGGAGTTTTTTTGGGAAGGGGGCTTGTATTCTCTCTTTTTTGGTGATGATGGTATTAATATTTCCTCAAAACAACAGCTTCTGCATCGTTCTGCATATTCGAATTTAATCTTACAGTAGTTGCTGTCTGCCTGGCTTATTGATTTATAGAACCATGATATATAATAAAAGAAAGGAAAAAAGAAAGAAAGAGAGAAGGAGGGAGGGAAGGAGGGAGGGAGGGAGGGGGAGGGTGGGAGGGTGGGAAGGAAGAAGGAAGGAAGGAAGGAAGGAAGGAAGGAAGGAAGGAAGGAAGGAAGACAATTCCTTGGCACAAGTGTGTGTTTACTGATCAAACTTCAGATCACGTGTTGTTCATTATGACTTTACTTGAAATTGGTTTGCCACAGTGAGATGGACACACTTCATGTACCTTCCCCTCCACTCCCTTTAAGGACTTTGAAAAACAGTCCAGTGTCTGTAAGGTACATTTAAAGCATGAACTGACTTGGGTTAAGACAATGTTTCAACATCTGTAAATTCTCTCATAAGCTCTTTCTGAGCAGCTTATACAAAGCCACACATGATTTTTAAGGAGTTAATGAGATTGTCCTACCAACAAAATTTAATGGTGATTTAAGAAATTCTAATACTTTTCACTTCCTTCCTCCAGAATCATTTGTGGACTTGACATTTATGCGGTTTCTCCATTACATAACAATCTACCCTGGGTGCGCTAGATCATGCCAATCTATTAGAGGGAAATCTGTACTCCATATAAGCAGAAGTTTCCAGTCGGTTTTGACTTACCATTATGTCTCAATGTAAAGTGTTATTGTAGCGGGTGAGAAACACGGCTAACACGGCTACCCCATGCCTACGTCTTTACCTCTAATACCGTCATCTTTCTTACTGCTTCTAGGGCTGTGTCAGCATTTACATTCCTGGAAGTTAAATAAACCGACATGGCAGAACTCCTGGATAGACTGAATAATAAGGCTTGAGATGACTAAACTGTTTACCTCCTGCCTTGTTAGGATCCCTTCCTTGTAAAGTTTGGGGGAGAAGCAGACAGAAGGAATGGAGGGGGTTGGAGAGAGGGAAGGGGAGAAAGAGAGAGGGAGAGAGATTTACACACTGGTTTCCACATGTCACAAAGACCTTGCTATCCACAGCCAACAATACTGAAGCAGTGTCTGAGTTATTCTTACCCATTTTGTGTTTTCTCCAATGCTAAATCACCTGTGCACCTCCTTGTCCAGCCTCCTCTCACCCTTCACATAAAAATATGAAGGGTTTTTTTTTATTTTGCCCGTTTTCAAATAGCAAATTCTCCATTAGATTTCATCATATCTTAGTAAAGCAATTACATCAAGAAAATGATAGTGCGTGTGGAATCAATTATGCATGCAGTTGGCCGGAGACCAAAGGCTGTGAAGTTGGAGAGGGCAGAATCGTTCGACACACACAAATAAAAAGGCCCTGCATCTCACAGATGGACCCCATCAGTTCATCTTACTGCCTAAAAAGTTCATGCACTTAATAATTTATTTGTGTTCTGGATACTGTTTCCCAGCTGAATATTAACAACTTTGAACTGAAGCATGCTTTTAGCATGGTATGGGTAGAAGTCACAGTAGGGCAAGGCTGGAGCCCTCAGAGGTGAAAATTACAGTTGTGTCTCTCATATTCTCTTCATTTTCCATCACAATTTATCTTCTTTCATTAAACATTCCTTTTAATCAGAATATCTGCCTCAGTGTTCTGATTCTGCTTGTTAACCAGTGGTAAACTCGTAAACCAAAGACGAGCATCAATAATACAGCAGGGGCTACTCCACGGCAAAAGCAATGCCAAATTCCCAGGCTCTCAAAAATCGGAAACCGTTAGTTAACACCTTGTTTTCACGACAAGCAAGGCCCTCGTACACCTGGGGGGAGGCACGGGGGGGGGTGTCTCGAGGCCCCATTTACTTTGGCAACTAGGAGAAATCACAATAGAGCCCAGAGCAGCAGACTCACTAGACCTACAAGATGAAACAGCCACCCTAGTCCAGTTTTCAGCCACAGATGAGTTATAGTCATTTATTTAAAAGCAACCAAGGCACCTTCCAAAGGTTTGTCCCTTTTCCCTTCTGAAAGAGGAGCCTGATGTCACAGTGCTGAAATACCAGGCCTCCCTGCCACCAAACTACCAACAATGAAAGCTGCCCAGCAGTGTCTGGGGAGAAGAGACAGTCAACCCATTTTTCTGAGTGTCTCTGGACAGGTCTCAATCACACACTTAAATTTTACAGTCTCTCCCCCAAATGAGAACAATTTCCAGCCAACACGTCCACAAACTGTACTTAACGTTAAAAGAAAACGGATAAAACAGATGTAATTACTCAAGGTTAGACTTCTAATTCCTCAATTCACTAAAGAAAACTTGGCAAGAAGATGCATCATTTTGCTCCTTTCTACTGGGGCATCTGAGGAGGAGAGCCACTGAGGCAGCTAATACACAAAACATGATCAAAAGTGATTAACAACAGCTTCATATGCAAATTGCATTAATGAAGGAGTGCAAAGTCATCATGTAAATTAAATATGTCAAATCTCTTGGTGAACTTTCAATCTTGAGAAGAAAAAACACTGCTTTAATTTTTTTACATCATCAATTTTGCAAGATTGAAAATCTAAGAATCTTGGTGTTATAAACAATTTTCACCTTTTTTTTCTCCTTCAGCAGGCTGACAGGCCGGCCTGATGTGCACCGAATGTACATGTTAATAGGCCAATCAAAAATGCAAAACAATTCGCAATTACTGGAAGGACCTAATGGTCATTAGAATTTACAACTAGGTAATGAACTGAAGTCTGCCCACACCATGCATATTCATAAAGCAATTTAGCCTTTGAAGATTAAAGAAGTGCTTAAAATTCAAATGAGCTTTAGCAAATTATCAGTAAGATTCATCCAAAAAGCAAAGGGTTTTTCTTCCTATGATTTCCTCATTTTTTTAATGCAAAATTGTTATATCTTCCAGACTGAGCTTAAACTAAACATAGAGCCTCTAGTCAAGCCAAAGGGGCTAAGAGACAGACAGAGGCTGCAAACATCGTTACGGACTTTGTTCATAAAACTAAGCCCTTAAGAGCCAAACCTATCTCTAAACATGGTAATTTATCAAAACCAGCCCAGAGTTGCTCACAGGCAACAGTACCCAGTCCTCCAACAGCACAGATTACCACGCGTTCCCCGCCCTCCCAGAAAGCCTTTTCCCCCTCAAGTTGCCTCTCCTGTGTAAACATCCACTGTGGTAGAAAAACAGCTTTTTCATCGGCTTGGAGTGGCATGCCTTTTAGAAGTTTCTGCTTCCAAGGGGAAGGAGCAAGAAGGGAAAGAAATGGAATACGAGGCAGAGAGCGCTGTCTGGCTTACTTCTGGGAACAAGCATCCTGTCCTTTGGTATTTGTCACCCTGACTGCCCCCTTTCTGCACTGGAGGCACTTAATTCAAGAGGAAGGGGTCATGCAGACATCAGCTGACATTCAGAAGGTTGTGTGTCCACCCACCACCAGCAGCCCACCCCAGTCAGTAGGAAGCATCCTGGGAATTTGGATTTTCATGCTTCCCAATTACCAGACTGGAGAAGCCTCTCCTTGCATGCTGACACCTCACTAACATTTTTTTTAAAAATGCCTAGGGGCAGAATTCCCAATGTATCATTCTACCCACATCCCCAAATATCACCCCCAGATGTGTGTTCAAGTCATACTCCAGCTAGTGGACAAACACACTGCCCATAGCTTTTCAAGGGCCACATGGCAATGTTGGAGGCTCCACTGGTAGACCCTAAAGGCTCTGTGCTGTGGGGATTTGTTTGAACTTCTCACCACTCTTGTCTCCCCTTCCTCCGCTCCCTCATCACTCTCTCCGACTTTTAAAATAGCCAAAACTTACCAAAACTTGTGGGTGCTTTATAAAGGAAAAAGAGGGGACCTCAGTTCCAAGTCCTGGCTCCTTGACCCATACTGTCTCATCCAGATTTAATGTTTATCAGAAATAATAGGACACAGGGCTGGATGGAACCTTCATTCACAACCATCTGTATGAGCCACAGGTTCACAGTCCTGACCAATTCTGTTTGACACTAATGTTACTCTACATGAGCGGAGTTCAGTGAGTGCCAAGATGGGAATTGACAGGGTAAATCAGAATTAGATTAAAAACAAAAGTTTAGAGGCTGATGCTACACTACAGAGCAAATGGGACTTGAAGGCCAAATTTCCCCTAACTGCCTTGGAGTCATTCTCCCTGTTAGAGGGGTTGCCTCCCATCCCCCTGCTGCCCATAGTCACACCAGAGATCGAGAGGCATGCAGGGCTTGGGATAGCCCTCTTTTAATACAATACCTATATACCTAATATATAGCAGTTAACTGTGGTCAGGAGTCTGCAGGCAGCAGGCTGCCCCAAGCAGATAGCAGGGGAGGAGGGCCCAGAGCTGGGACAAGCACAAAAGACAGGTCCAGCGACAATGCCTGCTGTCAGCAACTGAATTATTTTTATACAGGAATTTTTATCTCTATTGTACAAACAAGTACGTGTCTGTGCTGACTTGTTAAGCAATCCACTTGTATGTAGAATAAGGGATTTTTTTCCTGCTTGCTACCAGTCACACAGCTCTAAGATCAGAAGAAATACATAGTCTTTGAAGCTGCTCAAATGTTTTAGTTAAAAGGACAGCAGTTGTTTTCAAAGATCCAAGAGTATCTTTATCAGAATTAAATTTTTCCTTATTGATTTTTCCCCCTTAACATAACAAAAACATAACATGAGAAGGTTACGATTTATTATTTTAAAAAAATTTCAGCCTTGAAATGATTTTTCAGTAGTCAGTGCTCACTTTTAAATGTAAAAGAATAATCTTTTTTAATCTTAAGGTGGGAAGAAGTAGGAGCTCCTGAGACTTTCATTTTTACGTTGGTTAATGCACTGTTTTAAATGTAAACTCAAAGGATTTTTGGCTGGCGCGGGGGTTAAAACAGTTCCTTTTGTGGCCAGCCCCTAAAATGTATGCGTGCCATGAAATCATGACAAACGTGGAGTCGAGAAGAGGGAAGGTTCTATCTTTTGTCCAATGAGATGTTCTGTCTTTGAAACATAAAAGACTAGATTCAGCAAGTCAAACATTGTGTCCAACTAGTTAAGAATCTTCCCTAAAAATTAACAGGTGTGATTGCTTTCTTCAACATTCTTGAATGCATTATTACTTAACAAGAAAAAGAAAGCCTAATGAATATAAATTTGGTGACCTGTGCTTAGTAGGAGGCTTCCCTGTGTGCTTTAGAAAGTTCGAAAACGAAAATGAAGGAAGGGTTGGGGAGGCACAGCACCTGTGTTTGTTTTCACAGCACCGCTTCGGGTTTCGCAGACAGTCCGTTATTGATTTTAATGGGAGTTTTTAATAGGTGAATTTGCCTCTATCTAAAGGCAAGATCAAATTGTAGGTGTAATTGTTCTTCACCAATGTTAACAGCAGTGCGGATAGAAACAAAAACTCATTTTGAGTGGCCAGAGGTCCCCAGGTATCCCCTTCATCAACATACCTGCTCCATGGCCCCATTGGGAATTGCCTGGTGGAGACCGGTTTGGTTCTGAACAACATGCTGCCAAGTCTGTCTAGAGAAGGCACACACACAAGACGCCTTTCTCACCTCTTACAGAAGTCTCTACCTGATCATCTCACCTCTAGGTGAGTATAATTTGTGTTTAGCACTCTTAAGATTTTAGAATTTACCTAGGTAGATCAAAAAGAAGGAAAGAAAAGAGGGGCCAAGGGAAGCTATGGAAGGCCCAGCCTACCTCTGGTGCACATGTCAGCTGCACACAGCACATCGCCTTAGAGGAACAACCTGCCCAAGTAAACCTTCCAGCAGGGTTGCATCATACCTGCTCAGTCCCTGGGGCAAGCCGGGGATGAGACACCTCAGTTCCCTGTCGACAAACTTCTAATTCTCCAGTTCTGGCAGCTTATTTTTCCAAGTGTTTTGTTTCAGGAAAACCTGTGTATTTTTCTTTGTATGTTTTGTGGATTTACCACAACTGGTTCTGACAGCTGTTGATTCTGTTAAATGAACACATTATAAAAATTCTCTATAAAACCTCAAGCAATAACAGACTCAAAAATATAATGGAAAAATATTTTAATGGAGCTCCAATTGAGAGTAGGTTTTTAAAAAGAAGTATAAATAAAGGCATGCGAGTCCTTAAATCAGCAGTGTGTGCGTGTGTGCGCGTGCGCGTGCTCGTGCGCGCACATGCACATGTGGATATGTACATGTGTGTGTGTGTTTAATGAGAGAAGAAGGGTGTTGCAAATCACCACAAATATTTACACTGTAATCCCTTTGTTCGAATCACATACTTTTTAACAGAAAAAGCTGGAACTGTGGCTATTTTAAATTTTAAATATTCAAACGCCTGTAATTAACCATATGAAACAAATTATGTCGCATTTCTCCATACCAGCACATGGGGGGGGGGCAGAAAGAAAAACCTAACTGGTGGTGGACTGACTGGAGGTGGCAGAGTTGAGGAGACAACTCTGCGAGAAGGAATGGATGATGTTTTCATTTTGCTATAGATCAAAGCAGAACAAGACGGGAACTGTAGCATAGCACGCATTCTTCCATCGCTGTCTCTCACACTGGGCTATCTAAGTTTATACAATTCCCTAGCCTAGCTGCATATTAAGCTCGCTGTGTACAGCTTTATTATGGTGCAGCGGTGGAGGAAGCATTAATATTCCAACTCCACATCTGACAGGGCATTTACATGCGCCCATCTGAGCGGCACCTGAGAGCCCCTCCAAGGTGCAGTAACTGTGCGCCTATTGTAAAGGCAAATGAAGCTCACCTATTCCCTGCTGGGATCAGAAGTGACCTCGCCACCCTCCCATGCCTCAAATCCTTCCCTTGCCAACCTAACTCAGTGCCATCGCAGAATGACGAATGAGCTCAGAAATAGACCCCAAGTTACTAACCCTGCTAAGAACAGCAAAATCCTTTGCTGAGATGTTTTAAAAATGCAGAGGGGAGTGCAGCTGGCCAGTAAAAGGCAGGAAGACAGATCCCAGCAAACCCAATATGGAATACGTTACATTCTAAAACTGATTAGAAATACAGTTTGATGTTTACTAGCTTCAGATTGAGTTTGTCATCAAGCATGCTGGCTTTAATAATGCTGGCATTTTAGTATTATTATTATTATTATTTTAAATTTGCCTTTGGTCTCAGAGAACACATGTGGAGAGCTAAAGAATTCTTATTCGTCAGGTTACATTTCCTGGAAATTAAGTTTGTGACAGAAAATGACTCCAGTAGCAATAATATGGTTCGTGCTCAAATTAATCAGGTCATTGTTGTAAAAACTACATGGCAAATTACAAAGGTAAATTTACAGATATTGGCTGGGGCTCCATACCCTTGGCAGTGAAAGGGGAAAGCGGCTTAAGGGTGCTGATTTACCTAGACCACTAAAGGAACAGAGGAGGGATACAGTGGTCAATTTTCTATTTGTATTACAAATAAAAATACCGGTCATTCTCCATTAAATTATATAGTCTGCACATATTTTATGAACTTTATTAATGTCCTCCAAATTGACACATAAAATAAAAACCTGTTTGAAATATTAAAAAAAATGGGCCCTACACCAAAAAATGTATTTTTTTTTCCTTTGAAATAGCAACAGTGCTGACATAGCCATGACCCAAATGAAATCTGAACTAGCAGAAAGGTACCAAAGATCCTTGGTGATTAAATCTCATGGTAAATTGTGGCAAGGTGCCAAACAGGGTCCAGCTTGATGCTAAGTGCTTTTTACTGAGAAGCTAGTGCTACTTACTGTATGTGAGAAGCCCTGGGTCTTGAAGTGAATTTTATCAAGTAGTTTCCATGTGTGATAGAGGATGCAAACACACCAACCAAGGTAGATCAGATAAATGCCCAGTGACATCTTCCATGGGCTCTCCTTCCCCCTTCAATCTTACGTCTTCCCCACAGGAAGGCAAAACTTTCTTACTCAGTGACAGCTTTGCAAAGCCATTTGTCCTATGTCCTTTATTAAGCATCACCAGTGAGACAGGACGAAAATCTAAAATCTGCATTCTCTGTGTGTTATGTGCCACAGTTTATCTCCCCGACATGGGCCAAAGACGGAGGCTCCATTGTGAAACCAATGATTTTCCAGGACTCTTAAATGTGTCATTAATGTTCCCAACTCGCCTCTCTGAGCTGAAGGTACCTGTCCTGACCCAGACTGGCAGTTCTACATCCAGTTGTATTTTTCTAGCCCATGGACAGCCCCACAGTTAAATGCTACACTCCCTGGGAGAAAGGTGTGCAAAGCATACTTCAGCTCCTTGAAAAGAAAGTGCACAACCTGCCCCACAACAAGGAGGGGTTGATTTGAGAAATTGCAGCACTTGGGGGTTTTTGTTTGTTTGTTTTAGTTTTCACAGAATAAACAGAGACCCATTCCTCCCATTCTTGAAGTGAATACATATTTGTGTTTCCAATAAAAGGCCATTTTTACATTAACTGTCTGTAACAGCAGGAGACAGAAGAATGAACGCAATCTCCACATCACACACAGGATGCTCTTCATATCACGTGGACCTATTCTCAAAACTATTATTTCTGAAAGATGCCCAGAAAAATGTGCAATGCCTCTTTTCTGTACTACCCAGAGGGTGACATCTGAGGAACTTTGAGATCCTTAAGATCTTCTATATGTTAGATTTTGTTTTTCTTTTTTGTCTTTCCAAAGTAAATTTAGCAGCCATGCGAGCCACTGTGTTTAATTAAGCTTTCAAAAGTCCTCTAACAATGCCAACAATTGCAGGACACTTCTGCGGCTCAACCATGCAGTCGCTGTGACAGTTCTATTTACAATGTGTTTTAGAGTTCCTCTGACATTGTACTTTGACAAAACATCCAAGCTGCCCATCCACAACCTTTCTCCGTCTTATTTACAAATAGAGCTTGTATGCAAGACTCCCAGTTCCACGAGCATCAGTCTGTGGGGAGCGACCTCACGAACACAGCCTCCCTATGAAAATGCTATGTATTTGTTACAAAACAACATTCTCTGCTCTATGGGTTCTGGCGGTAAATAAACATTTGCCAGTATTTCATTTTGCTTTCTGAATGGCGGTGTTTTCTGGAGTTTGCTGGCACACTGAAAATTGACTTCATAGATCAGTATTTCTTTTTATTCAGAATCATACAGATAAAGAGAAATGAGAAATAAGTAGCCATAATAAGACACTATCATTTATAGTCTCATTTACAATTAATACACAAATGCATCCTCCAGTTTTGTCTGGGCTAGGAATGGGTACAGAGAAGAAAAGGGAAGTTGGCTCTGTAGGCTGAGACGCATGATTGTGGTACTTGCTCTGCCTGTAGGTAACATGCTAATATCATTGCTTTTAAGAATTCCCTCTCCTTAGAGACACTGTCCTACATATCCAGATATCAGCTGCCTTGTGTAGGCATGTGATTTCAAACACCCCAATGGAAATGTCTGTATTCTGGATGTTAGGGGAGGGAAAAACAATTTCCCATCGGTAGCAGCAGGCTTCCCTGCATCTCAGCAGACTTCTGCTTTCCCATTCTGTTTAAAACCTAACTTTATGATAAGCTAATCCTAATTTAAAGATCCCCATGTGCAATGAGCCAAAACTTCAAGACTGACACTGTGAGACAATGTTTGGGGTCTTTTCTGTGAAAGAAAACAGTTTTATAACCACTCATAGTCAATGGGTATTTCACTCATCACAAAATAAAAGACTCAGAAAAATTCAGAAAGCTCCATCAGTCAAAGGCTGCTTCTGTCTCATGTTGGGTATTTGACATGCACACTGATTGACTGGACCACACGATATAAGCTGTTAACAGACATTTAAATTAATACTGCTAAAATGATCTCTGTTTTCATATATATATATATATATATATTTCATATATATATATATATGAATGTCTATAAGCAAAATGGAGAAGCCAGCTTTAGTCAATGCTTCTGGATATAGCTAACATACATGTGTATGTCATAAGAGAACACACACATCCATCTAGTTATCAGGTAAAAAGAATCCTGCTTTGGGAGGCCTGAGCACAGCTAACATGCATGCTACTTTACTGCAGCTCTTAAGGACCCTGTCTTACCCTCCTGTTTCAAAGTTCCCAAATTCTAGGTTTTCCTTAGGAAGACTTCATTCCTGCTTCCTGCCTGTAAAATGGCACAGAGCACACAGTGAACTCAAATATAACTTCTATCATTTCATGAAGCCTTGCCTACCCAGCATGCTCAAATGACTGTCTTTCATGTAGTTGCCAAGCATATTCTTGTAGTCATCCATCAATATATTTCTTCCCCAATACAGACTACTGCTTCTCTCTTTATGACACACAATTCAAATGTCTACTGAATGGTTACTGTTGGGAATCGTAGGAGCCCCAGCATAGAAAAAAACAGCAGGGAGTACACCGTCATCTTTGCAGAACTTTGCTTCAGGGGCACCTGAGGTCCAGAGCATCATAATGTATGTGCAATAGTAGAATGTTAATTTCACTATAGGAATGCCTTAATTCACTACTGTGAATTACGAGAAGTCATGATTCTAGTTACTGACATCCCACTTTGAGATGTGATCATGCTGTATATGTTCAGCCAATACCAGCGTAAGAGCAGGTGATTAAACACCATGAAGGGATCGAGGTGTTGCAATGACTTGTGCGTGAAAGGCTGACCTCACCTGGATCGCATGTGTATACTGTGAGTAAGTGAGACACCTTAGGTAGCTTTCCATTTCAGAGAAACAATGCACCATTAGCCCTGCAAAACATAGTTCAAATGCACACCCTTCCTTTTTTCTCTCTTTTTTGGGGGGAGATTAGATTCTGCTACCATACCATTATAGTTTTTTGAAATGCCATGGAATCATTATGACAACCAGTTAAGAGGGCTATTTCCTTCCCTGCACACCCATGTGGAATCCCAAGTACAAAAGTAAAACACCCTAACTATTTATCGGAAGGCTTTCCTCAGCCTTCAGATTTCTCTTCTAAATGCAGAGGCACTGATTTTCAAACTGGCTAACCTGAAACTGAAAAGCTATTCAGGCCTTCAGCAGTCAGTATGGTTTTAATTCCTGCCTGACAGACACTGTGTTTTGTCTTTTAAAGGAGCAGCTCGATATGTAAATATGATGTTACATCACACAAGCCTTACTCCATATTTGGTGATTTAGCAAGGCTTTGGATCTCCAAAGACGACAAATCCCCTTCCGCCTGCTCTTGCTTCATTAATCATGCCTTATACTTCTGTTCCTTCTCCTTCCAGTCACAAGGCAGCACGTGGAAATGGTCATTGCCATATCCTACAGGGAGGTGAGGGCGATAAAAATCTTAACCTACATGGCTCAGAAGCTAAATGTGGTGGCTTCTAGAAAAATACTCGACGCATGCAGCGTTCCTGGCAAGCAGATTCTTCACTTGACTAAAGGAAAATAGATGAGTATCGTTGAAGAAAGCATAAAAGAAAAAAGAAGATAGAAAATGCCACACTTGATCTTAACGATCAAATTCCAGATTTGGGGGAGGAGCAATGTGACATTTAGCCCCCCCCTTCACTGACCTATTATAGTTCAGCTCATGGTCCAACTGTATCACAGACAAGTTCCAGTAACTCTTGTGACTGACTATCTAACTATCTTTCCAAAAATGAACACACCTGCTTTTGGAGGGTGGGGCAATTCAGAGAAGGAACTGTCTCCCAGATGTGGAAATCCTATCACCACAGAAGCTGCTTTTGCTTTGTCTAACGTGCTAAAGCAAACAGTGTTTTAAAAGCCACTACCTAGTGTTGCTGTTTACCACTAGGGCAGGGAATTAAAGTCCCTCTGTTAGCTTCTAATTCCTTTTCCCTGGAGCTGCTGAGAAACCCACACACCTAGCTACCTCCTTGGTAAAATTAACTGAGAGAGAGAGAGAGAGAGAGAGAGAGAGAGATTGAGCTATTAAATATGTGCATGCATTTTTTTTCCCAAGAAAATTTTTACATTAGGCTAGGGAAGAAACTGTGGAGTCTGGACTGGACATTTGTAAGGGTGACATGTGGCTGTGTAAACCACAAACAAAATCAAGATACATCTGTCAAAACCACATCAGAGACAAGAGAGAGCACAGAGGAGCATTTATCACTGAGCTGAGGAGGCAGGCTGCAGGGAGCAGCCGTTCCTGTCAAACCAACCTTTTGAAATTTCCAACATGCCCTTAAACTTTTCGAGTAAGCATGTCTGTGCGCTTCAGCAACTGCCCTCTCTACTCTGGCCTGGCCAGTCGAAAATGGCATCTTAAAGTCAAGGTCACTGTGTCATCCCACCACGGGGCTGTGTTTAATTACAGCCCCATACAGCCTGACAGCCGGTATGGATCCAAGGCTAGCCCTGGAGCTCAGTTAACTCTTTCTAGCCCTTCAGACTAGTCCTTGGCTCAACTACAGAACCTATGTGGTCACCTTGCCTCTGCTACATCCCCAAGGCCATAAGTGGACACTGGAAACTAAGCTAGGTGTGGTAAGGTTCAACACTTTAAAATGGGAAAGCAAGCAAGGGAAGAGAGAGCTGGCATTGTCAGAGCCAGGTGAGGATGTCAAGTGTGAGTGTACCTTTCCCACCTGCATCTGACTCAGGAAGGTAGAAAACAATTTATTTTCAGAGTTCTGGGCGGAAGCAACGGGAATGATTATTTAACGTTACAAGGCCGCCATAGACAGTCACATGGAGAAATACAGACAGACTTCACCTCCTTCCTGCTTGACTACAACGCCTCTGCAAACGAAAAAACATGCAAACAGCTTTTCTCCTTTGCTTCTCATTTACCTGCTATGTGTTCCTGTTTGGGGCAAATTCCTCTAGATGACGTTGATAAACAATCGTCATCCTCTGGCGTGACCTGGATGCCAACCTCCACAGGATTGGATGCCTTTTTCATCTCGATGGGAGAAGGGGAAGGCGGCTTATCCACACCTTTTTCTAAGCAGAGGCTGCCATTGCATTGTTTCCGTTTGTGCTCGATAAAAATAAGAATGTCCCCCAATGGGAAATTCATCTGGCACTGCCCACAGGTGAGAAGGTCATGGTCCCCTTCTGGAGCTCCCAATGGGCCGTGGTCTGGTTCATCATCTGTAAGAATGGCTTCAAGAGGTTCGGCTGTGGTTGAAGAAACAAAAGCACAATTATTAGGGAACCAGTGGGAAGAAAAAGGGAGGACATACATTCTCAATCCCACCCCTGCCTTACCAGACTAGGACAAGTGTTTATAGCAGCCTCTACATAATACCCAGAAAATGTGTACATAGGCAACACGTGATCTGGAGGGTATCAATAATTAAATCTATCAGTGAGGCTGGCCATCATGTACTAAAGGAGATCCCTCCAAGTTGGATAACTCCAGAGAACACACACACTATAAATTCTTTCTTTAGAAAGAATGCGATTTAATAGTTAACACAAAAATAATAACTACAAGGAGAAACATGAACTGAAACCAATGTTGCCCCCCATACAGTAGGTTGTCTATTGTGCCCAAGATTAGAAAGGAAGGGCAATGAACACAGGCAGCCTTTGTGTGTGGATCTCTGCACACACTGTACACACACGGCCCCCACACAGAAGGCTGCTGCAGCCACACAGGACTGCCACATTTGCACGCAGCCGTAAGGCAGGACTACATTCACCTAGCTACCCATCACAACGAGGTGAGCCTCACACTGCTAACGTCTCTCTGCCCTCCTCATCAACACCACGAAATCCAGGAAACATCACAGTCCCTGGCACGTCTTCCCAAACATGTTCCCTAAATGGATACTTCTGAGTACTTAAGAAAATAAGCCAATTAGTCATGTCTTTTTTCATCCCGAAGAAAAGAATGTCTAAAATATTCTAAATGTGTTTGTGCTTGGTAGCATCCACGACATCGGAGTGGACACCCAAGGTCCATACTTCAGAGGGCTGAGCATCCTTTCTTCGGAGTTGAGACGCTTTACCTAATGTAGTCAAAGTTGACTAATTTTCTGAATGAGCTCCAAAATGCTTCATTATGGGACTATTTCTGCACACATAATCACCAGCAAATGTTATAACAAGATAGACATGCCTTTCTTTCCTTTTTGTCTGGGTTGAGGTTTTTTTTTTTTTAAACTTTGCGCTCCAGCATCTATTTGAGTAGCTTTTATCGTTTTTAACCTTGCAAGTCGAGAAAGGAGAGCTAGAAACTCTTGTTTATACTATCTTAAGAAAAAAAAGAAAAACTAAAACTAAAAAAAAAAAAAATCACAAAATACCAAACACGTGCAGGATGCTGCCAGCTAATGAAAAGTGAAGCAGAAAATGTACAAGTCTTAAACAGTTAATCAGCCTGACCTTCTTTAGCAAGCTGCCAATTTCACATTTAATGAACTTAAAGCCACAGAGAATCAAAAAATAGATTTTAATTTGAGTGTAGAATATTGGAACAGATTTTGATAAAGTGCAAAAATCCAGTGAACTCAGGTTAAATTTATTTCAACCCTACCCAGGCTCGATATTGAGGGGGAAGATCTGGAGTAACTCCCAGATGTGTTAGGTGGAAGAATATTGAGGGAGTCCTGCCTAAGCTGCACCTGGGCTCAAGTAGGACATGTCATAATTTCTAGCCTTTGGTACGCCTCCTAATTTAACATAGGTCACCATAAGAATATGAAGGTTAGGTTATCTCCCTACTAACGGAGGCAACAAAGTAAGCACTTATGTCCCTTCACCCAACGTCCTGATCAAAAGGCAAATAAGGAATGCACGAGCATGCTTTTCAGATAAAGGAGGCAAATGGAGGGACATGCTTCTGCTTTGTGTCTCTCTGTCATTTTTCTCTGCATTTGCTTTCATTTTGAGCAAGTGAGGAGTAGGAAGTCATGATCCATGATATCTGCTATTTGAATTACGGATTTTAAATGAACGTTGGCAAATGTGGCCTTTTCTGTTGCTCCTGTTTAGCTACAAGTTCTGAGGTTGAACGACTAAAAGGCTCAGGGGGGGGGGGTAAAAAAAATTGTTCTATTAAAGGTAAAAGATTTTTGCAAATCCTATCATCAGGATTCATGTTGGGTTTTGTTGTTGTTCTCAGAGCCTGGTGGATTTCAGAACGTATAAACAGTATTTAGGAGCAAAGAGGGTATTCTCTTAGATACCACATAGTTAAAGGTAATTCGGTACAAAATAGACCTGGTTGAAGTCTTCTAAACGTAGTGACTGAACTGATTTACAATCAAAACCAGGAAATGAAGTGGTAATTCACAGGTTGCTGATTACACCTCCACATTTCACCTAATTAATTTTATAGGAGGCAAAGTTCTTGAAAATAACAAGATGATCAAATGTACAGATATAAAACCTGTAACCTCAACATTTTCTATGCTCTTAACGTAAATTATTGCTAATTACCAAGAATTCTATCCTAATGTATGAAATGCATTTAACATTCGTCTCCCTGAAAAACATTTGCCTAGTAATGTGCAAAGAACTATCAAAACGTGTTTTTATTGCTGCTGCTGCATTATTTTTTAAAAAAATTCACACCAAATGGGGCACAAAGAAAATATGAAAATACAATTCTCTTACATCAGCCTAGTGATTTGCATTGACATCTCTCAGGGGCGATCAGCATTTCCTTTCTGGCCATCAGATAATTTCTCTGTATTTTAATGCAAATTCCTCATCCTCTAAAAACATTCCTAACCTCAGCCATTTTACCCCCTCCCTTCAATTCAACTCCATCCTAATTCTCCCCTACAATACCACCCTTTCTAAGCTTGGGCCTAACTCGGTACAAAGCGGGGAGTCCTCGATTGAAGTGGAAGGGAGTGGACAAATCATCACAATAATTAGCCGCGAATTCTCTCTACAAGGAGAGGAAGACAAAATAAAATGCTTCTGCTTTCAGCAAGAGAGACGGGACGGCCTCAGTGTCCCAGCGACAGCCGACCGATATATTTATATATTCATGTTTATTTCTCTCTTCTCCCACTCCTCCCCCCCCCCCGCGCGCCCGTCTTCCCCCTTCCTCATTACAAACATAAAAAGAGACAAAAATCCTTGTAAGAAATGTTGGGAAGAGGCAAGGAAACCAGGGCTGCTGAGGGAGGGGGAGGAGAGAAGGGAGCTGTGTCTCCCAAGTTTGCTTTCCAAGTGGATTTTTCTACACGCGTTAAAGCAAACCGAGGCTGAAAATCGGAGAGGCAAAGCAAAGAAACAAAAGCAAAGCCAAGGGCTGCAGGCCCGGGGCCAGGGCCCTGCGGGAGTAGGTCGCGCAGAAAGTGAAGTTGGGCGCCCGGGCTCCGAGGCACAAAGCAAGCAGCCTCCTTCCAGGCTGCAGGCTCCGGCCGCGCGCGCTGCGAACACGTGCAGCAGCGGCCTCCGGGCCCGCAGTCCCAGCTTGGAGGTGGCGGGTGGCCGGGGGACTCGGCTGCTGCCTCCACGCCCCTGCAGCCCGGCAGCCGCCGAGCGCCGGTTCCCTGAGCTGGCCAGTTGTTGGGAAAAGGAAGTAAGGTTTGGAAAACTGAGCTGGATAGCCTATCCAGTCTTGGCTTCCTCGCGCACACCCCGAGCGCGGGTCCTGAAATTCATTCTGTGTGCACAGGCTAACACTTTTACTTTGGAAGATCTGTGCAAATGTGTTTTCGCCCGCAATTCCGGGCACCGTGTGCGCGCCAGGCGGCGACCGCGGTTATTCATTATTAATGACGCTGCTAGCCCGCATCATTATGATGATAACTATTACTATTGTTGTGATTTCGGGCTTCCAGGCGAGAGCTGCAGGAGGCGGGGAGGGGGAGCGTTGGGTTGCCAAGCCGTCCGGTACGCCTGCGGTGGCCGCAGAGACCTGCGCTCTGCGCGGGGATGGGGGTGGAAAAAGTGAACCTAGAAGCCAAGGGCAAACTTGCCACATCCCTGTGTTCGGCCATGCCCCTAAGCTCGAGAGAGCACTCTCCATCCCTCGCCACCAAAAATGCATTCCCTGAAAGGACCCTAGAGTGCACCCGGCTCCCCGCCGGGAGCTCCCGGGTCCTCTCGCACGTGGGGGTGTCGACTGCGCGCCCCAGCGCTTCTCCCCGGCCATAGCCAAACGCATTTTTTTTAAGTCAAAATGAAGAACAAAGACCTAAGGGGTAATGGGGGGTGGAGAAAGGGAATTCATCCTAACCGTTCTTTGCCCCCCACCCCCACTCTCCCAACGTTCGACCCTCCCCCGCGGAGAAATGCTGGGCAGGGGGGTGGGGGAGGCTCTGGTACAGGTTCAAGTTCGTGGAGCTTTTCTTGATCTTGTTCTGCCTCCTAGCGACCAAATGGCTCATTCAGTCCACGTAGCTGAGGACCGGGCTGGGGGTTGGGGGGTGAATGGGGGGTCCTAAGGACCGGACAGGCTCCTCTCCTTTAAGCACCCAGAAAATGAAAGAAGTGATCCCTGCACATACCCCTCCATCTGGCCTCCTAGTCCAGTGTCCTCTCTGGGACAGAAGCAAGACTAACCCTCCCAGCCTGGAGAGTCCCAGAAGAGACCCAAGTGGGAGGAGAGTACTAAGCAGCTCGGACTGCGCCTCCCAGACTGTCCCTCGCGCCCCGCATTGCATCCTTCCGAAAGTCCCAATGTCCCGGCTTTCCCGAGTCCTGCGAACACTGCCCTTCCTTCCCGCCGGTACCTGGCCGGGCTGTAACTTCACACCGTCGCGCGCCGCGTCTGCTCTGTATCCGGCGCGGCCGGTGGGAGTGGGGGCGGGGGAGAGCGGCGAGGGAGAGATGCGCGGGGGTGGGGAGAGGGAGGGCCCCGCAACGTGCCAGGGCGGGGGAGCTTCCGAAGTGTGTGACAAGTTCCAGGGCCCAGAGGGGGAAAAAATTCAATTCCCAATGAGCACCCCTCCCTCGACAAATGCAGAAGAGACATAGGGGGTCCTTCAAGCTTTCATCGAAAATTAAGAATCATGAGTGAGAAAGGAGGGTTTGAAGGGGGGGTTTGGGGGAGGCTCCATGCCTTTCCATACTGGACTCAAACTTTCCTAAGTGCCCACCACCCGCCTCTCCCACCACACCTCAGGTGGAGATAATCGTCACCGCCACTAACACTTTACAGAAACTCACAGTAACCCCTGACCAAGACAGGCCCAGGGTAGAGGGCAAGAACTCAAAGGTGGGGCTCTCTGAGTCCGGGGACCCTGCACCCCCAAAATGCATACTCAACACACTTCTTCTGCCCCGCCCCCTCCTCAACCTAGCCAAGAAACTGCTTTGGTCCAAGAGGCTACTGGCCAGATTGGGGGTTGGGGGGAGGGAAAGCACGTGGTAACCTCTCAGTCGCCAAGAGTTAAGGACAAGAGGAATCTAAAAGAATACCACGGGTGTAGTGGAGAGGACTAGCAGAACTCGCCTTTACATCTGCTTTGCAAAATAAAAATGTTTTGCAAAACCGAGTTTCATCCAGCAGCTTTCCCTGTCTGAGAGGTCGGTAGGAGGGTTGGGTATTGTGCTAGGGGCGGACCAGAGCGCAGGCCGGGCTGGCGGAGTCGCAGCGTGGCCTGCCGCCGTGCCTGGCGGGTGGGCGGCGAGCGCCGGGTGGGCGATCCCGACTCCAGACTGGGGCACAGCGAGGTCGGGCGAGGCCCAGCCGCTGCGGCCGCCTGCTCCGGGGCTGCCGCGGCGCGCTCGGTCCTCTGTCTGTTTGTTGGCAGGAGGCTCCCGCACACGCGGTGCTTGTAAACATTCAGACACGAGATTTTTCCCAATCAAAATCCACTTCCACTTTTTTTGAAAATCTTCCAAAAAATAGTAAGAGGAGGGAGTTCCTCGCTCCCTCTCCGTGCCGCCGGCGCTCTAAGTTTGCAGCGTGATGGGGTTTTGGGGAAGGGGTGTCAGGGATTTTTTTTTCTTTTCCTTTTTTCCCCCCTCTCTTTCCTCTATTAAAGACTGTGGAGTTTCTGCAGGGGTGGGGGTGCGAACGAATCGGAGGAAGGAGGTGAAAAACACGACTAGCAAAACGTTTGGCTTCTTTGGGGGAGCAAGAAATTGTACATTCTCTTGCCGTTACTTAAATTTATTTTTATTTATTTTGCGCATCTTCGCCTGGTCTCCTTCAGGGCTCACCCAGAAGGGGCGGGCAGCAGCAACCCGCCGGCGGAGACTCCTGCGCCCTCCCTCCCTCTACCGCGTGCCCCTGGCTGCCTACTCTCTCGGCCCTTGCTCCTGCCCTTCGGCAGCGGCGGCGGCGCAGGAGGGCAAGCGCGAGGAGCCGGCACAAAAGGCGGCGGGACAAACACCCACCTCCGGCCGGAACAAAAGACGGCAGCGCCGAGCGAGACTCCGGTCCTTCCCGGTCACCCGGCCCTCCCAGCCGCCGCAGCCCCTCTCTCTGGACTCGGCTCACTGGGAAGCGCCGGGGACCCTCTTCTACAGTCCCACTTTCGTGAGATTGTGGGGGTGACTACTTTCCTCCCACTGCACACTTGACCGTGCACACGTTAGCGTCCTGAGGCCGGTCTCACCTCTTTTCTCCCCAGGAATTGTTTTTTAGACTTGACTCCCTCCCTCCCCTCCCTCCATTTTCCTATAGTGAAGTGGAAACAGCCCCCCTTCCTTCAAGCTCCCACCCCCAGGTTTGCATGTGAGTGTCCGCGTCCTTAGCATTGTTCATTATTTTTGCAAAACTAGGGTAGAAATCATTGCATTCCTTTTTGAAAGAAGAAATAAAGCGGCGGAGAGAAGGAAAGAGGAGGAGTCAATTTTTTATAAAAATTAAAAGGTGCGTGCCGTCTCAAAAGTGCACACGGTTCTCGTTCGAGAGGGGATGAGAGGCTTTTTCCCTTTTAATTTCTTTTTACTTCCACTACCGAAGGTTTTTCACCTGAAAAAAATTTAATGCATGCACACACCCCTCTCTTAACCTCACTCTTGCTTAGCGTCCCGCGCGCCCTCGTGATTATTAATAATTATTATTACTATTATTGGGTTACTTACGCGAGAATTCCCGTTTGCTTAAGTGCTGGGGTTTGCCTTGCTTGCGGCGAGACATGGTGGGCTGCGGGGCGGGCGGGCGGCGGCGGCGGCGGCGGCGTGCGGACGACGGCTCGGTTCACATCGGGAGAGCCGGGTTAGAAAGAAGGAGACTCCAGAGAAAATATCTTCATCAGTGCCTTTTGACATCCAAAATAAATTAGAAATAATACAAAGATGGCGCAGGGAAGATGAATTGTGGGAGAGCCGTCATGGCTTTTTTTTTTTTTTAAGAAAAAAAAAGAGAGAGAGAGGAAGAGAGAAGAGGGAGAGAGGGAGAGAGAGAGATGAAAAAAATGGCAAAAGCCCCCCTGAGCTGCAAGTTCAAGTGCGGACGTGACGTCCCTGCGAACTTGAACGTCAGGAGTCTGGATGGACAGAGACACACAAAACATGGGCAGGGCGAGCAGGAGAGAAGGGGAGGAGGGAAGGGGAAGCTCACACCAATGGACACACATCAGGGGCTGGACATGAAAAAGAGACCAGGACAAGCCAATGGCCAGTGCGGGGCGGGGGAGGTGCGGGGCGGGGGGCTCCGCAGACGCCAGACGCGGCCCCTGGGGGGAGGGGCGGGCAGAGGGGAGGGGGCTCTGGGGCGGCTGGCTCACCAGTGGCCGCAGCGAGCGCCGCGGCGGTGGCGTGGCCCGGAGAGAAGAAAGGGGCGGCGGGGTGGGAGGGAGGAGTAAGGGGGAGCAAGACTTGTTCCCCGCTCCACTCCCCCCGACACACACACACACACACACACCGACCCTAAAATGAAAAATTATTGAAGTGGGGGTGGGGCAGAGTGCTCCAGGACGCTGCAGCCCAGAGTCGAGAGAGGCGCGGGCGCAGGGAAACCAGGTAGAGTAGGTCCCGGACACCCTCCTCCGTGCGCACACCCACTTCCCCTCCCCGCCAGGGGACGCCGAGGGCCGGAGTGCTAGCCCCGAGCTCGTGGCAGCGCTCGGGAAACTTTGCCCAGTGAAAGCTAGGAAAGAAAAAATCACCCGAAGTTGAGAGCCGAGCCTCCAAGTTAAGAGCTCCGCGGCGGGCTAGGGGAGGCGGGCGGGAGCGCGCTGGCGAGAGAAATCCAGCCCAAGTTTGGAGGGTCGCGTGTCCGGAAGGCCAGTGCCGGGGCCCAGGGAAGCCGACGTCGCCTGGAGAGAGGCGGTTGGGGCGAGGCTGGCGGCGCAGGCCTGGGCTCGAAGCGCGCCCCCCAGGCCAAGTCAGGGACCCGGGATCTGAGCGACCCTACAAACAGTCCGGGGCTGAATGCCACAGAAGCCCTGAATCCCCAGCTCCCTAGGCTTGCAGGAACAGAAAGGTCGAGATACGTAGACCGAGAAGCCAGATTCCGGATGTGTTTCAGTCCCCAGAGGGGAGCACTCGGGGCCGGGGCTCGAGGCGCCCAAGCGTCCACCTCTGAGCAGACAGCGGCCCGAGGACAAAGCACGGGTAGCCCCAAGAGCCTGGGTCTCTGGGAACCTGCTCGCCGCGCTGCGGGAGGTCCTGGAGCCTGATTCCGGGGAGGGACACACCCCCTCCCACACCCGGGCAACTGGGAAAGCACTGAGCAAAGGAAAGAAAAATGTTTCTTATGGACAGAACACAATTGTTCTAAGCTGTTACACGGGGAAAGAGAAAATGGGGAAAGGAAAGAAAACTGGCTAGCAGGAGCTGCGGGGAGATCACGGTGCTGAGGCCCTCGGGTCACGGCCACGCTGCCCAGGCTCCAGCAGCCACCGCGCACACCCGGGACCCCGGAATCCCCTCGGTCCCCTCTGCAGACCTTTCCTGGAAATAAGGGAAAGACCTGTTGGAAATAAACCCCTGTCTCTTTAATGCACACGCGCGCGCGCTGCCGCTGTCAAAAAGCGGGCTTCGCTCTGGCGTGGGATACTTTCAGTTTTACGTAAAATATACAGCAACAGCACCCCCTGCGATTGGAAAGTTTATTCAGAAACGTGCTGCAAAGTCCCCCGGCGTCTCCCGCCTCCCAGCCTCCCAGCCTGCCTGCACCACCCTGCAGCCGCCGCCGCCGCCGCAGCAGCAGCAGCAGCAGCAGCAGCCGCCGCCGCCGCAGCAGCAGCAGCCAGGGAGACCGCGCTCCGGGTCCAAATCTAGCAGCGCCGGGGCGGGGACAGGGGATGGACAGAGTCCCTGGGAGGCGCCGAGGGCGCAGGGTAGAGACCCGAGCTGCAGGTGGACGTCTGTGGGTCTCTGCAGAGCCCGGAGCTTTCCTCCCCTCTTCTCTAGAGCCTGCACCCAGCGTCCCCGCACCCCTCCTCTGAGAGGTGTCGTTTCCGTAAATTCACCCACTCGCCTGGGGATTGTATTGTTTTAAGGCTCGGCCAGGGGCTTGCACACGCTCGCCCACCTCCCAGCCTCACAGGCTTACGGCTGTTTATTCCTGTGTCTTAGGAAAGTTTCAAACCTATTAGAAAATGGCTTGCCTGACTCGGCGAAGCTTCGGGCCCCTCTGAGGAAGAAACACAGGTTTTGATGCCCAACGTTAGGAGAGCTGTGGGCTAGACTGGTTTGGGGGGGTTCCCTCCCGCTGGCTCCCCTTGGCGGGGGGGGGTCTTGAATTCTGTTTGAGGAGCAGGAAGACTCTATTGCAGTAACTGCACGACACCGTTTCCCCTTTTCACTGAGTTCTTCAGAGCAGGTCAGCATCTCTTCCTCTGTTTTTTTTGCTTGTTAAACCAGCCTTAGAATCACCAAATGAATGTCGCCGCGGGAGGTGGGAGGGGAGGGGCCACAGGGGTGGACCTCTGCAGAGTAAGTGAGAGGAGAGTAGAAGAAAGTACAACCTGGAGGCCTCGGAAAAAATAAATAAATAAATGTTCTTCAGGTAACAATAGTGAGCCCGACTCCTTCAGGACGAAGCTGGGCAGATTTGAATCTTGCTCTCACCTATAAAAGTCTGTACAGAAAGGAGAGAGATACATGGACAAATTGTGCTGTAGAAATATATACTGTATATGTGTGATTTATATATAATGGCGTGTATAAAGCTTTTCAGGGTTGGCTGTAGTGTAAAAAGTAATGACTTTATTACCTCTGAAAGGTTCTGTGGTTCACATTTAACAGTCTTCTGAATTACAATTCATTACACAATCGCGTGCTCTCTAAAACCGGTACCCTATCAGGGCCGCTATCTGTGGTTCTTTCCAATAAATAACTGGCAGCATTTTATTGATTTTCTTTTTTAAAAAAAATCATAGGAAATTAAGCACTTAGTAACAAGTAGGTCTGCCGTGTTACTGCACTTGTTTCAGATTCCAGGGGGGGTCCTTTGGAAGCCACATTTTAAAACATACGTTAAAAAAAGCAGTTACAGCTTCTTGCCCTGGGATGCCAGTGCAAAGGTAAGCGGGAACGTTTCCACGATTAACATATATTTACTTTCTCCATCATGAAATGCCCAGGGTGAAATGGGACCTGCCCTCTGCTCCCGCCCCTCCCCCAACCAGATTTCACCCAGCCCAGAAAAACAGAGCTGTGCGTCGGCATTTGGTCTGTCCTAGCTGGCCCCCCTCCGGGTTCCTAGTGCTCCCGGGTACGGTGACGCCCCTCCCTTCTCGCTGATGGTTATTCACCCGAGCGCCCGAAGGTGGGGGAGGGGAAGTTTATATGAGTGTTTAAAGAAGTAAAAACGTGGTGTTCTAGGAGATTTGAAAAATATTGCATAAGTATTGATTAATGATGCAGGTGGTGCTGTGCAGCGGGGTGAAAGGTCAATTTTAATGTACACACTTGGGCAGGCAATAAGTGTATTTATTTACCTTTCCAGAAATGGCTTTTAAAAAGTAGTAAATTATGACAACGGTTAGAATTATTTTCTAGCCGTTCAGTTAACTTCGTTTGGGGTTGTAATACCCTTGCTTGCTTTCATTGAGAGAGCTCGGTGGGCTCTTTCCCAAACCTTTAGTGACGACAGTGCGTAAACCCCAGGCCAGCAGACGACCCCTCCCCTTCCCTCCTCCCCACTTTTATCTTGCCGGCGGAGGAGCCTCCCCATACTTCCTGCAGTATATATTCTGCCTCTGATCTCCGTACTTAATAGCCAAGTCCTGGTTTATGCTTTATAATGTGTTGACAAGTTTTCTAACAGACTTTCTGAAATAATGCACATATATTCACGTCGGTTAGAAACCCACCGTATTTTTAGAGTCTAGTAGATCTATACCCTAATGCGAGAGAGGGCGTAAATCATAGAGGGTTTCATAGTCCTTTCAGTAGTTTTCGGTATGAAGTATGAGCCGCGTGGCCTCCAGACGTAACCTTTTAGAAAAAAAGACAGGGCTTTTATTTTATGGTGCAAAGAGCTTTTAGCTTCGAGGTTCTGAACGTGAATGTGGTCAACAAACAGCTTCAAGAGGGAGGCTTAATACAGCCCCAGCCGTAGTGTAAGCATCCCTTTTCCGGGGACTCTCTGCAAGCTGGAGAGTGAGGGGTTAAAAGGTCTGTCTCCTGGAAACTACAAAATTAAAATAAAATATTCACTGTCTTTAGAGTGAAACGCTTTCATAGATAAAAAATAAATAAATGAATGATTAAAAATGCAATCAGTCCCATCTCGCTTTTTACTTCATTCTCCTTCTTTCTTTTTACCATTTTTGTTCCCTAATTGGCAGACCAGAAAATAGAGAATGGGCAATCATCTTTAGGTTTGGACCCTATACTCAGCACAGAATTCACATCTGAGGCTATTGAGGGAGCGCTGCTAGCTGGAGTGCTGTTAGACAATGCATTTGAAAGGGCAGGGGCTGTGTTTGAGGAGAGAAGTGAGCTTCTGTGCCCCCTGCTGCCTGTGTGACCCTGAAGCCCGGACCTAAGGAGGCCCAAGAGTAGACAGTATCTACCCCTCCGTCAAAGGCTCAACTCTTCCCTGGGGACTGGGGGTGGAAGGCACAAGTTTCCCCCATCCTGAGAGAGCCATCAGTCTGGTCTTTCTCCAGAGGCTGCCTGGGTTTCTGGGGTCTGGCAGGCTGTTTCGGGTGCACCTAAAAGAAAAGGAAGGTCTGGGTCTGCCCCTAAACAAGGCTGCTGTATGCTAAGTCAATCATGCTTGAGAGGGGGCTCTTTTTGACAGACAAGAAGTTCTGGTTAGAACATTGCTGAATGAAATTATGAATTTGACAACCTATGTTTGCATAAAAGACACATAGGTACGAACAACACTGATTGTCCAATGGAGGTATGGAGGTAGTGTGCTAGTGATTCCTGGTACACACAGTAAATGTTCAATAAACAGTCTTTGAGCAAATGAACTCACACAAATACTCTTACCACACCCATGGAACCAATTCATAACCATCCAAACTGTATTCATTTACCCAGAAACCAATGAGGCTTTGGTGAGGCAGTCCTATGGTGAGAGTCTATTGAAGCCTTAACGTGATTCCTACCAAGGACAGCTCAAAGGGACATCATCCCAAATACCTCACAGCTCATCAGTTAACAATAGAAGGCAATATGTGCACAGCCCCCTCCAGCAACCTACACTGTAACAATCTTCCAAACTGGCCAGTGTCAAGAACCCAGGATTAAATATACATTTCTCCCTTAACATTGCTTTTTGGATAGGTACCAATCTATTTTATGAAAAAAAAAAAAAGAAAGAAAACATTTTGGACTTTAACCCCTACCTCGCCTCATGAATCCTGTGCTGATAAAAAAAAAAAAAAAAAAAAAAACTATTTTTTTCAGTATGTGGTTTTCACACCCAAACTTTAAAACTACTTTCGACTATGTGCTTCCTTTTTTCTTCTGCTTTTTCTTTTTGTAAACAAAAGGAAAAGCAACATACTAGTGTATGGACAAACGCACACGCGCGCGCACACACACAAACACACACACACACACACACACACATATCTGGCCTGACATTTTGTACAGCAAGTTTCAGCCCAGTGTGATTTAAAACAATGTGAGTTAAAAACCTCTTAAAATTTGGGTTTATAATGGAAACGCTGACAGACTCTTAATTATAGCAGCCTCGCCAGACACTGCTCTAATGAAATAGTTGTGCTTTCATTACTACGAGGCACTATAGTTAAGGGTCTGTCAGTGTTTCTATTATAAACCCCAAGTTTAAGAGGTTTATAACTTGGGCTGTTTAAATGGCACTGGGTGGAATTCAAGTTATCAGTCCAGATGTGAAGTTGTTTTATAAAAGGCAAAATAACTCAGCTGTGGAAGATTTTGGATCTTTCTCTCTCTCTCTCTCTCTCTCTCTCTCTCTCTCTCTCTCTCTCTCT
>NW_021604569.1:6238296-6258344 GCF_004785775.1 Grammomys surdaster
TCTCTCTCTCTCTCTCTCTCTCTCTCTCTCTCTCTCTCTCTCTCTCTCAAATGATTTTTAGTAGTTTCAGATGGTTTTGCTGCCAACTTCTAGCTATGACTTCACTGTCTGAAAGGGAATTTTATAGACAATCCTTTATTTGGACAAGAACTTTGCTATTCTTGTAAGTTTTTATTATTTCATTGTCTTAGAGTATATATGTATGTGGTTTGTGTGCCTCTATCTCTATATACATGCCTATCTATCCATAAAAAAAATCAAGACTATATGTGAGGAAAGATACTGTATCATATATGTACACACAGAGGGATAATTCTTTATTACAATTTGCAGAAAAATATGCATTTACCAAAGCCAAGAAATAAAGCACCTCATGGGCTCACCTATCAACTGTGCAGTAAATATTAAAGAGTTAGTATTTCATAACACATGTTTATGTTTAATTGGCACATAATAACTGCACATGTTTATGGGATAGAATGTTACCATGTATACTGTGTATCAGAATATTTGATACTATCTGTAACCTCCAACATGTTGTATGGTATGGGAAAAACTCAAAATTCTCTCTTCAATGAATTACTGTCAACCATTTTTACCCACTGCCATTTTAACATTAGAAGTGATCCCTCCTATTCAGCTGCACCCCTTATCTGTTCCGTCCTTTCTCCATCCTCTTCCTCTCCATCACAGGCTCTACTGACCACTAGTCTAGTCTCTACTCCAACTAACATTTTGTTTCCATGTGTAAGTGAGGCCGTGCAGCATTTGCCTTCCTATGCCTGGCTTATTTTGCTTAACACAATGTCCTCCAGCTCTATGTTGCACAAATGACAGCGTTTTATTCTTTTATGGCTAAATTATATTCTACTGCGCCTGTACATGGCGCTTTACACAATCTACATTAAACATACACTTGCAAATGTTAAGAAGTATTATTAAATTTATTTCAGAAACATTAGAGACTTCCTGATATCGATTGATCTGTTCAGAAAGCAATAGCCAGAGGCAGACATAGCGGCACATGCCTATAACCCCAGTTATTTGTTTTCTAAAGCAGGAAGACCATAAAATAGAAGCCAACTTGGCAACTTAGCAGGACTTTGTCTCAAATTAGAATTTTTAAATGGCTGGGAATATACCTTAGTGGTAGACTTGCTTACTGTGTGTGAGGCTTGTGTGGGGCTTAATTTCTACTACCACTAGAAAGAGGAGGAGCTCCACTATGTGCAATCAACCAAGAATTCTATGCTTGGCTTTGTCAATAAATTTGTTAAGGATTTACCATGGATTCTTGGGTCAAAATGATGTATTATTAACTCAGCATATCCCCACTATAATATGTAACTGGTGTTTACTAATGATGCTATGGCTAATGACAATCCTGTGCAAGAAGACAACAAAGATGATGGTGGTCATGACACTAATGATGGTGATGATTAGTGTTGGATGGTGATGACAGAGATGGAGATGATGGTTATGGTGGTGATGAGGAGGCTAACGCTGGAGATGCTACTGGTAGTGATGATGGTGGTGGTAGTGGAGATAATGGTGAAGGTGGTGGTGATGACAGTTGAGGTAATAATGGTAGTGGTAATGGTGGTGGTGGTGGAGATGGTGGAGGTGATGGAGGTGGTGGTGGTGATGGTGGTGATGGTGGTGATGGTGGTGGTGGAGATGGTGGTGGTGATGGAGGTGGTGGTGGTGGTGACAGTGATGATGGTGGTGATGACAGAAATGGTGGTGGTGGTGACGGAGGTGGTGGTGGTGGTGACAATGATGATGGTGGTGGTGATAGAGATGGAGGTGGAGGTGGTGGAGGTGGTGGAGGTGATGGAGGTGGTGGTGGTGGTGATGGTGATGATGGTGGTGATGACAGAGATGGTGGTGGTGGTGACGGAGGTGGTGGTGGTGGTGACAGCGATGATGGTGGTGGTGATAGAGATGGAGGTGGTGACAGTGATGATGGTGGTGGTGATAGAGATGGTGGTGGTGGTGGTGGAGATGGTGGTGGTGGTGACGGAGGTGGTGGTGGTGACAGCGATGATGGTGGTGGTGATAGAGATGGAGGTGGTGGTGACGGTGGTGGTGGAGATGCTGGTAGAGATGGTGGTGATGTTGGGATAGTGGCGGCGGAGGTGATAGAGATGCAGAGTTACTGGTGGGAAGTGGTGATTATGGTGCTTCTATACGTAATATATCTATCATTAGGAGGGGAATGGGATGAAAGCTGGAGTTAAAATTCAATTTACATTTCCAACTTTGGTTGCTTGAGCAGGTCATTCAATAAAAGGCAGGCTGAAGGTGAGTTTAAGGTAAGTGTTCTGATGCATGGGGCTCTGAGCCAGCTCCGAGAAGCAGCCCTGGCTGGCTTCTCCTGTCAATCCATTAGCTCACTCACTGACTTCTCATAGAAAGGCCCGGAAATTCAGCAGTGACCACACCTGCCTGTACAAGCTTCTCACTTCCCAAAGAGCAGTTCCTTTTCTCTACTTTCTTTACAGTCGCAAACAGACTGCCAAATCAGGCCAGCAAGGACCATGAGGCTTCCTTCAGTCACTCTCACCTCACAAAGGCTTCAGTTGGTCTCTTTGGGAGTTAGCCGGGTAACAAAAGAGAAGCTATCATCCAAACATATCATTAGACCTAAGTTCCTTCTTTGCCAGCTTCTTTTTGTTTGGTTGGTTGTTTGGGTTTTGTTTTATTTTATTGTTGTTGTTTGCTTGCTTGGTTTTTTTGTTTGTTTGGTTGTTTGTTTGTTTGGTTGGTTGGTTGGTGTTGTTTGTTTTTAAGACAGGTCTCACTATTTCCTCTAGCTGTCCTGGAACTTGCTCTGTAGACTAGGCTGGCCTTGGACTCACAGTGATCTGCTTACTTCTGCCTCCTGAGTGCTGGAATTTAAGATGTGTGCCACTACATCTAGCCTCTGACAGGTTTTTGCTTTTGTTTTTGTTTTTTTTGTTTTTGTTTTATAAAAACTAATGCCTTGTCCATAGCCATGACAGATACAAGACAGTCATTCCCATTGGCCATTGGCTAGCTGAAAGGCATCCCCCTCCTCCACCACCAGTCATCAGCTTTTTTATTTTCTATTTTCCTGCTAAATTCAGCAAAGGGAATTTTTCCGGTAGAAAATGTCTATCCCTTCTTGCTGTTCTGTGACAGCTTGGTAAAGAATAAACAAAACTCCCTGTTCTCCCAGTCCTGGTTGTATAACAACCTGCCTGCATTCTCTCTCTCTTACAAAGTCTCTGCAGAAGGTCAGTTATCTAAACTCCTAGTTTTCCACAAAATTAAGAACCTGCTCCTAAGAATTATGATGTTTTTTTAGCTGGAGGATTACACAGAGCAAACAAGAGACAGGGGTCTCTGTCTAAGGTAGCTTATTTTTAAAACACTAAGACACACAAGCATGCCATGTAAGAAAGGTTCACTGTCACACATGCCAAAGCTGTACAAAGGAACACTGTCAACATTGCTTTGGTGGCCAGAGCTTCACGCCACAGGCTTAAACAGTTCTAAACCACTATCAGGAACCTGTGTGGAGCGAGACAGCGCTGGCCACTTGTGATACCAGATGTTTTCTTTCTGTAGAGACAGTTCACTTTTTTAGAAACGAGAGTATAATATGGATATTGGCCTTTGGGAGCTGTGGTAGTCTACTGTTTCCTCAGCTTGTATGGTATCAACAAATACCTAGTCAATTTCAGGGGTTGCCTGGTTGGTTCTGATTTTGAGACAGGGTCTCCTGTGGTCCAAGACAGCTTGAAACTTGTTATAATAGCTGAGGATAGTCCTGAGTCTCCCACCTTCACCTCTCAAATGTTAAGTGTATAGTCATATGCAACCACCCAGCCAGCTGTTCTTGAGAAATGAGCTTTCTGTTCTCTGGTTTGTCTTAAAGGCAGTGTTGCAGCCTGTTCCTGGCACACTTTTGTGAAGACATTGTTGTTAAGATACAGCATTTCCATCCCTTAACATGGAATAGGCATTTAGTTGAAACATTTTGAAACAAGGAATGAGTTCTGAAAGTGGATGGCTGGTTGCTGCTGTGAGCAAGAAGATGCAAGCGAGGGCAGAAGGTAGTATGGAAGCGTGGGCCTGTGGGTGGCTTTCCAGACCACGTGCCACAGGCCATGTGGGCATCTGTACCTACTGGAAACAGCCGAATGTCTTTGCATAGCCCAAGAACTACTTCTGTTATAAAGGACGTTGGATTACCCAAGTTCTGAGTTATCTATACTTATGAAAGCCTGTGCCATTTCTGCTCCTTACAGATCCCAGCACAGAGTATGACATGAGGAAAAAAAGGTCTGGCATATAAATAAAACAAAATGGTTTACTTAGATTCCCAAAAGGGTTAAAACACCCAACCACAGATAAAATACTCTTTTCATTGTTCTCTGTTCTTGGATTTTGACATTAAATAAGCAACTGGAACAGCCAACTGCTGAGCAAACCTCAGTCTGCAGCCCTACACTCTAGGAATGCCTTCTCTGATGTACGGAGGCCTGATCGCCTGGTTCTCAGCCAAGGACTACCCCAGGTCCCTGAGGTTTGTCCCACTCATCCCAAAATGGATGGTAGGTATTAGGGGGTGGGACTGACTTAAAAAGCATGGAAAGTATCAGTATGTGTTATTCAAAGGTGATTAATAAATAATCATACTAGGCTAAGACATGGCCATAGCAGACTTTCAGAATTAAGCCAAAGTTCTGATTGCAGTGTATTAGAGGGAATGCATGTATATTGATTATTTTAACACTAAATGTGTAAAGGAGTTTTGCTCAAGATATAGATCTTTATATACATTGATTAAAGGATCCTAAAAAGTTTAAGATACTCATTTGAAAACATGTATTTTATAAGTCAACACTCCTGAAGCAAAAATACATCAAGGTAAGAAGGAACCTCGGAACAACTTGTTAAAAAAAAAAAAGTATTGTAGCATTGGCTTCAGCCCTATCTTCAGGATACCCGGATGTCTCTTCTTACAGCCACTAATCTGCACACACAATAGTTTCCATCAATGAGACACAAGAGATTTTAGTGCTCAGTCCAGACTTGTATGTTCAGCTGTTTTATCCTTAGCAGGACTGACAAGATATCTGGTTTGTAGAAACATATGAACTTAATGTATTTATGAAAAAATATATATTAATATAAAGTTGCTTTAAAAGTTGTGATTCACTAGTTCCAATTTTTAAATATTCTGGAAGGAGAAAAATGCTCACTAGGAGAGCTGAAAGGAGGAAAAGAACTCCTAACTTCACTTGATACCCTTTTATTTTTTTTAAGGATGACAAACTGACCAACAGTTAAAGAACTGAATATCAGTTCTGATATTTGTTTTTCAGAGTGATACCAAACAGCTGAACACATAGGGAAAGTTGCATTGTAAGCATAAGATGACAGCAGTGGTTGTTCTAATGAGAATTTTCCCAGCCAGAGTAACAGACATATACATCAGCTGATGTTACATTGAAAGGTAGTGTTCAAGCATGCAGGCTGGGGTGACTAATGTGTGGTAAGAGGACCCCTCTCCTGGTGGCACAGACATTTATGTCACCACATATTATTGATTGCACATATTATTTGTACTATATGGTATCTGTATTACATAACCTCTAATTGCAGGGGAAAAAATTCTCTTGCTCTCTTGATAGGCATTCTCACAGAAGGGATGAGAGATAGAGCAACCTTTGGATTGTGGGACGGCCACGAAGGATGTCTGCTGACGAAGCCAGTCCTAGGAGCCATGGTCTCCGCCATTAAAATAGGAAGGAAATTAAACACAGTAGACTTAGGAGAAAGTAGGGATGAAAATTTGGTGAAGATTCAAAGAAGGAAGGTAGCTTTGGATTAGGGCTTCAGCCCCTATTCTCCCATTCTCCCAGAATATCATGTTCTCAGTCAGACATTACCCACTAAACCCATATGAACTAAAATCCCGGATGAAACAGCATGCTGCCTGAGTCCTGCTCCTGAGTTGGAGGGAAAAAAAAATAAGTTTTTCTGAGTGTGATTTTAATCATGATGCCACTTTGCTGGGGTGCTCCTCAAGACAGCAGACAGAATAACAAAACCCTGGAATTCAGAACTCTAACAGACCCGAGAGTCCAGAACACAATGCACAGTTTCCACAAAGAAGGTCAGAAGGGCCGGAAGAAAAGGTGTTTCAAAGGTATCCTTGGAGCTCAGAGCCAATAAAAATGAAACTATTCTCTTCTGAGACCTAATTAACTTTTATATCCAAAGGTACACCGCACATTTGTTCATTGCTTATGAGGAGGACTGGAAAAGACATGTGTCGTGGCTTTTAAGTGATCCATTGAGTGGCTTTTCCTCCTAGATTCCTCAGCTCTTTAGAGATACTCAATGTATAAAACTATGCTAATTTTTTTCAGAAACTTTAAGTGTTTTCTTATGTACATTTTCAGGGAATCAGAGACTGGTCTCTATAACTTCCATAAAATTCCCTTTAACATCCAAAAACAAAACCAAACAAAAATGTTCGGGGAACCATTTTTTGCCACAGGCTTTGTAGGGATTAGTCTCCTAACAGAATCACCATTCCTATATGATCCTTTCCTTGTTTTAAAGGGGGTATATATTTTTCTGTTACCTTTCCTGACTGTAAAGCAATCACAGGGGCCTGCAGGAGGCATCATAAATATGCAAATTTCTACAAGATGACTGTTTCCAGGGGCTGTGCTTCCACGTAGTGAAGGAAGCAGAGAGCTGAGACGCCTGTGTCCAAGTAATTCGCATGTTGGTAGTGCCCCCTGCTGCAATCGCAGGTTGTCCAAGACAGGGAAAATAAAATTCTGAAGCATTTAGATCTGGTTAAGATGTGAAATAAAGGCCCACTGCCCCCTGCTCCAGAAGCAGTCATGCCCAAGTCCAGAGCCTCCCCTGCTGGTCGCAATTCCAGCTTAATCATCTTGCCAATCTAAATTTGGAAATTTAATTTTTATCTCAAAATCTTTTAATGTACAGGTTACACAGAGATGGGTTTTCTCAAAAGCAAAAAAAAAAACAAGATCCAATGCAGCATTTTCAAAGAATGAAATGTGTTAAGGCTTTTCTCCCAGTTACCGAATGGTAATAACTTGTGAATTAGAAGGAGAGCCCGCGATTGATAGGACATTAGGGCAGAAAGGGAAAAGTTAGTGTTAACAGCATGGAAAGCCATTACACAGTTTCAAATGGTTTTATTTATTAAGGGAAAATTTTGTGGGCCATTAGCTCAGAGTGGACATTTTAAGATTCAAAATAAAATGAAATGAAATAAATACAGGAAACAACCAAGTTTTCAGCTCAGGAAACCAGTGGCTCTGTATTCAGCCTTTACAGATTTTCATATTAAAATGGGGAGACCGGCAGAGCAGAATAACATGGTACAATTCAGACCTGTGACGGTCTATTGAATACATAATATGCATTTTTAAATTGCCTGAATATATATTCACATGACAGAATCTAATGGGTTTAGGAGGAGTCCTTGCTCTTGATCAAATCATAAAAACTGTTATAAACTTGTCTATCATATTAAATCACATACATTTCTATCAAAATTGTTTTTTGTCTTCTTGTTTAAATACTAGAGTTGGAACAGATAAAAGGAAATTAAACCTGAACACGCATGCACACACCCACACACACACACAAAATCACAATTTAGTATGCATTGGGGTGTGCAGATTACAGCCATCAAAGCAAGCCTTGACGTCAGGCACCTAACTTTTTCTGGTGGACTCTCCTCAGCCAGCCTTCCTCCAACATCCCAACCCTCCCAACTTGATTATTTTTGACTATCTGTTTCAGAACCATAAGCAGTCTCCTGGCATAAACACTTCTCAGGGGCGGTGTGCCGGAGTTTGAATTCCAGCTTCGCTCTGCACCTAGTTTCCATACCCAGATCTTCGCAGTCAGAGCAAGGCAGAGGACTGTGGAAATTACCCCCATCATTTCAGCAATGAGCCTGCTTTTATCACCCAGGAATTTTGTAGCCTGTCTTCTGAGCTCTGGACCTCAGGGCCATGGAGCAAGAAAGAGAAGGGAATTGCTGGCCACTACCAGGCAGAGTTAATTAGAAATAGATCTTGGTATTAAAGGACCTCATCGATT
Source organism: Grammomys surdaster (assembly GCF_004785775.1). Lineage (NCBI taxonomy): Eukaryota > Metazoa > Chordata > Mammalia > Rodentia > Muridae > Grammomys > Grammomys surdaster. The sequence goes on from NW_021604569.1 coordinate 6,246,427, forward strand.
CCCTACTCAAAAGATAGCAAGTGCCCATGACTATATGTGGTGAAGGGATTTGTAACCTGTTCTTTCTGGGCCTTACTACTACAAAGGTGAACTGCTAGGTAGGCAGTGTGCAAACATCAGTTGGGAATGGAAGCCCCTCTTACAGAACCCTAATAATATGTCTGCCATGGACCTTCTAGGCCCTCACTGCAACCATTCAATCTATTGAATCAAGAGACTGTTTGACCTTATCTGTATTTGTGAGCTGACTGTCAACCTGCTTGGACTGCATATTAAATCACCTGTAGTAGCTGTATCAAGCTGAGATGATCTATTAATTCTAAATTTATTAACCCTTGGAGTGCAGTCATCATGTTTAATCTAGTGTAGCCCACATTTATTTTACAAGACTAAATCCTTCTTTAAGGTATGGCGATGCTGTAGGTTAAAAACAGCTAATATGGGTTTCATTGCAATAATTGGAGGAGAGAAAATGTCTGGAAAGGCCAGTGTGACTGCTGGAACAGGTTGGTCCCAATCTCTCTCCTAGAATGAGATTTGTCTATCAGAGAAAATGTCTCTTCAGAAACAGTTCTGTCTCTGAAAAAGAATTCAAGAGGAAAGAGAGGGCAGGGAGGAGAAAAGCTCCTGACAGATAGATAGCCGGTGGTCCAGAGCCAGGAAAATAGAAAGGCTGCATGCCATAGCGGGGTCACCTACAACCTGCTGGATTCACACGAAATCTCCAGTACACTCCTGGCCAAGACCACCGACAAAATTCCTGGCAGGAGTCAAACTTGAAGCTCAGTAAGGGCCATCTATTCTAGGATAAAAGATTTTTTACCCCTTTCCCCCCAAGGAGTTCTGAGCAATTCAAACTACAAGCAGCTCTGCAAAAGAAAGAATGTTCATTTAATATGTTAATCTGGTGTTCAGGGACACACACACACACACACACACACACACACACACACATATATATATATATACATAATCTTCAACCCGCCCATTATTGATGCTATCAACATATTCATAGCTCTTCTTTCTGACACAAACGGCTAGGCATGCTCCCCTTTTTGGTAACCACGTGCCTGGTATCTCTCTAATGTAGCCTAATAACAATTTTAGCATTCAGATGAAGCGATTTCATTCTGTGACTGCCTTTTCTATTAGATTTGATTTTGAGAAGCCCCAGTGGGTGCCTTCGAGGCAGAGATCTATCTGTGAGGCTGCTACCGACTCAATAGCAGCCTGGGCTAACCTTGACCTTTCCAGAGACCCTGCTCCATCTGGTGCCAGGCTGCTTTCCACCACCTCCCCTCCCTTTCTTGCTTCATAGTCAACATTGATCAAGGCAGAACTGAGCGCTTAGTCTTCTGGAAGGGCTGGGCAGACTCAGGAGGACAGTACATTTCAGTATATGGAAATGATCAGCCTCTTATGTAATCATAAATCTACATAGGAGTCTTGTGATTTGATATTTCATTCACCTCCATAGATTTTTTTTTCTCCCTCCCAACAGGGATTTATAAGCTCAGTGAGAGCTCCCGGACAACGGCTTTCCCCAACACCTGGAAATTATCAAGCTTGCTGCTTGCTGAATGATGCTAACAGCTCCAACGCTGCAAATTCATTTTTAACAACTCACTGGCTTTTATCTAGGATTTGCGTGTGTGTGTGTGTGTGCATGTCTGTGTATGTGTGTGTGCGCGTACACACACATACATACACGTGCCTTTCTTTAAGAAACTACCAAAGCAACACATAATATCAAAGACACCAAAATCAAATCTGACTTAAATATCTCCACCTCCACACCCAACCCCATTTTGTGTTTGGAGACAGATCAGGTTTTCTGTCTGCATTCTGTCCCCATTCTAAATCATTAAGAAGGGACAGATAAAGAAGCTAAGAGGAGTGTCAGGGAGAAGAGGAAAAGGAGGGAGAGAAGGGGGGGTAAGAATGTTAACCTTGGAGTGACGCTTGGATCCCACCTCTCCCTGCCTGGGCCACATCCTCCCCTCCCTCCTTCCCCATAGATACACATAATGTGTTGTTCTCCTTCCACACCGCCCACTAGGGCACACAGCCGCCTCCTGTGCCTCACACTCTTTCTTTCCTCCTCTTCTCTGCACCGGGGGCTGGGTGGTAAGAGACTGACTGAGGGGGAGTCACGTGGGCAGCCCGTGGGCAGCAGCGGCAGCAGCTCCAGAGAAATTGACTGACTGGCCGCTTGGGCGCATTTCAATATATGGAAATGACCAGAGGCTTCTGCGATAAATCAACGCTCAACACTTTGTCATTTGTCTAGTTCTGCTTCATTTTCCTATTTCCCCCTTCTCCTCGCAGAGGCTTGTTTCTTGCTTTTTGCCCTGCCGCGTCTCTTCCCACCTTCAACCTACACCTTCTCCAAACCTTGCCCATCTTTGCAGCTGCCCGCCCCCTCCCCCCGCCGCGGGCACCCCCTTCTGTTCTCTGTCTCCACTGTAATTGGAAACATCCGGTCGGCGATTTTCCCCCTCTTCCTTTTCTCTCAGAAGAAAATATATATGTATATGTACATATATATTTATTTTATGTATATGTACATGTACATGTACATGTATGTGTATATATTCCCCCCCCCAACAAAAACTGGCCGACATTTGCTGTTGTGCCTCAAGATTTTTTTTTTTCAAGAGATGCCCAGGATGCTCTTACATAATCCCCGGGATCTGGACCTCAACACCTCTTGTAATAAAGAAAGGAAGGAAGGGAGGAAGGGAGGAATGGGGAAAAAAGCCAAACCACCGTTCGCATCATCTTCTCTACCCCAGCCCCTGCTCCCATCTTCTAGGAGTTCCCTCAGCAAACTTAAAAGACTATCCGAAGCAACTTGTGACATGAAATGCCAAGGATAGCACTTAAGGGACACCCAGAAAAATAATAGGATAGCGCAGAGGAGGTGGGGGGCAGCACGTTTGCAGGCTTCTGCTGGGCTCTTGCAGTTCTTCCCGGTGCCCTCCACCTCACCCCGCCCTGTGCCTCAGGTCTAAAGAAAAAAAAAAAACCACCTAAAGCTCAGTCTGCAATTACTCTCATGTTTCTCCAGAGCTCGGCACAGCCTGGATTCCACGGTGCGTGTTAAAAAGCGAAATTAACAAAAGCCCACCACCGCGCGCTTGCTCTCCTTTGCAGGAGGGGGCTGGTCACTCAGGGCGAGGACTTCTTGTTTTTTAAGTTGTGTTCAGAAGCATACACTAGCTTCCTCCACCCCCTTCTACTTGGCATTTCTAATCTTTCAACTTTTATCCCTCTCTTGTCCATTGGACAGCCTCTCCTTTTTTTCTTTCTCTTGGATCTAGGAACAATAGGTATGTAAGGGGTCAGTGGGCATCACCCTATAAAGCTCAGAACCTAATTAATTTTATTAAAGGAGGATCTGTTTATGCAATATGACAGCCTGAGGGAATTAACCATTTGAAGACCCAGACTCAGGCTGGTCAGACACTAGAGTCCCTGCTCACAGCATGAGCTTACACTTTCTGGCCCTCCGGGATCTGCTCTGGGTTTTGTTGGCCCTTCTGGAGAGCTAATCCGGGCCGAAAACTGGGAACATTGGAAAATCCATACATTGCCATCCTCACGTGCTGGCTGAAGTGCTCTGCCAAGACAGTTGCCTGCAGTGACTATTCAAAATGTGTCACTATTGGGAGGGGGCTGGACCTTTGGCTCTTCAGGAAGACCTTCGGTGTTCTGGAATACTCTACTTGGATGGAAATTAAGCTGAGTGAAATCCAGTAGGTTTCCTCATGAGCAAAGGAAAATGTAACTGCTTTTTAAGTTATTGTGTTTCTTTTTTTCCTGCCACTCTGGTAATTTGAAATACATTTTTAATAACCTCCTGAAAACAATTTAATAGTTCAGACATATTATTCTTTGACTTAATATCCCTGTGCATTCTTTAATTGCCAAAACAAAGTTTATTTCATTTTCTAAGGCTAACTTTATACCTCCTAGGAATTCTAATGTTATAGTCTTGTGTATGGTGTGTGTGTGTGTGTGTATCATCACCTTGGATTTTGTTCAACCGGGATGTAGAAATGTATAGCATATGTATAGAAATAGATATGATAAAATATTCAAGAGCTTTCTGAAGCCTTGAAAATAACCCCGTCTTTTATGGAATTTGTTTTGATTTAGATCTATAGATAGTAGAAAGAATGAAAGAAACTGTGAATTACACCGAATATAAGATGTTTATCACTTTAATATTACACTTCCTAGCTTCCATGTTACAGGGCTTTAGAATGCTCCCCAAACTTTCTGGAGGAAGGCTCTGCCTGGTGTAGTCTGAGGTTTATCTGGAAAAACTTGCCAGCACATGCCAGCTAAAAATGAGTGTCAATTAATAATAATAAAAATGTTCCCTTATTCCTCCGCTGGTGTAATTTAACAGGTTCGGAGAGGACCATGGGAGCACGGCAGTTGTGGGGACTTTGCAATATATGCGGGTGTAACAGCTTTCCTTCGAAGATGCCAAGCCTTCCTAAAATAGAATGGCTTAACATTTCTTTTTTATATTAAAAGTCCAATCTACACTTCACATAAAATGTTTTTTACCATGAAAATATTTGTCTCTAACAAAATGCACTTTTTGTTCTACCCAAAAAGCAAACATCTTGAAACAAAGTTCTCCCAGCTTCTTGCAGCTCCTCATCGCAATTTTCTTCTTAGCCGCCCCTCCCCCACAGGGAATGCACTGAACACTGGAATAAAAATAATCACTATTGAAAGACTGAATATTCCAGAATACCCTGTTTCCCAATATTGCTAACAAAATTCAATTCTCAAACTGCTCTCTGATGGAACTAGGCAAACTGGGGGACTTACACTGATATTTCTAAGTGCAGTTTGTTGCTTTAAAAACATATTGTACTGATTAATAAAAATGTGAAATAATTTGAGTTACAAATTTTGAACTACAGATCGCCATCTGCTCAAATGGGGGAAAACCAAAAATTACCGAATATATTTTCTCACCTCTCCTTTTTTTCATGATAACATAAACAACATTCCTGAATAATTAAAAAAAGAAACTGACTACACTGGCTGCATTTTTATAGTTCAACAAGTGCTTGGTGAGTCCACCTTCTCCAATGTGCAATTATGTTTTTCTTAATTACTTGCATATGTTCTATCAGAAGAGTGGGGTCCTGGAGGTTTCCTGTGTGTTGTGCAAATCTGGTTTGCTCCTTGGGAACTGCAGCCTCTGGGTTGAGATGATCATGCAGGCCACCATCAGGCAATCATTCTTCATCCTAGGCTCTGTCAGAGCCTTGTGGCAACACTTGACGTCTTGTGGGATGTGAGAGAAGAGAGTCCACAAAACCAGGTTTTCATTAAAAAAGTCAACCCACCAAATAGATACATTGTTTACAGAGATGCAGCAAACAGATTAGCAGAGAAGAAAGTAGCTAAGTTAGTTGCCATCCATGGCTGTCAACCACTTGATGGTTACACATCCAGGACCTAGTGGAATTCATTACTTCACTAATAGAACTGGGGAATTATCTAAGATGCACCATGTTGCTGGCTTTCAAACAATGGAGTGCCATCAGTGCAAAGCATCCTAGCAGCATGTCCGATAGACATGTACCATGCAGCTTCATAAACACCGTCTTAGGCTGTGCATGACATGAAAGAACTGCACCTCCCCTCCCAAATGATGTTGCGGGGGGATCAAACGCAGAGTCTAAATGCATGCTAGTCTAGTGCCCTACCACTGAGCTACATCTCCAACCCACAAGCAGGTGCACCATAGTCCTAAGAATAAAGAAATCCAGTTACATTAAGCAAAGAGCAGGATCCGTCCTCTTTGTTTCTTTCTTTCTGACTGGCTGAGCCGGGGGTGGGGCAGGGAGATTCCTTTGTTTGATTGATTGATCGTTAGTTGTAGGGAGACACACACTGGCACTGTGCACCAAAAACCAACACTTGAAGGTTGTGGCTACATCAGTTACACTGTGCCCCAGGGAGGAAGAGTGGTCTGAAGTGATGCTGTCATGCCTACCATATTTCATGACCGGCTTCAGATTAGGTAAAATGTAGGGTGTGAACGCCCCAGACATTTGGAAGAATGCACTCTGTGGTTCACGTTCACTATAGATCAGAATCCGGGGGAGGCATGCTTGTGTATCTGGCTACAAAATGAGTTAGGCTTGTTTTAGAAAACACCCAAAGCCGGTGGGGTTGGGGGGCGCTACTGGGAAATAATATGCAGGGATTGGCTGAGTGAGATGTGAGACAGGCTCTCAAGGTAGAGAGAGGTGTTGCAGAAGTGTGGAGCAGCAGAGATGCGTTTGGAAAAGGGGGTGATGGAGCAGCTTTGGGACAGACCCCAGGTATCAGCCTTCACTGTCTGCCTGAGCTACAGGCAAGAGCAAACACGGAGAGGCTTTACAGGACGGTTGGTAGGTGACAAGCTCTTTAGAAAAATGAAACTTGAAGCACTTTGGAGAATGGCTCATGGCAAGTTGCTCTCTGCCAGTCAACCTGTTTCTATCAGCCAGGCTTCCAGAAATGGACCACTTGCAAACGCAGTGTAGACCTGACCAGGGGAGGGCTGCACAGCAGCTCCCTTCTTCAAGCTGAAGATGATGCTTCTGGCAGTGGTTTCTGTTTACATGCACAGGATGGCTGATTTTTGGAGTCTTCAGATACAAAGTCCTATTCTTTAAATGCTTCTACTGTGTTTGAAATCTTTATGTCTAGGAACCAAATTCACTTTTCCTGAGGTCAGTGCAAAAGCGTTTACCACCCCTTATGCCTCCTCTTGACTCAGTTTGGTGAAAGCTGACCTAACTTCATAAAAGAAGCCCCTCTCCTACTGCTAAGAATAAACATTAGAAGGTATCTAAGCCTCCTAGCCATACAGCTATGTTTATTCGGCACCCACGGTATGCACAGCCTTTCTCTGAACTCCTTTAAAAACTAAACCCAAACACAGATATTTAAAAACAGACAACAAAGATGAATGACTTATACAACTTTTTTTTTTTTTTGAGACAGAGTTTCTCTGTATAGCTCTAGCTGTCCTGGAGCTCACTCTATAGACCAGGCTGGCCTTGAGTTCAGAGATCTGCCTGCCTCTGCTTCCTGAGTGCTAGGATTAAAGGTGTGTGCCACCATACCAGGTTATAATTGTGCATTTAAAAAATATTCTAAAATATTAAATGATGATTGAGATTGCCCATTCAGAGAGTTTTCTGGAAACATAAAGCTAAGTTTTGTAAATTAAAAACCCTTTAGAATCAAAGTCTGTCTTTACAGGGACAAAGAAAACAACCAACAGAGCTTTTTTAAAAATTATTTTTTATATGTTTGTGTGTTCTTCTGAATGTATGTCTGTGTACCATGTGTATAGCCAATGCTGGAGGCCAGAAGAGGGCTTGAGATTTCTTAGGACTGGAGTTACAGATGGTCGTGAGCTGCAACATGGGAGCTGGGAATCCCACCCTGATCCCAAAGAAGAGCAGCCAGTGCTCTTATCCAAAGAGCTGATCCTCCCAGCTCTGCAGAAAGTAACAATCTGAAAAGTGGGACAGCATACACATTTCAGATAGCCTCTGCTAGTTAGAAAACTACCCTGTGTCCTGCAAAGGCAGGCAGCATTGTTTTAATATGGGTCTGCTAGTACTCCATTAGAAGGCCCTAGTTCAAAATCTTGTATCTTGGCTGCTAAAACCTCTGCAGGCTGAGTCTTGTCAAACAGGAAGAGATATTGTTTTCCAGCCCTGGACATAGAACATAGTAGTGCCATTTGGGGAGGGGGATGTGGTGGGACTGACTGACTGGCTGGCTGGCTGACTGACTGACTGACTGACTGACTGACTGACTGACTGACTGGATGGATGGATGGCTGGATGGCTGTGTGCATGTGTTGAAGGTGGGCAGACAAGAAAGCTGAGCTCACACACATCCCTCTGCTTGCACCTTAGCTGTGATCCCAGGCTAGAACCTTGTTCTCTTGAGAGTGAAGATCGCCTTGACATTTTAGTGAAGAAAGACTGTAGTCACTCATGAATTTTTCATACAGGATTTAGCTAAAGAAGGTATTTATGTGAGATTTCTGCAAAATAGATTCTATTACAATGTTTACCACTGTTATCTGTTTCTCTGTTAAATTATTTGTCTTGGTTATATAAAATCCCCTTAGGCAGGGCATGGTGATGACACCTTTAATCCCTGCAAAGGAGACGCAAAGGCAGAAGGATCTCTGAGTTTCCAGGCCAGCCTGGTCTACACAGCAAGTTCTAGGCCAACCAGGGCTATATAGTGAGATCCTGTCAAAAAAAATTTCCCCAATTATGTAAACTTACACTAGTACTAGTCAGTTTTATGAAGTACATAAAAATATGCAGTATGTCCACTTTCATAACATGGATCATCTGACTTTACAAAAAAATATTGTGAAAAACAAAATCAAATTTCTGCTTCTCTTCTTAGTTCTCTTGTAATTGGTACTGCGTTTATATGGGTCCCTACTTCAAACATCAGAAAGAAAACATTTAATTCAGCTTGCATATCATAGCTACCACACTATCACAGATATTATCACAGAAAATGCAGAAGGATTACAGAGTGAGAAGCCTTCGGTCTGAGCCCTGAGCTGCAGAGCACCCTGTGTCTGGCTAGAGCTGCTCGGGAAGCACACTTACTGCAGTCCCATCCTCACTGCAGACTTGTCAGGAGAGCCTGCCTAGATCTTTTTTCCCCCTTGCTAGCTGCGCTTCCAGTGTTTTATCTTATAGATAAGGTCTAGTTAAATGTGAAAACTGACTATTCCCTCGGGTTCCTCTTGTTTAAATTACAAACCCATAACTGTTGCTTTTCATCCTTGGCAAGAATTAAAAAGAATCAACTTAAGACTGTGGAAGCCCTCTGTCTAAGAAACACGTTTAATAGTTTACACTGTGTGCCAATTGAGGGTGATGGCTATTTTGGAGATCTGTAAGCATTCGTTAGCTTAGTTTCCTCCCGTTAGCTTGCAATAAAAATAATAATATTTGCCATTTACTAAGGGCTTTGCACCCTCAGAGTGCTTTACAGGCATCAAGTGGTTTACTTATTAATAATCTATGTTTCTGTTTAATAAAACTAGATTTCTATTTACAATCAAAGGGGAAATTAGAGACTGTTCCCTTGCAAAAGGTAAGAGGATTGCTCACAGGCTATCAGATTGCTGCCCATTTTTTTTTTAAATAACTTTCTGCTGGCCATAATAAAAAACAAAAAACAAAAAAAAAAAAAAAAAAACAAAAAAAAAAAAACCTCTCAAGGTCCTGGGCAGTGATGTAGAAGAAGTCTATTCCATGTCTGTTTTTCTGACTTGGAAGGAAATGAACTATTTTGAATTTTACCCCCCATTTACTCATGCAAAAGGAAACTCGGTTAGACAAAGATTAGACACCAAAGAGATCTCTTTTCTTGTGTTTAGAAAAATTCAGGATCAGCTCCAGGACTTTGGAAGTTGTGGTTGGGGGGTAGGGGATCTAGAACCTCTTGTCTATCAGTTCAGAGGTCCTGTCCTATCCCAACTCTCTCCAAGCTGAGAGTGGGCCCAGGCACGGCACTTAGGATGCTTCATTTTGTTTCTTTGGCCCTGTTTTCAGGGCTGCTGTTGGCTATGGCTCTAGCTCTGAGCTTAGAAGTTTACCTTCACAGGGGAAAGAACACATACTGCAGGTGGGGGTGGGGGGTGGGGGAGCTTAAGTGGCTCCCACAGACTCATAGGTACCCCTAATACATCTCCACCCCGTTTTGCAAACTTATATGCTCTTCTCGAGACAGGCTGTTCCCAGAAAACTCATGTTTGATGTGAACTGCTTAGGAGTCTGCCTATGTCCTGGAGGGTGGGGTGGGGGACTGTTTTCAGGTATCTGGAAATTTGAGGTAGAACAGGATTAAAGGCAGGTAGAAACTAGTTCACACAGAGACTTAAAATGGCACACTGTCCTATCACTTGGAAACATGGACACCCAAAGCTCAGCACTGTAGGAATCAGTGTTGTACTAGCCACTGACACGGATTCTTGTAAGAGCAGGGATGTGTTGCTCTTCAGTGTGGCAACACTCTATCACCTTCTCTTCCATCCCTGTTTGGATGAAGCATACTTTTTCTCTCTCCTACACTGATTTTGACTTGTTTGTCTCTTTAACATTTGTGATATGATTCTTTACCTGATGACAATGGGATCCTGTAAACACACACACCCTTGCTATAATTAAGGGCATTTTTTTCAAAGGTCTCTTTGTTCATGAAAGTGCATGAAAATTTGGTCATGAAATTTTTCTCAAAGCTAAGTTAAGGAATAGTGGGGTCTGATCCTGCAAGTAAATTGTTTCAAACCCCACAATACCCTGCTATGGGGTCACTTAAAACCATACGTGAGTGAAGGGCAAGCCCTTTTAGAAGGCTTTCGTTTGACAGGATGGCTTGTGCACCTCCAACCCTGATGAGTATAAAGAATAGATATGTTTAAAAGTTAATTTGGGTCTTTCTACTGACCGGGCAAAAGTGTTGGAGGCAGAAACTGGTTTTGTGACTCAACTTTGGTCTAAAAGGTGCCTTCTGGGTGCCTTTATAACAGCATGTCCCCATCTTTTGCATGGAGGACAACCTTTCAGTGAGAGAGAAACAGCACAGAGAAGCCAGCCTCCTTGCCTAGTACACATGTCCCTCAGACACGCTCAGTGGCAAGGCACTAAGAAACAGACTCCGTGCAGGCAAGCCAGAATGGGGTGACGGCCACTTGATGATTTTTCTGTCCAACATCCATGATGCCCGTCTCCCATCACCTGTGTAAGCCTTCGCTGGACATACACGGTCGGATGGAGATGGGGGGCTTGGACACTGAAAGACCTACCTCTGCTCTGGAAAAGCCATTTGCTGTCTGAGTCCTCATCAGAAAGCAGATAAACAGAGCTGCAGAGTCGACCAGGAGAGGAACAAAATTGCAATTCAATTGCTGTTTTTTTTTACATGTTGTGAAATAATGGCAATAAATTAAATAATCAAAATATTTAACTGTATAAACTGGCTTCTGCCACTAGTGTAGCTTGCTTCTTTTCACAAGGAAGGGTGCTTTACATACCAATAGGTATTTTTAAAATTACCTCAATGTCTATTTAAACACACCACACCAGGAAGGTCTTCTAGGTTTTTTTTTCAGTTAAAATTAATATTTGCTAATAAAAGAACCACCGAGACTTTGAAGTAAACACTCATTTATATGCCCCAAAGAACAGTGCTTCCTGTTCTCATCCCCAGCTCCTCTGTTACTCTACACACAAGCTCAGGACTTCAAGCTGGACATGATGAGGAACCTCCTTGAATGAAGGAACACAGACTACTCATCTCACCAACACCGTGTGTGCCAGACAAACACAACACCGTGTGTGCCGGACAAACACAGAGACGGTGTGTGGGCTGGATTTTGCATTTACTCGTAAAGTTTAAGGTGTCAGCTGTGAGTGACTACCAAAGGTGATTGTAGCCTAATCCAGGAGAACTGGGGAGGGGGGGACTGCAGAGGAGAAACCCAATCTCATACCTACTAAATTTTCATATCTATTTCAGGCACAAATGGATTTTGTGGCTTAAAAAAAAAAGTTCTGTGAACACAGTGGAGATGGCCACACTGAGATCTCCGGTGCAGTGATTTGGAATTCTAGATCACACTGTGGGGCTAATCTGGGCTGGTTGATGATCACAGTCCAAATCAAATACTACCAAGAGGAGAATTAGCCAGGAAGCAACCCTGGACTTCTCCAAAACAGAATTTTAGTTCCGACTGCAAGCTCTCTTCAGGTCTTTCTGCTGCCCTTGCCTACCTCAGGAATGCCCATACAATGAGAGAGAGAGAGAGAGAGAGAGAGAGAGAGAGAGAGAGAGAGAGA
>NW_021604569.1:6258354-6274407 GCF_004785775.1 Grammomys surdaster
GAGAGAGAGAGAGAGAGAGAGAGAGAGAGAGAGAGAGAGAGAGAGATTTGTGTGATATTTTTCAAGGATTACCAAGTCAATTACTGAAACAGAAAAATAAAAAAGAAATAGTGAAACGTCACATGCTTGGACACATTCAATTCAAACAGCTCCCAGGGAGTGCAGATTCTCTCTGCACGGTGAACAGTGTGCGCTCACACGGCGCTGGCAAGCCCACAACAGTTTAAGGTAATATGTTTGGTCAGCAGGTGTAGACCCCAAATGAACAGTGGTTTAAGACCCAGAAAGCAAGAGAAGGCCATGCTCTGAAATGAGAAAAGCCTTCTTAGGCTATTATTCAACATTCTACATATATGAGATACAGAACGAAGGAATGAGAATTATCTTAAAATCCCTGCCAAACCGGGGCCTGCTTTCTCGAGGCAATCTCAAGCTTTAGTAGTTCAGACAGATTCTCTCGCTGACAATTAATATTAATGGGTAGATTTCACAATGTGGCATTATCACACGGGAGATGGGTGGGCACACCATCTGGGTTTTGGCAGGTATTAGATGTAATCAAAGGGATTACTTGGCTCAGGGAGAAATAGAAACCTTGGGTTTGTTTAGTCTCTTGCCTCTTTTGTTTGGACGCAGCTCTAGGTGTGCCTAACATTTTCTCCCTTGTTCCTTATTTGTGGTTGGGAACATCTGGGAAGGGGACACACAAACAAACAAACAAACAAACAGACAGACAGACAGACAACTAAACAAAAGGATGGGCAATCCTAAAAGATAGCTTGTGTGTGGAATTGTGGTCCACTTACCTTTGTCACTTGAAGCTCACTGAATACTTATTGAGTGTCTACTATGGACAAGGGGCCCACCAGGGTCAGTGGGCACAGATTGTTTCTGGATACTTCAGTCTAGGAGAAGGGTACACTGACTCCGCAGCCACCTTCATCATCCTGACACTTCCCACCACTGACTGCCACCATTGTATAAAGGCATAATTGTTATTTAGTGGGTCAGAATGAAGAATCTGCCTTGAATTTTAGAAAATAATCTCATAATTGTATTGCTAATTGCAAGCATTCAAAGCACTAAGCAGGGGGACCCACCAAAGACATACACGTTCATTTTCATTAGAAATAAATAGAGCTGTTGTTGGTTTACATTTTTGGGGCTGGGTGAGCAGGCAGTCCTTGAGGTACCGGAGCCCAGCTGATGGGTCCGGAAAGCTTGGAATGTTGCTTCTTCACCTTTTGCTCTGACATAAGTGCGAAGCAGGCTTGTCACCTAACACTTTCCCAAACAGGGATTACCAACATCCTTACCCAGAATCTACCCGTCCTCACCCAGAATCTACCCCCTCCACCCCAGCACAGGACACTTTGCAGAACCAGGGGGAAGAGCTGACCCCCCCTTCCCAGGAGCTGGGTCCTCCTCCCTCCTGACTCCTTACCACCACAGGCTGCTTGAGATCCAAGCTCTGATAAGTTGTTCCTGGGTCTGATTATCTTGTCCCAAGAAACTCAGTGTGGGGGACAGGTCTACTTAGCCACTTGATAAAGGATGGTCCATCATCGTCTTTAGAGAAGACTTCTCTAAAGATAGATCAATCTTGAGGTAGCCCTGTTTGTGAGAACAGCAAGATTTGCTAAGGACCTGTTTCCTCCCAGCCTATTTTCCCACGTGACTGAAGCCTCCGTCCCAAGCAGGTCGGCCTTTACTCCTCTCCGCAGACAACCGAGCCAGCTAACTTATAACACTGCACTTAGAGGTGGAGTTTCTTTCTCCTCCCAGCAGCTCCTGGGCATATTTTCAGGAGTAACAGACATGTGTTGCATGTTTTGTGTGAATCTTTAAATTTTTTACTATTAACAAAATTAAAAATTCAACTGCTCAGATAGGCTTGAACCCGTGAAGTAGTGTGGCCTCCTGTAATGGTCACTAGCCTTTGTGGTTACTTAGATTCTGCTTTAGCTCAACGGTCACATGTGGCTAATATAGGACAATCCCATCACCACAGAAAGTTTTGTTGTACTGGCTGGCCAGCAGGTGTGAGAAGAGTTTTCCTGGACCCTGCTGACCCTGACTGCTGGGAGAGGGGGGTGGGGAGGGGAATCCAGACCCTGGTGCTTACTAGCTTCCAGTCTCTTCTTGTGCATAGGACACCTGGATCCTCTAACCTTACAATGGGGGATCAGGAAAAACCTCCAACAGTGCGCACTTGTTATCGCTATTACTATTATTACTATTATTACTATTAACTACTAAGAAATGGCAGAGATGCTTCCCGAGCAGGCGTTTGGGAGTTGTGCCCACTCAAGAGCCAACCCTATGTCCTAAAAATAAACTTGCATGAAAGGGACTAGTGTTTGCCCGGCTAAACACCGCCTGCGTCCTGCATTCTCTCGCCTCATCCTCTGCAGTAAGACTAACCACAGGACAAAGGCTCTGGCGGTAGCTACTCAGCTTAGCGCAGAGGGGCGACCACGGCCACCCGGGGTGCCTCCACCCCCGTCGCTGGAGGCCCAGCACCCGCCTTTGTCTGCCCCGCTGCCATGGTCCGGGTCTGCATGAAGCGGGCGCCATCGTGTGGCCAGAGGTCGGTACTACAGCGCTGGTGGCACGGCGGGATCACAAGGATATTTGGTATCATCACGGTGGCCACTACATTGCTGTAAAGATGCCTTCTATTGTATGTGTTATGTATAGAAGTACTTCTAATAAAGGGAGCTTAGCCAACGCCAGAAGACAAAAAGAGGAAATAGACATAGTTGTCTATGTATGGTGAAGTAAAGATGTCTACACTCATGATTGAGAATACTTGCTAACACTGTTGTCTGACTCCTCATGGGATACATCTGGGACCTCACAAAAGAACAGAATTCCAGCACTCCAAAGTGACCTACAGAAACTGTTTAGGACACAAGAGTAGGAGAGTGATTTCTAACTCTTATGACCATTTTTACCATGGCCACATATACATTTTCCCAAACTAAAGCATTTCATAGTTAAAATAAAAGACACGTCTGAGGTGTATGTAATGTGAAAATGTCGAGTCCCTGTTCTCTGGAGACAGGGACAGTACAACAAGCTACATAAACGAAATTAAACTGAATTTTAGGTGGCAGTTTAGATTAGAGTTGTTTTTTTTTTCTTGCATGATCCTGTGTAGCAGACAAAACATTTAAAGCCTTAGTAAGGGTGGAAAATATGTTTGTGTCTCAATGTACTACCACCCTTTGCCATGATTTTTGTTTAAAAAGATACTCCCCTGGGGAAGACCAACAGAAAGGGGTGTTTCCTTCTGGCTTTTTTTTTTTTTTTTGAAGGCATGGGTAGAATTAGTTCGCTCAGAAGTGACCTTTTTGCTCTTTGAAAGCCTTATTTTCGAAAACGCAACCCTGCTTTCCAGCATGGGTGAACAGCATTCTAACAAATTCAGCCAGGAGCCCATTTAGTAAGAATTGGTTACATCAAGCTATTGTCAGTCCTAAGAGCCTCAGTTCTGTGATATATTTGCAGAATGGGAATTTCAAGAGAGAGGACTTTTATGTCCCCCCCACCATGTTATATCTAGGCAAGGCACACATGTTGGGCCAGATCCTATAGGCAGATGGAACACTGAGATCTTTTTGTGACTACCCTAGGGCAGGGAGGGCGCCTAGCACTGTGTTGGACTGAGCTCTAAGTCCTAGAACCTACTCGGGGACCATAGACAATGTGAGCCAAGAGAGCATCCGTGTAGTCGGGATGTGAGGGATGTGGATGGTATGGATACCGTAGGAGCCAAGTCTATCCTGATCCTAAAGAAGACTGGGAGAGGACACGCCGAGAGGAAACAGCTAGGATCCTGAGAGCAGAAGAGCCAAAGGCTGAGGTAGCCTCACTCAGGATAGAGAATCTGGAGAAAGGGTTGAGAAAGGAAGAATGTACAGATGTCCATGCGCCTGCATGCTCTTCACAGTGAACATTTAGAAGACTCTGTCCTGCTCAGAGCATAAGGTCTGATGTGGGAACCACGGGTGTTAGGGCTGTTCTACTATGGCTTTGTCGCAGGCATGATTCTGGTCCTAAATCTCTGATGAGTCCCTGAAGACGGGCAGGAGAGGCTGGGCAGAAAAAGGAGGAAATCCCTCTTTCCCTCTGAGCAAGGGCTTCACTCCTCCCCCTTCTTTGAGAGGGAGAGCCAGGTAGACATAATCAGGAATCACATGAGCCATGGAATGAGTTAGCTGTATTTCCTCTTTAGAACTTAGGACAGCTGTAATCCTTCTAAGATCTCTGCTCTTCCTCCAAGATCTCCCTCAGACTCAGCTTGAGCGTCTGTCCATGGTTGGGCTTCCAATGAGACACAAAAGAATATAATCACAGTAGGTAGATCACTCCCTAGGAGAATCTGCCCTGTCAACCCAAGTACACAACTGTCCCTGGGGGCTGGGGAGACAAGTCAGTCATCAGGAGCCAATGCTCTCATCCAGGGGCTCCCGTTCAGTTCCCAGCGCCTACCTTGGGCAGTTCACAATTGCAGGTAACTTCAGTTCCAGGGGCTCAGAGGCCTGTTTCTGGCCTCTGGGAGCACCTGCACAGGTGTGAACAAACCCACACAATTGTCCAGAGCTCTGACTACTCAGAACGACACAATGGACCCTTTCCATTAAAAACAAGACTTCAAGGACTCTCTAATGTGTGTGTCTGCCTGCTTGACTTGGCACAGCTAAGCATCCTCCTATAGGAGGGGAAAAAATTGCCTTGTCAGGAGGAAAAACAAAATTGTCCCTCAAAATCACAAGGAATTGATTCAAGGAACCCCTGAATACCAACATTCAAGGATGTCTAAGTCTCTTATAGAACATGGTATGGCATTGCATATGTCCTATGCATACCCTCCTCAATACTATAAATCATGTCTAGATTACTTTTAATACCCAAGACAATGCAAAGGCTTTGTAAGTAATTATTTTGTGGTAGCATTTAGAAGAGGAGGACAAGGGGGAAAGTCTGGCACAAGCACATTGTGAAACTGTTTTCAACCCACAATCGGTTGACTCCGAGGATACAGAGCTCCTGGATATACAGAGGGCTACACTTGTCCTCTGGGCCACCTGTTTGAGAAAGGCAGCCAGGCCAACCTGCAGTAGATCCTGACCTTGTGCCTGTTTTTCAAGTGGGGCGAGGAATCACTGTCAATTGTTTTGCTGAGCCCCGTGTAAGCTAACAAGGGGCCAGTCTTTCTCCATCATGATATAACACGTCCACACCGCTGTGTTTGGACGACAACTGCTTGCTGCTCATCTCTCCAGTCTTGGTCGTTGCTTCCTTTCCTGAAGCTTGTCCAACATGTCAGGAGCCAGAGAGGTCTTGCAGCTCCTTACCACACCCCCAAAACTCCCTCTCTCTCCTAACACCAGCAAGGACAAGATAAAGAAGACTTTTGTCGTGGGCTTCTAGAGGACATCTTTGGCCTTCTTGCTTCGTCTTCCCAGTGGGGAAGCCCTTTACACTCTCCATGGGGCAGCCATGATGTTTCCAAGCCTTGCCTTGGGTTCCCCTTGGGCTGCTGGCTCGTGGGAGGCAGAGGTTGGTGAGAATTAATTGTGAAGTGTATTGAGAGGCACAAATGGAAACCAGTCCCGCGGCGGAGAGATTATTACTGTTGGCAATTTGGGTTTTCTGAAATAGCTCTTAGGATCTGACTGTGGCAGCCCAAACCCCAGAGGTGAGCTCAAGGCTGATGGATTTTCAGAATGGCCCCGTTTCACTTCAGCCTTCGGCTTCCCCTCTCTCCAGGGCCTGAGGCCAGAAAGGCAGAGGGGGTCCTCGGGCTGGGGAGCACCATCTCCTCCAAAGGCTGCAGAGGGAGGGCACAGAAGGCTGACCCCCCTCCCAACGTTCTTGAGAGAGGGTCCCCAGACTTCTCGGAATGATTTCCTTCTCACTTCACTGTCCCCGTCCCTGTCTGAAATGGCAGGTGACCTAAGACGGAGCGGTGTGCGAATTGATTTGGAGGCGATCAATGGCTCAGGGCGCGGCCTGGCTCGCTGCAGTGCCACTGATCTCCGAATCGATTCACACACCATTCTTCCTGTACACACCTGCCATGTCAGATGGAGAGGGACGCATGAAGTGAGAACAACATTCTGTGTTCATTAGGCCGCCGCTGCCGCCGCAGCCCCCAGCCTCTTCCCAGCTCTCCACAAATGCTAGCCCACCACCCTGCATTCCGAGTTGGGAAGGCCCTCATCCATGTGGGAGGAGCAAGGGTCTTGGAAGCAAGAGAGCTGACCAGGCCTTTGACCTGAGCCAAAGCTAACAACTTCACTTTCTTCATAGCACCTGGCTTTGCAGGCATGGACCAGGTCTGTATTCCTTTCCTTTCCTCAAAGATCTGTGGGGACCAGTTTATCATGGGCCAACTTAGTTGGTGGGCCCACCGTCCTTGCTTGGACCTTCCGAATCATGATCAGGACAATCCTTTCTTTGCAGTCACAGGAGTGCCCACTAACCCAACACGTCGAAACCATGAGATAGATGCCACAGTAGCTTCAAAAGATAAACTCACTCCAGTCCTGACCATACACTAACAACTTACTGCTGGGAACTCAGAGATTTATACCAAATGCAGTCGCTGAGCACAGCCCTTCATAGTGAGACTTTCTCACCGTGATGAAAGACTTCTGGACCTACACTCGGAGTAGGACCAGTTCATCCCTTCGCCACAGTAGGCAATGCTCAGGTTCCCGCACAACTCCTAGGGATTGTGGTTGGCTGAACAACGCCCAATGAGAAGGACATCTCATTCCAATTCGCAGCCTCCGGACGGTGAGCAAAACGGACATGGTAGACATCGTTAAGGACTTCGGAATGGGGCAGTTATCCTGGCTTGTCTGATAAACATGTACAAGAGTCCTTTCAAGGGAGAGGCAAGAGGAGTCCTGTAGGCGTGCTTGTAAGTGCTGATGGGCGTTAAGTTCAGAGTGAGAGACATCTGAAGGCTGATGGAGCGGCTGCAAGCAAAGGGGCGTGGGCAGCCTCCAGAAGACATCAGATCTGCCAGCACCTTGGCCAGTCCTCTGGCATCCCAAACTGAGGGATTTTTATGAAAAAGGCTCTAAAACGGTGATAATTTGTTACAGTAGCATTGGCAAACTGACATAAGGTCTATAAAATGTTTTAATTTATTTCCAGAAAGGAAAAAAAATGAGTTTCAGGTCAAAGAAAATGCTTAATCGATAATCTTAAGAGTTGTGGAATAAAACTTTTAATTTTTGACGGAGGAAAGTATTCAGGATGGCAGATGTAATAAGAACTCAGAAGTTGTGACAGAAGCTGGCACCGAGCACCTGCAATCTAGAGGTCCCCCCTTTAGTGACTCTGGATGGCACAGGACACATCCGAGTTGGAACTGGATATTTGTTGACCACCAATCTTGAAGAAGTCTTTCTGTAAACCCAAAACCACAAAACAAAACCAATCTTTAAATGATTTGGAAGTGTGCAGGTTAAATTCACTTTCCAAAATGCACACAAATGACTTGATGCCCAGGGAGGCTGGCTCTGTGGCCTCCTGTCTCCAGAAACGGCCGCTTCAAAATTTCAGGCATCTCCCCCTCCATCAGTGAGGATTGCCCTCATCCAAAAAACTCTCTGGGAGCTGTCTAGATGACTCTGAAGCTAAATAAACTGAAGGGTTTTTTTGGTAAGTTCTTTCTATCCAGCTTTTGCCTGCCCCCCAGCCATCAGAATCAAGATTCTCCCACAGGCAGAGGACCAAAGTGATTCCTCTCAGCAAACTCTTTGACTTACAGTCCAGGTTCCGACACGTTCCTCTGCCAACAGCAAATAAGTGAGAGCGCTTCCAGCGAGCAGCGGCTCTTCTCGTGTGTAGAAGGGAGTGTCAGCCTGAAAATAGTGGCCAACTGTTTAAACGTTATAAGCAAGAATTTCAGGCCAACGGCAGCCAAGTGGGCTATTCTTAGATGTCTATAGGAGGCTGAGAGGTCCCTGTGTGGGTTGTTGGGAAATGGCTAGGGATTTAGGACTTTAAAGTGGTTCTTGAAAGTGTTTAGAGATGAACAAGCCCCTGCAGAACTCGCTCACCACGGCACTCTAAGCCCACGCGACCTTCATGATCCCACCTGCCTCAGTAGCTCAGAGGTAGACACGAATAGATTCTTTATAGTCCTGATCTGCAGCTTCTGTTCTTCGGCTGTATTTACTCTTGGATGAGATTCTAAGTGGTTCCTGTATGTTACCTTTGGATCATCTCTGGGGCACTCTCTATGTCCTTCTGGGGGGCCTCAGAGGTCTATAGGGTGCTGAACCTCTTCCTCCTGCTCTCTTTCTGCTTTATGTGTAGGGATGTTCTGCCTGCATGTATGACTGCATACAGTCCCCACAGAGGCTAAAAGAGGGAATCATATCCCCCTGGAACTGGGGGATGTTAAAGATGGTTGTGAGCAGAGGCAGGCAGATTTCTGAGTTTGAGGCCGGCCTGGTCTACAGAGTGAGTTCCAGGACAGTCAGAGATACACAGAGAAACCACTGATCCTTTGTAAGAGCTCTTAACTGCTGAGGCGTCTCCAAAAAAAGGAAATTAAATAGAAAAACAAAAGGAACACACACACACACAGAAACACACACACACACTTAAAAAGAAGTCAAAAGAAGAATTTTGTCTTCTAGCCCCAAGACAAGAGTCTGAAGTCACTGTCATTATTTGCAAAATAAAGGCAGCAAAATGAGCTGCCAGGAGTGATGAGTTGCTAGTTTTTTTTAGAGACTCCTGTGACCACAAAGCCAGGTTTCCAAAACAGGCTGTGGCTCTAATGTCTCACTTATGATCCCCGAGCAAGGGCTAATAGAGATCCACATTGAAGATGCCTTCAGAAAGCCTTGGTGGTTTGGAGATGTGAAGTGTCCTTTCACAGAAGACACTTGTGTCTGTCCGAGGCTCGTGATGCCTTCAGAGATATCAAGCACTTCCTGGAACCATCTGTAACAAAGCATCCAAAGTAACAGGCATAAGTGGATAACATAATGCACAGCCAAGTGTTGCTGTCCCAGTCTTAGTGTTACTGACAGTCTTAGTCTAGACACAGCATCTCTTTGGTGTGGCAGGGCAGTGGCCATATCCCCTTTACAACAGGGGAGTTGACTACTTCCAAAATAACTCATTCCCTTAGCAGTTGGCAGACTAATTCACATCATCCCTTCTCCTCTGTGACTAAGGGGTCACGGGATAGGTGATGAGTCTTGTGGGGCTGACTCTTTGCACTCATCAAGGAGAGTAAGCTGTTTAGAAAATCTCCATCTTCTCCTTAACTCCTCAGACATGTACTAGAAGGGTGACTAGGTCGCTTGAAAAGAAGAGCCCAAAGAGGCTGATGGGACAGAAACAGAATCTGGATGTATACTGAGAACCACAAAAGCCAACATTCTCTGTATTTCTTTTATCAGGATTAAAGGACATGGGAGCTCACAATAGACATTAGAGTTGACATTATGGGTTGAATAGTGACCCCTGATCAATTTCAAGTTCTAATCTCTAACCCACCAGAATATGATCTTATTTTTCCATAGGATTGTTGCTGATGTAATTAGATAAATTTTTTTTTAAAAAAAAGATAGATTTATTTGTTTTATGTGTAGGAATATTTGCTTGTGTGTATATATGTGCACCAGACGAATGCCTGGTGCTTTTGAAGGACAGAGGGAGGGCGTTGGATACCCTAGAATTGGAATCACAGAATACTGTGAGTCATCTTGTGGGTGCTGGGACCTGAATGTGGGTCCTTTGCAAGAGCAGCCAGTGCTCTGAGTGACTGAGCCAGCTCACAAACTCTTATTCTTGCTTCTAATAGTTGAGATGGCCTATCCCTTTTTACATCTGCCTTTTGTCTGTGCTGTGGGATTGTTGAGGCCAGAAAGCCTTTTCTGTCTAACTTAGTCACCCTAACACTCAGCATGACATGTAGGGTCAGTGGTGAGCAAGCATTTGTTGAATAAGATTCTAGATGTTAAACGTTTCTAGAACTTCTATCGGATTTTTTTGCTTGCTTAAAAGTGTTATTGTTAATCTAGTTATCTTCCCAAAAGGAGCCTTGTAACAAATGGAATTCTGGTAAGGAGAGAACAGGAGAGGCATAAAGATGAATGAGAAAATAGTTACATTTTTCAGTTCTATTATTCTAGAGCTGTTACAAGTAGTTAAGTGTAACTTCATATTCATTTACTCTGTTATGGATTGCTGAAAACATTAGAAGTATACAACCATCTGAATAGTCCAGGGGGCACTTGAAATTATAAAGCATACAAAAACATCTTCTAACTACTACAGAAATTCCACAGAGTTGAGGCTTCATTTATTTAGCCAACGACTGCCTTACCATTTCCTGTGGGACCTTGGACAGATTCCTTTTTCCGTCTGGATCTAGTGACTGATTTGTAAATTGAGAAGTGAAGTGGTTGGACTGTGTGTTTCCCAAATTCTACTTTGTGTCTCCAATGTTCTGAGCCCCAAGACAAACTGAGATATTGTGCTGATTTAAGCCCACAGCAGATCTGGGTTCGAGTCTCAGTTCTGCTTCTCAGTCAGGAAGTTACTCTGGTCTGTAACCTCCGGGCTCCCAAATGTAAGGGGGGGGAGGGTGCTGTTGGTAGAAACTAAGACTGAGTGTTTCCACCCTCCATAATAAAAGCAGACCTGAAAGCCAGTCACGACCAATATGCCAACTATACCTATCAATGAAAGCCAAGACATTGGATCAGCTTCCCAGACATTTCCCTTCTGGTTGGGGTTAACTTTCAGGTTAACACTCTTCTAATCTCACTTAAATGTAAACATGGAATACTTCATTAGTGTGGCATTTTCCCTAATGTTTTGCAACTCAGCTCATTTTATGTCTTGGCCTACCACTGGCTCTCCAGATCACACTATCTGGGAAAAGTTGACTTTTTAAGTTTACTTTGTCTGTCCTGAAATTTGATTCTTCCCCTTCATTGCTGTATTCTCTCTTTTCATCTCAAACAAGGGGCCTCCTTTGGCTTTTACCAAGCCCAAGCCCTTCATCTTTCCTGAATTTCTCATCGAAATCATTTCTAACACTTCCTCTTTTCCAACATAAATAGTTCTCGCTCACTCATTGTCCCACCTTGCCTCACCTCTGGCTCCAATTAGAGTAATATTTATTTCTCGCTTTTATAAGAATCTCTGTAGCTTCTACTCTTCAGAAACGAGGCAACCCAGACCGTGCTAAAAGCCCTTTATTATGGTCACAGAAAACCTGCTCTGACAAGATCCAGCGCGACAAGCTTGTGTCCTGGAGATCCTCCGTTCAATTGAGCTGTCACCCTACCTTCTGGGTTACCTCACTGCCTGGCATCTACAGTGTTGTCTGTTGATACATATTTGAAAAAGATGAAGGAGTGGAGTATAGTATAGTCTCTTCTAATCTCAGTGAAGGAGGCTTTGCATTTGCTGGAGAAGAAGAGAATCGGATGCAACTGTTTCCCCAGAGAATTGTTGATTTAAATATTTTGTTGTTGTTGTTGTTGTTTACTTCTCTGTGATAGCCAATGGCAGCCCAAGGACAATCATGGAAACAGATTTACTAATAGTAGAGGAGCGGACAAAAAGCAAATGTGAATAGTCCCTGGGATCTTCCAGAATACAGACAGTGTTGAAGGATTTGGGGCCATGGATGTAAGGATGACCATGTTCTTAGAAAGGAGCCAGTCATAACTGGGTCAGTATGCCTTGGGACAGCCTTCACATACTTTCCTTAGTCTAGATGGCCATCACCTTGTGATGACATCTATTGGCCAAATGATTCTAGTTACCATGATGTCATGAAAGTGTGTGACAAGTGTTACCACAAACATTTCACAGCCACCCCGAAATCCAAGTGCTTTTCTTTCTTTTTAATATTTTTGAGATTAAAATACAAGTACATCATTTCCACTCTCCCTTTCCTTCCTCCAGCTCTTTGCACAAGCCCATCTCTCTCTCTCTCTCTCTCTCTCTCTCTCTCTCTCTCTCTCTCTCATTGTTATTGCATAGATATGTGTGTGCGAATTACTTAGTGTATAAATATAGCCTTCTAAGTCTGTAGAATGTGACTTTTATGTATGTTTTCAACAATGACTGTTTAGTATTGGATAACTAACCGGGGAGCTCTTTCCTGAAGAAGACTCTTTCTCCCACTCTCAGCAGTCCTTAGTTGCCTGCAGTTCTTCGTCTAAGGTTGGGGTCTCATGAGATTCCCCCTTCCATGTCAACATGCCTGTTGATATCATCCTTGTTATCAGGATTTTTTAGGAAGTCATGTTGATGAGAATTCTGGAATTTCTAGGAGATGGAATCTCACAGCAAACGTCCTGCTCCTCTGGTTCTTACAGTCCTCCTGTCTCCTCTCCAGCTATGATCCCACACCCCTGATCCCTGAGATGTTTCTCAGATGAGTGGGTCCGAGTTCTGTTCTCACCATATGCATCTACAGCAAGAAAACTGAGACTGAGCCTAAAAAGCTCTTCCAGAGCAAGTGCCAGGAAAGTAAAGGGCAGAACCAAGTTCTGAACTCAGGCAGCCTGCTTCAGAGTCCAGGCTCTCAGATAATAAGCTTATGTTCCTCGAAGGATCACAGTGGTTACTCAAGAATACATGTAAGTAACATGGGTTCTGGGTCTGGCACACTGTAGTTGCCAAATGAATAAATAGTCTCCCTTATTATAACAATGGCTAGTTATGTTTAAATTAATGACATTGTTTGGGGGGTAGTGCATTATGAATCCTTTTATTTAACACAAATTCCAAAGTGTTACATACAATGACATTGTTTCTTTCCTTCACAGGCCATCAGCCTTTAACAGATGCCAGTTTTGGGGTCCTTGCAATGAACAGGATTCCAAGAAAATGAAACCCATTGGGTCTTGTGAAGGAGGCCTCAGTTGCAGAGAAATTGAGCAAGGAGACATCAGTATGCACGGTGGCATAGACAAACAGCAGGACAGACTCACGGTATGGGAGAAGCCTACAAGATGCACTGTTTTTCACCATGCACAGTACAGTGAAAGAAATAAGAGAGATTACATTCCCTTTGGCAGAAGCAGAAAGACAACTGCCCCCAAGGAGATGAGAGAGCTCAGGGCCTATCTTTCTAGTTGAGTAGTCTGAGGAAGGAAGAAAGACAAAGTCTCTTAATGCCTAGAATTCATTCATTCGTTCATTTATTCATTCATTGGCTATGGCATCAAAGTAGCATGCTGCATACAGGTAACTCTGCTACTCAAACAAACAGCTAGTTTGAAATTTGTATGTCCCTTTTATGCACCCCCAAACTACAGGTCTATGCTATGGCTCTTCTGAGAAGTAGGGGGAACTTCTAGGAGGTTCTAGTGGAAGAATGGCATAGGCCATTGAGAAGATGTCCTCAAAAGAGATTTGGGGACCCTAGCCCTTTTTTCTTGTTCTCTTTTGTTTCCCAGGGGCTATAAGGCAAACAGTTTTCTTCACCCTGGGCCTCTACAAACTCAAAAGCAATGGGAAGCTGACCATAGGTTGAAATTCCCAAAACCATGAGACAAAATAAACATCCCCACTTTTCAAGTTGATTGTCTCAGATATTTTGTTACAGCACTAGAACGCTGACTAATAGATACTTATATAAGTCATTTTCTGTCAGCGTATATGTTCCATCAGCTATGGACCAGGGTCAGATTCTCAAATGGACTGAGTCTTACAACCTTCACAAAACATCTGATCTCCAGTAGTTAAACAGTGCATACTAGTTGGACACTGGTTCTCCTTCCTCCTGTCTTTCCTTTGTTCCTCCCATCTTTCCTTCCTTTCTTCTATCTTTCCTTTCTTCCTTCCCTCCCTCCTTCTTTCCATCACTCCCTCCTTCCTTCCTTTCATCTTTCCTTCCTTCCTTCTGTCCTTCCTTCTTTCCTCTGTCCTTCCTTTCTTCCTTCCTCCTGTCCTTTCTTCCTTCCTTCCTTCCTTCCTTCTTTTCTTCCTTTGTTTATCTATTTAAACTATGTCCCTTGGTGGACCCCTCCTAGAGGATTAGGAAACTTCCCAGAGACCTCAAGTAGAATCCCCATGAAGAATGAGAAGAGGGTAAGAAGAGAATCAGGGGCATATATTCAAAAGCTGGGAGCAGATGGTGGTGCTTAGTCTCCTGGAAGATGGATGAGATGTGGTAGGGGATGGAGAGGAGGCTCATTAGTCCCATTCATAAGAAGGTGTGTTAGCCTCTCTGTGATACCCTAGTGAACCACCATAGACTTGTGGCATAGAAAAATAAGCTTATCCCTTACTAATTCTGTATGCCAGATGCTGGAAAT
This sequence comes from Grammomys surdaster, assembly GCF_004785775.1. Taxonomy (NCBI): domain Eukaryota; kingdom Metazoa; phylum Chordata; class Mammalia; order Rodentia; family Muridae; genus Grammomys; species Grammomys surdaster. The sequence goes on from NW_021604569.1 coordinate 6,272,688, forward strand.
TAAGACATCCCAAGAATTCCTTCTTCCTCCATTCTTTCCTTTCTTCCTGCCTTCCTTGCTTCCTTTCTTCCTACAGAAGAAGAATCTCCCCACTGCCTCTGTCCTAGCTTCTGGCCAACACTGGTAGTCCTTGGCATACCTTGGCTCATAGCACCAGATCACCTGTCTCTGCATCCATTGCTCCAGTCTCTGCATCCATTGCTCCAGTCTCTGCATCCATTGCCCTGTTCTAGGAGGCTTTCCCTGTGATTATTTGTCTCCTAAATTTCCTCTGTGTTTTGTGAACCTGCACCCAAATTTCCTCGTTATTATAAGAACACAAATCCTGTTGGCTACAGGTCCCACCTAACCTAGTATGCTCTCCTCTTGAGTAACTACATCTGTAAAAACCCTGCTTCCAGACAAAGTAACAGTCAGAGATTCCAGGTGGGCTTGACGTGATTTGGGGGTAGGAGAGGGGCACTGGGGATTATGCATCCCAGGGCAGCAGGTGATACTTTTCAGTCACAATTGGTTGTAAAAGTACCTTGTAAGACCTGCTCACTGTGATAATATTGTCGTGCCATAGAAATCCAGATGAAAACAACCCAGTGACCCTGTGCCATCTTTAAAAGGTTTATTTATTTTTATCTTATGTGTATGAGTTTTTGGCTGCATGAACACATGCACACCATGTGCACGTAGTGTACAGTGTCCTCAATGGCCAGATGAAGACATTGCATTTCCCTAGTACTGGAATTACAGAGAGTTTTGAACCATGTGTGTGCTAGGAACCAAACTCTGGTCCTCTGCAGGTGCAGTAAGTGCTCTATCTCTGAGGCATCTCTTCAGCCCCCATGGATTTTGTTTGAAAGCCTGATTGAGCCCAACAAATAACTAGTGCACACTATTCTTTTTCTGTCACTTCTTTATTAAAAAAAATCAATTTGTAGCCATGAACATTAAAAAGCTTTCTAACACAACTTTGTTTTTAAAAGTGGACAAGCACATGCAAGACATGGTCTCCATTGTGTAAAGAGTAAACACGGAGATGTCTATAGGAAGAAGCTGTCGGTGACAGTGGTCAGCAAAGGTTGAGCGTCACACTATGGAAGGCCCTATTCCTGCGCTTCTGGTATTTTGATCCTCACTACAGCCCTGTAATGGCCTTATTTCCCCCAATTTTACAACTTCCAACAGAGTTGGCTGGTCCACTACGTCTCTATTTAATGTGGCAATAGTGTCTTCACACGTCAGGGAAAGAGTTTCATGTGAATTTTTAATATATCAGTATACTTATAAATAATAATATTTAACATAACAAAGTAGAAACAAATGCATAAATATACATTTTAAAAAAATCATGTGGGTTTTGTGTTATTATATTTTGGTTTTTGACCAGATCCAGATCTTGATTGTATGTAAACTATTTTCTTCTAGAAGGCTCTCAAAGGGGCTGGAGAGATAGAGATTTGATTCCCAGCACCCATACAGTGACTCACAATCATCTGTAACTCCACCCAGAAGATCCAACATCTTCTTGTAGCCTCCAAGGTACCAGGTACAAATGTGGTGTGCAGACATGCATACAGGCAACAGGCACACACGTAAAATAAATAACTTCCTGTTTGAAGAAGAAGAAGAGGAGGGGTGAAGGGGAGGAGGAGGGAGGAAGAGGAGGAGGAAAAGGAAGAAGAGAAGGAGGAGGAAAAGGAAGAAGAAGAAGAAGAACAGAAAGATG
>NW_021604569.1:6274507-6297179 GCF_004785775.1 Grammomys surdaster
GGTCCTTTGATTCTTTCAGGTTTCCTCCATTTTGTACTCAGGTGGTTGTTGTAGGAAAAGACTCACTCACTTTTTCCCTGGGAATAGGGAACATCTCTTCCAAGAGCTGCAGCATGCTAACTGCTCCCCTCAATAGTCTCACTGGGGGTGAATAGAAAATGGGAGATTTAGGTGACACATTATCCCAATGAGAACTGTTTAGAATAGAGCAAAAATAATTGAAAGCTGACAACACATGGCTGAAATGTTTGAAGAGATGAATGTGATTTATCATTGAGCACATAAGTCCAGCCATAACTTGGAGCTGTAGATGTGCCCCTCATATCTGTATGGCCTTTGGAGCATCAGAAAAACCTCACCTAGCAGTTCTGGTTGGAGATGGCCCTGGCCAAGTTTCACCTTCTCAAGTACAGCTTTTAATTTTTGTTGTTTCAGATTATGATCCATCTTTACTGGTATTTCTTAAGAGCTGAAGCAAACCCTGGAGACAAGACTAAATCTATACATTGTAAAGTCAATCTGGGTTTTCATGTATGGGGGCGTGAGAGACCGCTTCATGTGAGAAGATTTTCTTCTTGATCTATTGGCTGAGAAGCCAAGGAACAAAAAAAAACATACTCCCATCACCTCACTATTATCATGGTTAGTTTTAAGTTTCTGTCTTTGCAAAGTTTTCGTCTCATATAGCCGATTTTCTCACCACTCTGCTACAGAATATGAGACAGGCAAAGGAGATAAAGCTTTCCATAAGAGCCTGTTGCTCTTTGGTGTGGAAATTCAGAGTTTGCGCTTCTTTGAGGTTTGTTTTCACATGTCTGTGTTTCTTTCTTTCTTTTACTTCTAATTTAGGAGCCAAGAATTCAAGAGTTGAGGCTGATAAACCTGTGCTAAGATTATCTCACCTACAAAAGTGCAGGAGAAAACTTTGAGTCCAGAATAAATTGCTTTCCTCAAAATGGACATGGTGGGGGGGGGGGAGAACAAAGCTAAAAGGTAGGTGGGGCTTCCCATTCTAAGTCTGCATCTTGATCCCATGGGAGCTCAGATGCTGGGAATCCCCCAAGCACCTTTATGGATGAAGTGAGGACTTTGGCTCCCCCAAAAGCAGAAGGCAGGAGTCAGGCACCATCATGGGCTGCTGGAGAAGTTCCAGACAGGCACAACATGCAAACTATAAAACACAAAACCTTGCACCTCAACCCTGGAGCGTAAGCAGCCAATTGGTACCCGAGGAATTAAAATCTAATGCACGTGTCTTGAATGTTTTTAAAATGTCATAATTTCCACAAGTAAAGTTATTTTGGTAACAAAAACGTAAATCCCAACAAGTGTGCTAAGTGTGCAAACTATACATGGTATGTGAGTACTGCTGATTGCAGTGTTGTCCGTGGGTGAGCTGGTACATGCAGAATGCACACGGGGTGCTAAGCTGGTGTTAAGGAGGTCCGTGGAATACACACACACACACACACACACACACACACACACACTGTTTCTTCTTGGACTCTTCTGATCCAGCTTAACATCCTATATTCCCTGGGTCAGTTAGAAGAAAGCCTTCCCAGTTACTTTTAATCTCTGCACTCTTTTATATCCCCACCCCCAACCTTCACAAATCAGGCCTAGTAACCAGAAGCCAGTTTTGAAATATTGTTTGTTTAAAATTTTAAATTGCAATTTAACTGCACACGCCATGGGATCATGGACCAAAAGCCCAAATGGAGAATAATAATTTTTTTTAACACAGCGCTGGGTAAGAATGACCTTGTGAAAATGTATTTTGCACATGTTCCATTGCTGGATTTCTGCTGCTCTTCTCTCTTTCTCTTTTTTTTTATGGAAGCCATCATTTTAGGAGGTAATATAGTAACCCCCGCTAATTCATATGCCACTGCTCAATTGGAGACTGAAAGCTGAAGGCCACAAGGTTGTGTTATAATGGAAAAAAGCTTTTTAACAAAAAAGCCAGAAGACTTCGCTTCTAATATGAACTACACCAGTGCCTCTGTAAGATAGTGAGCAAGTCATTTAACCCGCTTGGGTCTCAGTACCCTCATCTCTAAAATGGACATAGCAGTGCCACCTAAATATGCGTAGTATTCTTCCAGAGATAAAGGGCAGCAATAGAAATAGCAGTCCACAGTGGGATCGGACCATAGGATGTTCGCTATTGTCCACATTTTAACCACTGCAACATTTTATCCATACCTTCTTCACATGCTGGACAGCCAGGCTTGGTTCAGAGGAGCCCAGTGCAAAGCGCGTGTTTATGTCCTGACTCTGCTATTTGTACACTGAGTGACCTGAGGCATACTGCACAGTGTCTCCCTCTTGATCACATCTGCAGCGTGGATCTATCAGACCTGTCACCTTGTGCCATAATTCATAAATGAGTTAAGGGGTCTGAACATGTTTTACAACTTCATCAATGCTTCTTGGGGCTAGATGTTTAATGAGGTACATGGTCACTGTCTTAGTCCATTTATGTGGCCATCGTAGACTGACTAGTTTATCATCACCTGAAGTGTATTGCTACATGGTTTTGGAGGCTGGGAAGTCCAAGGTCAAGGGTTAACATCTGGGGTTCCAAAGAAACTGCACTGTCCCATGGGAAAATGGCAAAATATCAGACACAAAAGGCCAGAAAGAAACTCATAACCCCCATTATTAATCTATTCATGAGTGTGGCACCCACAAAATTTCCACACCTCACAGTATGCCTACTGTGGGGAGTGAAGGAGGCCCTAAATGAATGCATATTTTGACATGGGCATGGCCTGTTGAGGATTCTAAGGCCAACTGATTCTTGGGCAATTGGCAAAGCAATTACTAATATGGCCATGTTCAAGAGGAATGGCGAAGCTTTCTTTGGGAGTTTGAGTAAGAGTTTGAGTTTGCAGTGTGTGTGCGTGAAGATTAGCAACTGAAACTTTCTCCTTTTGGGTGTTGAAGTGGAAATTTCTGGTTTCTTTGGGGACTTAGTTGTGTCATGTGATGTTTTTCTGGAAACTGTCTTATGAGAGGATGTTTTGCAGAGAACAGACACATAGTGTTTTTCGGGAAGTTGTCTTGTGAAAGAGCATGTGATGTTTTGCTGGAGCAGACAAGAGGGAGCATATTATTTGGAAAGAGCATAAGTACAATCCAACAGACAATGGACAATGCTCTTGCATTGGTTCACCTTGCCACTCCTTGCCGATATTTGGTGATCTTTGCTGATGCTGATCTTTGCTGACCGTGCTCTGGCATTGATTAACCTTGCCTTCTACACTGATAATCACTTGTCATGACTTCGTAGAGAAAATGCACCAAAAAAACTTCTAGTGATATTCCAACCACTTCTCACCACTTCTACAAAAGCAAATCAGTGGATCCTCTCTGTATCTTCTGGGTTCAGCCACTGCCACTGATTAGGGTTTGGTGTTTTGTAGTGGATTGGACTGCTGACAGTAAAGATTGAAATTGTCCCAAAAGAACTATTTCTAAACAGTTCCACAACCCCCATTTCCTATTAACCTTTCTTTTTCCCTACCTCTGATAGGTGGTGGACTATAAAGGAGGTTAAAGCATTAAAGAACCATAATCCAAATCAAGGGATCCACAGTGTCCCTCATCCTTGTGAAATCCGAGACTCCCTGATGGGTAGATAAAGGCATCAGCCGACTGGGATGATGTCTTTAAGTTCCAGAACTGACCAGGTTTGTGCAGTTTAAGTAAGAAACAGGTTTTGAAAACAACTAAGACTTCAATATGTCTACAGCCTGAGACTACTCACCTACCGAGACCTACCCCTATGGGGACTAGCCATCCCTTACCTCTATGCCGTACCCAATAAACACACTAAGGTTCCAGGTTGTGGGCATAGTGTTAGCAGGACCCTACCTGTTTCCAGCTTCACTCATGTGTCTGTGTGTCTATTCTTCCATTGGTCCCCCCATTACTCCTGGTTCTTAGACCCAAGCTATAGAGGATGTGGCAGGCTGCACTAAGGACTGGGTATTTGAATGCAAACATTACCGAGGACATGTTCTAACTACAGGTATTACTGTGATGTCATTCTGGCTATAGGTGTTACTGTGATATGTTATTCTAGCTATAGGTGTTACTGTAATGTCATTTTAGCTATAGATATTACTGTGATGTCATTCTAGCTATAGGTGTTACTGTGATGTCCTGTGCCTACCCTTCTAGTCCTTGGAGATAGTTAGATAAATTCTCCATGAGTAAGTTTAAAATTAGAAACCAAAGCCTCAACTCTTCCTGCCTACAAATCAAGGGATTCACAGTGTCCCTCATCCTTGTGAAAGCCGAGACTCCCTGATGGGTAGATAAAGGCATCAGCCGACTGGGATGATATCTTTAAGTTCCAGAACTGACCAGGTTTGTGCAGTTTAAGTGAGAAACAGGATCATCTGGAGATGTCAAAGTGTCATTAATGATTCCAGGCTTAAAAACAAACTAGAATTTTTCAACGCAAAGAGACATGAAAAATTTTTTGCAATTGGCCTTAAAATTTGATCAAGGCTGTTCAATATTTTAACTGTTTGCCATCAATTTCCATTTATGATACAACCCAGTCTTCTCAACCAAGTTTGAGAACAATAGTTCTAATGTATGTTAGAATACAGGTATCACAAATCTACTCTGCAAATATGGTTAAGGACCTACTATGTACTGGGCATCTATACAGGGAGCTTGCATGTGGTGAGAAATGCAGAAGACTCAATGGGTGTGAGCAAAGCCACAGGGGGCTCAGGAGCAGCTCCATGGGTGGCCTCCAACCACAGAAAGTAGACAAAGCTCTGACAGAGGAAAGGTCTAAGGTAACATTGAAAAGGCTAATGGACCAGCTACATAGATAGGGTTAAAAGGGACACTCAAATGGAAAGAAGAGCCTACATAATGACCCAGAGCAAGAGGAAGCACACTGAACGGCTAGGGAACTAATAGGTTAGAGTTAATAGTCAGAGTCAGATGTGATCCATGTTGAAGAACTGTATTCAGAAACCATGCTCATTTAAGGTAGAAAGACAAGAGGCCCTTGGCATGATTCGGGCAAGAGATAACAGAGAATAGTGGCTGAGACCAGGAGAATAGTCATAAAAATGGAGAAAAGCTCACGGATTCAGGGTTTTGAAAGCCAGTGGGAGACGGAGAAGAGGATTGAATGCAATCTGCAGCACCCAGGACTCAAAATAGAGAGATTCATCATAGAAACCATGGAAATAAGCGAGATCTCCCAGAGAGAGTGCAGTAGAGAGAGAAAAGGATCAAGAATAGATTCCTCAGAATCCCAAAGTTGAACTGGTAGCAGAAGAAATGGAGCTAAGACAGAGCTAGGGACACAAGAAGAAACAAGGAGAGGATAATTCACTGTAAGGCAAGATGAAAGAGTGCTTCAAGAAAGCACACGGGGCTACGGAGACGGCTCAGCAGCTAAAGCCCCTGCCAAGCAAATGTGAGGATCAGAGTTCAGATCCTAAACCCACATGAAATGTGGGCTTCCTGTAATCCCAGTGCTCTAAAGCCAGAGCCAGTCCCTAGAGCAAGGTGGCTAGCCAGACTATCTGTGTTGGTGGCTCTCAGCTCAACTGAGGGATCTCATCTCGGTAAGTAAGGTAGAGGAACCATCAAAGAGGAGTTCCAGCTTTCTAGAGATGGGCAATGATAGTGACTGTGCTATAAAGTGAAGGGATAGAGTGGAATGGAGCATCTAAAATGGGTAAGTTGGCTCATTTTCTGTTTTACATACTTTGCCACAGTATGAGTACACAGGCACTAACTAGGAAAGACTAGGATGATGACGTTACAACTCTGGATATGCCAAAATGTGACTGTGTTAACTGGTTTAAGTGTGTAGGTCATACATTGTATGAATCATATCTTCACATATCTGTCCTTCAAAAAAGCCCCAAGTCATCCAATCAGAACAGACCTTGTCCTTGTTCACTGTAAGAGAGATACAAGAAAATTGCTAGTAACATCAGAGGTTCCAGTAGAGGAGCAAAGAGAAAAGCCAGAAGCTAGAGTGACAAGTGAGTTGGGAAGCAAAGAAACGTGACATCAATTCACAGCGAGCATACACCACCATGGAAAAGATTCTCTCACAGGACTGCCCAGAGATGGGAGGCGGTGTCTGGAAAGGATGTAGAGATATGGAGAGCTAGTTCTAAAGGAGAGTTCTGAGCAATTACATTACCGTCAGATGCAATGTCTGGTGGTACAGAGTGAGTTGAGTTTCCAGGCTCTGAAGGCAAGTCCGTGAGAGCTGCTGGAACAAACACCAATAACTAGGTGACATCGGGGCTTCTTTCTCAAAGTACTAGATCTGGAAATCCAAGATGAAGGCCTGCAGCCTGAATGTTCTATGAGGCCCAGAACCACAGTTCTCGAGAGGTTTGCCTTCTTCTCTTTGTGTGGTGTGAAGGTACTACTCAAGTTGTTCAGCCCCCAAACTGGGCTTCCTCTTGCTTCCTCCCTGGCTGGGCTTACAAGAGTGGTTCCCGTAGCCATCTGAATCCATTGTGAGTTACTGTCACCTCAGTCCTTTGCTTCCCACTCTATCATGTGGCTTCCTCTCCCAGTACTCCACAGAATCTGCCAAAGGTACTATGATGCCCTTGTAGCTATCATGATGAACAAGGATCAGCTCTCTTCTTACTGGACTACTCCTGAGTTTAAAAGGCACATATGGAGTTATAACTCACACACCACACAATATACCCGTTAAATTACACAGCTAGTACATTCACAGTTTAGCATATTCAGTGTGCAGCCGCTGTACCTGGAACAGCCTTCCCTGTCCTCTGTCTAGTGAAGCCCTAACAGCCAAGCAAGACTAATGTCCCCTTAAAACTTACACAATTCTCTTTCTCATGATTCTCTGCAAATATATCCCTTACATTCCTCTCTCCCCAGACCTTTAGCAAACCAATTAAAACAGACACGGTGCCCATACTCAGTAGCTCCTTGATGAGTATTTATTGAGTTACAACAAACTAATGATACGGAATTTAAGGAAATGAGACTTTGAGGACCCTGCTCTCTACATGGAAATAACAGATGAGCCTCTGAATTCTATGTCTCATGAAATAATATCTTCTTTTTAATGGCTACAGCAATGTATTCATTATGTTAAAATGTGAACAATATTCACTTTTGAAACATTTAAAATATACAATTCTATGTCATGACATACATTTACAGAGCTGTGTACTCCTCAGTTCTGCCTATATTCAAAACCTTTCATCATCCCCAGCTGGCTTAAAAGCTAAACAATACTTCCTTTCTTCCCAACCCCACTCTAGACCTTGGAAACCTTAGCCCTACTTTCTGTGTCTACAAATCTTCCTTTTCTAGTCACCTCACATAATTGGACTCATTCAGTATTTGTACATTTGTGTCTGACTCACTTTACCAGGTATAATATTTCCAAGGTCTGTAGCATTTATTAAGCATTTTATGCCTTATGAGTGCTACTGTATGCATATGCCACTGCCACACATTGTATGTTCATGCTTTGGTGGACAGTTGGGACCCTTTAGCTGCCTTTCAGTTACTATAAATAATGTATCACTATCAGTGATACACAAATACTCATCTGAGTACCTACTTTCAACCATTTTGTCTTATTTGTATCTAGAAATGGAATTTGTGTCTAGGAATGGATACACTAATGGTCCAGCTTTTCAGTTCAACATCTATCATCTCCCTATAAGAATATTATAGACACCTTAGAAGTTGGAGTTTTGATTAGCAGTTCTCTGTTGGCCAGTGAGGGTGAAGATCTTTCTGTGGGTTCTTGTATCTCTTCTTTGAAAACTAACCTATCAATTTCTTTGCCTGTTTTGAAATTGGCTTGCTCCTTTTCTAATTTTTAAGTATAGTGTGGCTTTCTTTAAAAAAAAAAAAGTGTCTAGGAAACATAAGTACAGTATAACAAATACGTCATATTGGTAAGAACCAGAGACCCAGCCCGAGAGCTTCTGTACACTTTTATATCATTTTCTCTATGCCACTTTTATTTATGTAGGTGTTGGAATTTTCTAAGATCACAAAGAACTCCCTCATTCAACATGTCCCAGAGACACCTCCTCCCCCACCCCCAGAACAATACTATCTGTGGTTTTTGGTTATCTACCAGAACTCTATAGTAAGATCCTCTTGCTGAAGACACCACACACTTTGATCAATGGACGTGAAAAAAATCTAGCTGACATTAACCAGGATGCTTCTGCCCTGCTGGCTGAATCTCACAGTTTCAAATGGTTCTATGCAGGCTTCTGGGGAGGAAAAGTCATAATATCAAACTGCCCTCTAAATTCGTATCTCTATACACATAGATTAGGGCAGCTCTCAGACCTCAGCAGAGAAGTTTCATTGTATAGTGGATGGTAGTTACTGTAGAAGTTCACAACTGGTCAAATGCAGAGAATACATATTCATGAGACTCTATAGCATAACCTTCCCTAACAAGGCTCAGGGACTATCAAAGGAGAATGACTTGAAAAATTATAAGAGGTAGATGTTCAGAGGACTGGGATGAAACTGTCTTCTGGAAGTGACAGGTCCACTACACTTACAAAATTACAGCTGTGTTTGCAAAAGACCTGTTCAAGATAAAACCAGTTGATATCCCAGCATGGATGGGGGAGGGGCCCAGAAGGCCACACTCCTAGTTGAGAAGCTATCCTCTATGGGAAGCATGAGAAAAATCCAAGAATAATTAAGAAATAGGTCATCAATTCACTTTGGAGTTACTATAGCTTGTAACAATAGAAATTAGTCCTTACTGTGAGTTTGATTTTGTCCCCCTAATTCTTACCTAACATTGATGACTTCCGGGGAAAGTCAAGGGTGAGATCCCTGTTTGGTCAACCACACTTCAGTGGATAGCCCCCATCTATGAACATATGGGCAGCACAAATTAGGCTTGATGGGTTAGTAAAAAATATTCAGATGTACATGAAGGTTGGAGGGAATGGGGCAGTAGATCTTGAAGGATTTTGGGGGAGATGGGGGGTGGATACAATGTATGTATGTATGTGTATGTATGTATGTATGTATGAAGTTTTCAAAGAATTAATGAAAATATTATATTTTTTAAAATTAGTTGGACCTAGGGCCAGCAAAATGGCTCAATAGGTAAAGGTACTGGTCCCCAAGCCTGAGGACCTGAACTCATAACATGAGAGAGCCAACTTCTGTGAGGTGTCCTCTGGCCTCCACACACAGGCTGGGACACACACACACACACATGCACACAAACAAAACACATGCAATGGATAAATGTGAAAACTATGGAGCATACTCTCAGGCAACAGCGTGGGGTACTAAACTGTGTGTGGTATTAGGACATCGTAGACTAATCAAGAAGTAGATGAACTCTGAGTTCACTCAGGATTCAATATAACTCGAAACAATAGAGATTGTTTTTTTAGTGGTGCTGGCTTTTGTTCCCATCTCTTCTTTCACCCCCATCCCCACGCATTTGTGTGTAGTCCTAATTCCCAGGATCTTGGGTGGCAACAATGAGTGTCCTTATCAAAAAAAGGAGAAATTTAGACTCGTGTGTGGAAGGAAATGTCCATGGGAAGATGAAGGCATTGTGCCTCACCATGTCCTGCATGGCTTGATCCTGGAAATCTAACTGGGATGGTAAAAAGGACAGATGCACAGACATATGAACAAAAAAGCTAGCGTCAGGTGAGTTGTGTTCATTCTGATGGAGGACACCAACTATGCAACCTGGACATTTCTTGTAAACATCCAAATTAGGGAGAAGGACTTATGTATAGAGCTGAACAAGAAGGCAAGTTCCAGGAATGAGGCCTCGTGAGGAGGCCTTCTCAAGTTGCAGTCGTCTGGGAGGAGAAAGCTGTGGGGTCCCTGGTTTTTTACACATTGGTCGATCGTTCATAAACACATTTACTTGAACCAGAGGGAAGTTTGCTGCTCCCATGGGTCTGAGGCATCGGGGTTCTTGACATGGCTGTGCCCAAGTTGACAATAAACATTCACTCAGGACTCCATCTGCTCCTTACACATTCACCTGAGGTGTCTTCTGCTCCCCCACAGTGCGGAGCGCTGTTGCTGCTGTCTTCATACTGTGCACACCCACGGAGATGCCCACCCTGACATCAACTGGCTGAAAGTGACTTCTATGAAATTCTACAGCTACAGAGTGCAAGGCTCAGGGCTTCTATCTGCTACAAATGCTACATTGTGTCTCAGTTGTAAGCACTGCAGTGCTTCTTCAGAAAGGGCTCAGAATCTGAAAGTCACTGAGAGAAAATTGAAAAGAAGACAGAATGAGAAAGATAGAAAATATCCTTCAGGCTTTCTTTCTTTCCTTCTTTCTTCTTTGTGTTTATTTGTTGATTCAGTATCTATATATATATAGCTCTGGCTGTTTGTAACTCCTTTTGTAGACCAAGCTAGTCTTGAACTCATGAATATCTACCTGCTTCTACCTCTTGAGTGCTGAGATTAAAGGTATGAGCCACCACACCCAGATGTATTTCTTTCATGAATTGATAATACTCAGGAAGAAAAGTGGCCTGTGACAACCATTTATATTACTAGAAAAATTAATATTTTCCAAGTTTTTATAACATTAGTTTAAAGGCAAGTCATTGGAGTCTTACCCTTTTACTCAGCCCTATAATTGCTCAGAGTTGTCAATAGCAAGATACCTTTAATAAAACAAACAAGATGTGGACACGAAGATATGCAGGGGTCAAGCTGTGGAGACAACCCAATTCCTCACGGGTCTGTCATTTCAGCGCTGTCTCTTAGCTCCCCCTTAGCTCGTTTGCTGGCTTCTACCCCTTTATTTTCCTATTCTCTGTGTCAGGGCGAAATGTTTACAAAGGGTCAATTCTGCCCAGCATGGTTCCCACGGCCATATGAATCACCATCTGCAGCAACTACGAGAAGTAGATAAAATTATAGGATGCTTTTTTCCAAGGGAGTTACAGAGATAGAATATGTCACGAGCGTCCCAAAGACTCGGACTTGATCAACACTTGACAAGAGTGAAGCCATGAGTCCTGGGGCTACATCTTTTGTCAAAGGTAGTCATTATCCTGGGACAATTAACTCTAGTGTCTTCACTGAGAACAGGTTCTTCTCTGTGTGTCAGATGGAAAGAAACATATATATATAAATGAAACCTTCTACTTCCTGAACAGGCAATTTCTCAGTCCTTTAACCTCACAGGATGATTTTCTCCTCCGTACTGGGTCTGGCACACTGCCTCACAGGGCGGGGTTGAGTTGGGAGAAATGTCTCCTTGGCTCTCACATGACTTAAACACACAGGTGGGGCTCGTGCTCTCAAAAGCTTTTTAATGAGAACAACATCACTGTGATTTCTCTGTAGGTGAATTTCTTTTGTCCTTGTGCTGAATAAATTTATCATGAATGGCCTTTACCAAAGAATAATGCATAATACTGGTTGTACCTGTACTGTGTGTGTGTGTGTGTGTGTGTGTGTGTGTGTGTGTGTATGTGTGTGTGTGTATGTGTGTGTGTGTAGGATGTGAGATACATTTGTGACCACAGAGCATTTGTGGAGGCCAAAAGATAACAGAGTCCACCTTCTTCTTCAGTCTGCCGTGTTTGCACTGACCCGTCTCACCAGCCTATGCTTTCAGTTTCACAAAGCTGCACACCCTTTCCTCTCGAGAAGATTCAAGCAGTGTTTAAAAGGCAGAGTCCTATAAAGACACAATGGTGGTGTAGGTGAGGCTTTGGCAAACGTGTGCCGAGTACATTCAGTGATGCCTGGTCTCCTCACCCTCATCTTCTCCAGCCCTATCCAGAAGGTATGTGCTGAATGCACATCCCAGTCGTGTTAGTTACAGGGCTCTCTCTCCTGTCGGAGATGCCAATACTCCTTTGGCTTGGCAAAGTTGTCAGTGGGCTCCCCACATTAGCCTGACTTCTGTCCTCTCCTTGCCAGAGTGGTGACAGGGAACCCACCTAGCATCTCAGTGTCTTTATTCAACAGTATTTATTGTGTATCTTCCTTGTATCAGGCAACGTGATAGGAAGCCAAGAGAAGCTTCTTATCTTAAAGAAGCCTCAACTTTAGTGGGAAAGAAATAAAGGCAGGAAAGGAAAGAAAGAAAAAATAAAAGAGAAATGGGCAAGAAAGGGGTCTCGAGTGGATTAACTTTGGAAAGGAAAAAGAAGTATTTACTATATCAAGTTTTCATATCACTGTCAAAGGAGGGCACAAGTGAACTCTCTCACCAAAGGCCAAGCTCACTTTCCAGTTCTCGAGATCTTTCTTCTCATTGTCCCGAGAAGCATCTGAGCATTGGAAGCAGCTACCACTGAAGAGTGAAGCAGAAGGCTCTGCTAATACACAAGGGATGTCAGGAGCCAGGCTAAAAAGACACAGGTATCAAATTCAGACAGGTTTATTTCTTAAGTCCTTACTTACTGCTTGTTATTCTTAGAAGTCCCTATTACAAGAGCAACTCATTTTTGTTAGAGAAAGTGTAGGCACGAAGTCTGGAAAACATGATCCCACCATCGAGGCGGCCCCTGTCAACACTTTTATTGGTGTAGATTACTCCCCTCAAACTAAAAGCACATACACCTGTTTCAATTTATGGATGTGGGATTATACTTCTCTTCTTGTTCTGACACCTATTTTTTTCTACATGGGAAGATACAATTTATATTTTAGATACATTAATAAAAATAGCTCTGATGTGTGGACTTTTCTAAATCTGCCCACATGAATTACTCCCAGTGACCCACCTTGTAGAACAAAATAAGTTGATTTCTATGGATGACATGTTCCGCCCCCACATTCAGGGAGCCATGTTGAGAAAAGAAGAAAAGATAGTGAATATGAAAATGCGTTTGCTCTTCCTGTCAGTGTCTTGAGAGTCCTGGATCCTATTGCAGCTGCTATTGATACCTAAGAGCCAGGTAGAAAAGGTTTATCAAGAGTACGCTTAGTGATTACCATTCCCCCATCCCCATCCCCGAAAAAAAGCAGGTATGCGCGACATAAAAATAAAATAAAAAAAAAATACAGTCCAGGTTTTTAATAGTAAAAAAAAAAAAAAAAAGCTTTATTTGTTGAGTAGTAAAAAACACAGGTAGCCTAAACTTTACTGCAACTGACACCTGCTCAGCATGTATGACAGTGAAGAGCCTAAATCCATCTGTTAGAGACATCCAACTGTGGAGTTCCAAGGAACTTTGAGACTTTCTAGATAGGCCAGATGCAGTCCCACCATTGCATCTTGGCTTCTACTTCAGAAAGGAGACTCACAGCAACCCCATGCCTCCTCACGGGTGCCACCGTTCCCTTTCTGTATGGATCTGGCATTACAGCTCTTGAGATTGTTGTCTCATTGGTTGGCGGTAGAAGTGACAGTCTTTGTAGGGTAGCGGCAGTCTACTCTAGGCCCCATGGCAGCCTCTGCAATCTACATGAAGATGTGGGTGGGAAGGACACAAGTCAGAGTATCATCCACACGTCCACACTGGACGGCTCCAGTCAGTGTATCAGTGTGCAGTCAATTGTATTTTCAACGCTGTCTTTTAAGTCTTATAGAAATGGAATGCTCTGGGCTGGATTTTCTTTTCCTCTGCTACTTAAATTAGATAATTTCTCCATCCGTGTCCTTTTACAACTACTTGGTGGGAGTTCAACTTCATACCTTCACTTCGTGATCTTATGCCTCTACAAACAGAAGTCGCGTACAGAGTTGCTGCACTCTGGGAACCGAGGCCCAGAGCAGACTTAAAACATCCCTTATGCTTGCTATTGAAAAGTTGCTGAGCCCGTGAACTCTCCCACCCGATGCTCAACGGAGCAAGGGCAAGTGCTTCTGCCAAGGCCATCGTTGGGAACATCTGTTCTGATCAAGAAACGGAAACAACTCAGGTCACAAGGACAGACCAGATTGAGCACAACAGCCCATGCCTTCATCAACACAAGCAGAAAACTGAGCCTGTGCCTCGGCCCAGAAAATGACGCATCTCTGGCTACCTCCTGGATGCCTGCTGATCCTGTGGGCAGCAGTGGAGATCATCAACCTGTCTTCTGTCATCCCACAGCACTCTTAGGGCAGACGTCACGCAGACTCTTTCTTTAAATATTTGCATTATAAATCAAATACGTAACATGAGTCGTTTGTCTTAAATTAGATAATTTCTCCATCCACGTCCTTAGTAGCATTAGCTATTATTGTTCAATGGAGGAAAATTAGGTTTAATTAGAAGAGATGAAGAAGTGTGCACAATGGTCATTTTACCAAACAAGCTTTCCACAGATTCAGTTTCTGTTAGTTGCCATAATACAAGCCACTCCCTGGTTGGAAGTGTGGACTTTTCCAGAGCATTTATACGGAAGGCTTCACTGTCTTCATTCATTCTACCAATGCATATTGAACGTATACCACATGCAGGGCCCTACATCACATGTAGAGAATATTCCCTGAAAACATAGGCAGATCTTGATTACCTAGACGGATTTGTGTAATGGACCATGAAAATTATTAATTACAGGTAAAGGAAAAGAGGAACAGATAGATTTTGGAAATGAGACTCTTTAATGCCTTACAATTTAAAAAACAGTCTTCTGGTGCTGGTGATGGCTCAGCAGGCAAAGGCACGTGTCACCAAACCTTGTGACCTGAGTTCAATCCCAGGGCTCCACAGACAGGAAAGAAAGAACTTTCTCCCACATGGTGTCCTCTGACTTCTGCACAGGAGAGCATGCATGAGCTCTCTCTCTCTCTCTCTCTCTCTCTCTCTCTCTCTCTCTCTCTCACATACACACACACACACAAAGAGATAGATAGATAGATAGATAGATAGATAGATAGATAGATAGATAGATAAATGTAGTGTTAAAAACTAAAAACAAGCTAGCCATCTAGCCAGGTTTGGTGGCATCCCTGAACTCCCAGCACTTGGAAAGCAGAGGCTGGGGTTTTGCGAGATCAAGGCCAGAAAGCATGTATTGAGCCACCTGTACAGAGTCTAGCTCTAGGTTCTCCAGCTAATAACATGTACATGCCATCTCTTGACAGGACCCTGGCACATACCAGACATACAGGAACTGCAGCCCCCAAACCCATGCTGACAGTAGGACTCGGTTTTGAGGGACATTTCCTGTGTGACTCGTTTGGAGGACCAGGGAGAAAGGAGGCAGGTCGAGGTTTAAGGCTAACTTTCCTTAAGAGCTGATAGTCTGAAAGACATACAGCTGGAAGGAGCTGCATGGTGACCAGGTTAAGATACTGCCTGTATTAGAAGGGACTGCCTTGTGTGAACAAAGAAAAAGAGATAGACTTCTTAACAATGCTATAACTGGCGGTAGCCACTCTTCTGGTTGGCTGTGAAAAGGCAGTAAAACGTGGGTTGCTACCAAGAGGCAGACACACTCACCCACATGGAGACACGCCACCTCAAGAACTTTGCAAGGAAATTCGCTCTGGTGACTTTGTTCTCTCTAGTTGCCATGACATCCATTAAAATTAGAACTTACGCTTTGGGTTGTTGAACGGCACCCACTTGAAGATATCAGAATTATGAAAGTCGCACCAACAGAAGTCAGTGCCCTCAGACTGGGATGCTTAAGGTAGTGGGTCTGTTAAGGCAAGGACTCCACCCCGAAGCCCTCACCACCTCAGGAGGCTCCCTCTGTGAGGGCACTCAAATCTAACCACTGGAACACCTCTGTTTCTGAAGCTGAACCTTTTGGGAAGACCCTCTGGGTTACTATGTCCTGTGTTGAAGCACATGCTTGTGACTACACACAGAATAAGACACTTCCAATGTGTCGTGGGAGCAGAACAGCTCCGCATCACTGAGTAGGTGGGGCAAAAGCAGAGACAGGAAATGGACTATTGTTTAGAGGCTCAGTTTTCTTTCTTTTTTTTTTTTCCTTTAAAGTGAAAACATTGCTCCAAATGCTCAGAACCATTTCTGGGAGCAACATAAAGTATTTTAAATTAAATATTAAGAAAGTCATAGATGGTAAGGAATTATTTTTATGAATATGGTAGAGAACTATTTAAATGTTTCAATGTACTGAGAGCAAGAGTAGAGCGAGGGGTTAGAGAAATGACTCAGGGGTTAAGAGCACCTTTGCTTTTGCCAAAGACATGGGCTTAGCTCCCAGCACCTATGTGACAACTCATAACCATCCATAAATTCAGGGGATCCCACCCCCTGGACCTCTGAGGACACGTGCATACATGCAGACAAGACACTCATTAAAAAATGAATCTAATTTGTTTTAAGAAGAATAGAGTGATTCAGAAGGAGATGACTTCAAGGGTCAAGTAAACGTTCCCAGGTCATCTAAGTGAGGCCTAAGAAAGACAAGAGGCACCACCCCTGCAGTTTCCCAGGAATGAGGGGCTCCCTGAGTACTCACAGGACTGAACCAATCCAGATGAAAGAAAGCAAGGTTGATGTACTCACCAAGTCCTGTCTGATTCTTCATTCATTCCACAATCTTTAGTATCAGCCCTCTTATTTCAACCTGGGTTCCCGTAATCCTGTGAGCATGGTGACAACAGTCTTAGGTAAGGGGCAGCCAAACTCACTGTGATTTGTAGTGAGATCCGGGGGCTACCGTGGGAACAGGCAAGTGTTCTGTCTGCTCTCCGGCTCTTGTTACCCAAGTTTAAGAAGGACTATGAGTTAAATGATACATACCTGAAATCAGCAGTATACTCTCCCAAGCTTTCCAACTGCAAACATTCGAGAACCCTGCTTTCAGATCAGGGATAGCTTAACGAGGGGAGGGAGGGTCACAAGTGAGGTGCTTCCTGATAAATGAAGAGGGAGAGAAAGCCAAGGTTTTTTGAATAGACCTAGTACTTCCCACTAAGTCACAAAACTTTCCATTATTAATCTCAAAATAAATGCTGTCTGCCCTTAGGTGTGTGAAGGAGCTTTACACAGAGAAACCACAGCTACAGTCTTCTTTTTCATCAAATTATCAAAGATGAAATGAATTTTGGAACAATGTCCCAAGTGAACTGGGCATTCAGCTACTTAACGAGACCCTTTGCAAGGACTTCCGTTTATTGCTTTTGTACGTTCAGTCAGGTCCTGACGATACAGAGCTAACCTGGCCGTATCGTCACTATTCTAGAGGGAGGGCATGCCACAGCTAATGGCGTTGTAGCTCGAGCCTGATGCTGTGACATGCTTGTAAACATTCCAACTGAGTCAGGAGTCAATAGGAGATTTTCCTGTGCAGAAAGGGTGGGTGATCCAGTGTTTCACAGCGTAGCAGAGTGAAATAAGTAAGATTACATGGAGACACCATGTATTTTCCAGATCAGGTTAAATAACCAAAATCCAAAAGCCCCCCTGGTGCAAACGAAGTGTTCCTGCATGCCAATTCTGACCGTTCTAGTTGTAAGTCACACTCTGACACACTTTTGTCTAGTTGCAGAGACATCGCATGTGTCTTGCTAAGAACAGACATGTTTTCATACTGGAAAGGTCCCACACCTCTTTAAAGTGACTTTCTTCCTTTAGGACTGTTTTAGAGGGTAAATCGACAGCTTGAAACTAAACTAGACATTTTAATCTCAATATTAGAACCCAGATTTGGGGAAAGGGGTGTCAGGGAGCGAGTAGAAGCATTTCAAAGTGACTCCCTGGGAAGCTACCTGGAAAGAGAGAAGGGCCATTTCACAGTTGAAATAAAAAAGAAAAGAAAACCAACAAAATAGGAAAGTGAAAGCCATCCTGTCTGCTCACTTCTGTGCGCTCATCTCTGGGGGTCTGGCAGGCTTGGTGGTGGTGCTCCTCTGCCCTGCAGACTTCAGGGAAAGCCCTCTAGCAGCAGAGAATTCCATCCACTGCCTGATGCTCCAAATTCTCCTATTACGACATAATCCCTTTAGTTTCAGCTTTGATCCCTGTTAAAATGCAAATACCTCTGGGTGGTTCGACACATACACTGTTATCAGCCCTTCGCAGTGCAGAGCAGCAAGTAGCCCAGCCTACTGCACAGGCTGAGAGGGCAACCCTGGGAGCCCAGGAAGGGTGGAGGGTGAAGGGCAGGCAGGGAAGGAGGACCCAGAGGGCCAAAAAACAAACTTCTTCCGAGTGCCACATGGCAGCAGGATCTGAAACCAGGAGTCATATTCTGTCCGAGGCACAAATTTATGTAGAAATTCATCCACCAGAAGAAAGCATTGGTGAACAATGGGACAAGCTACCATTCTACTGAAAGATGATAATTCAGATGTGGAGGGAAGCCGGCTCAGCAGTAAAATATAATGGGTAATCCTCGGGGTTCGGCGTTTCTGCTCTAACTTTAACTAAGGAAAAAAGTTTAGCCTTGTTAAAGCTATTATCTGCTCCTAAATTGCATAGTATATAAAATGTAAATGTGATCACACCACTCTTAAATTATTATAACAATACGCCATTCTGTTTTCTTCCCCTTGACATTTACAAAATTCATTTGGAAGAGTGGGCTCTACCTCGCAGAGATTAGTGATAAATCATGTATTTTTAATGAATATCAATAGGAGAAACCCCATGACATAGCCCACCATCTAATTTGATTAAACTGTGCTTAAGGCAACACCACCTCTCCGGCTGGGGAATCACTCCGTAATGACTTTGTGAGCATTATTGCAGGCTGTTTTAATGATTTAATGAACTGCCTCTATATTTAGTTCAATAGCCTTAAAATGATTAGTGTTTAAGAAAAATTAGCTCACTTTGATTTGATTCTATTTGATGGTAAGTTTAAATAACCTAACCCTTCAAAACACAGTGGAAAAAAAAAAGCTAGAATCCCAGCCAGCTAACTGCTAGAAAACATTATGACCACCATTAATAACCGTTCATTTATGTTTAGCTGCAGTGTCTGGCCTGACATGCTCATCCACAGATCAGAACTGGAGGAACGAGGGTGGAGGCCGCAGTTCATCTCCCCTGTCCGGCAGGAAAGAGACCTGGGAGAGAGAAAGCAAGAGTCTTCAATTCTGTACACTGGGCTATAAGGAATTTTCACTAGCTCAAGTCCAAAGTGAGTATCTGTCTACATTTGGGAGAACTTCTAGGTTTCTAAAGGAGGACGGGGAGAAATTGGTGTGAGGTTTTGTGCCAAGCTGCCCTGCTGTGATGTGGGCAGCCAGCATGGTGAGGGTAGAGCAAGGTGGTCAGGATGCTCCCAAAGACTCATGATGAGAGCCATGGAGGACCAAGGCGAGACAGTAGAGGCAGATGGCATTTTTAACAAGAGTAAATGATCTGAGAGTTGGTGTGACACAGCAGGGACCATGGCCGACTCCTAACTACAAAACAAAGAATGTTAGCAGGAAAATACATGTCAATTCTGTTGTATCCCTGAGGTGACCACTGAATACCTACATCCAGAAACACAGAGAGTAACTTTAACATCAAGAAACCTAAATTCCGAGCTTCACCTAAAACCATCCTGGCCTTTCAGGTGACTGTGTTAAGAATCCAGCGTTAGGAAGCCGTGGGGTACACATTTGTGATGCCAGCACTCAGGAGCAGTCATGGAGGACCCAAACTTCAAGGCCAGCCTGGAATGCATAGAGAGACCCTGCCTTTAAATAAAAGAAAGGATAAGGGGTGGGAATAAGGATGAAAGGTAGAAAAGAGGCTGGGAGGGAGGGAGAGAGGGGATGGGGGAAGGGGGAAAGGAGGAAGGAAGAGAGAGAGGGAAGGAAGGGAAAATGAAGGGGAAAGGAAAGAAACTGTGATTATAGGAAAAATACAAATTAGAAGATCTATCTGACTTTGAGCTGTGGTATACTACACAGCACCCTAGCAAATCCAGGCACTGTCTGTTCTGCATATGAACCCTAACACTAGGGGACCGCAACCATCCTCATTTTCACCAGAGGAGCCATGCTCAGACGGCTAAGTAGCTTGGCCCCAGTGATGAACTAAGGAGACCCATTTGAAACTGGATCTGTTCGGCATCTGATTGTTCGGATCTGCCACATAAGCTCGGCCTCCCGTCTGTGCCATGTGACGGACGTGCCAGGCACGTTCTGGAGGAGCAGGGACAAGCCTAAGGAGAATGGTGACAGACAAGATTGGTGAGTATCAGCTGCTCTCCTAATGACCCGCCTCCCCCAAGCCTTCATTACTCAGAGCTGCTGCTGTGGACTCCCAGGCCTGGAGGGCAAGAATGCAATCCACTACCCATCACCACTCTGCGACTTTTAGAAGAGAGGAGAAGTATTTCTAAATGAACCATCGTCCACTGCTGACAATGCCTAAGACACTTTCTCTCTTTTCTCTAGTTGTCTGCCTTTGTCTACCCTTTGACTCCCCTATGCCTCTTCCCACCCTCAAATCTGTACACACACAAACATCCCACGGACATGTGTGTGCCATGCACACCTGTATAACACACAGATGAGTCACATTTCATGGGCATTTCTGAGCTGTGTATGAACCAGGTCCTGGGCTGCCATGAGAAACAGATGAAAATGAGAAGGGCCCCCCTGACTATGTTCTAGAGGGAATTCAGTACCCTCAGGGGAAGGAACTGTCCCAAATAATCACACACAACATCACAGACACCAATTCCCCCATGTCTTGAGGAAAATTTTGACAAACTAACTTTTTTTTTCCAGAGTTCTCACTGTAAAGTCTCAATCTCTCCTGTGTCATCATCCACAGCACAGACCCATGATTTCACTTTCCCAACAGGCACCACCAGGCCCACCAAGCCCACCAGGCCCCATAAGACCTCACCAGGCACCACCAGGCCCACCAGCCACCACCAGGCCCGCCAGGCCTACCAGGCCCCACAAGCCCCACCAGGCCCCACCAGGCACCACCAGGCACCACCAGCCCCCACCAGGCCCCACAAGCCCCACCAGGCCTACCAGGCACCACCAGGCACCACCAGGCCCCACCAGCCACTACCAGGCCCACCAAGCCCCGAAAGACCCAACTAGGCATGCCCATTCTAACCCTTTAACATTATCACATGACATTGCCAGCCTCAAAGTTCACACTTGAGAACCATGCGTAGTTGAGCTACAGAAATATCTCATGATGTTTTAAATAGCTTTAGGTCCTTGAATTGGGCCACCTTCATAGTTATACTTGTCTACACGTGACCCACAGGCTGCTGTTGGATGTGCCTGCTGGGCCTTTCCTTCTTTCCAAACACCACAGTGAACACAGCAAACACACCAGAGCCAATTGTTCTAACAGATTCATTTGTGACTTAATGCCAAGAAACAGAGGTAACATCCGGCCAATCCCTCGTGAAGATTGGAGCCTCCATCCCCTGCCACTGGTACAGCTCATTTCTTGGTGACAGGGTGGCAGATACTTCTGTGTGGAAGGAGTGAAAGATGCTGTCTGGAAGATGGCAAGCTAACAGGCACGGCCCCATGTCAAAGACATGGTACAGGTCGCATCTACCCATTGTCACCAATCAATGCAGCCAAAGCACCCCTGTTCTCATGGAAAACAAATACGGAGCTGTCTGAATGTTAAAAGTTAAAAACAAAACCAACCAAACAAACAAACAATCAAAACAACAACCACTGCAGACTAACCAAGTACAGCCCACCATAGTAATCAGTGCCCTAGACATCACTCATAGCCCTGGTGGACTGGGCCAGGGCATCTCTCCTAAACAGAAGGGCAATGTCGTTGCCACCATTTAGCCTCAGGGTTCATCTCCTCAGGCACCAGCACTTGTGAGCACTGCTCTGGTCACTAAAATAAGCATATTGTATCACTGAGGCAAACCTAGAAGACTCTAGATCTTTCTACTAATAACTTTCTGTAACCCAGTCGAATCTCTAACTCGATGAAAAAAAAAAATGAAGAAGAAGAAAACCCCCGGCTGTGCGCACTCAATATCCAGCTGGAATTAAAAATCACTTGACCCACATTTGGCTCTTCTGACTCTATTTTTTGAGCACCATGTTCTTGAACCAGCTGCTGCTGCCTGAGAATTCTGACCCCACTTGGTATCTGCTTCTGCCCTGCCTCTGAGAGCTTCCTGTAATCCACAAGTCCGGCTGTCTTAGTGGGTAGTGGGAAGTTTTACGCAGAAGACAGCCCTGGAGATTTAGAGTTTTTATGGGAAAGTGGCAGACCACGGTTTTCTTAGGGTGAGGAATCCCACAAATTTTCCACTTTAAATTCCATCCTTTCCTGGCAAGTGGAAAACCTGAAAACTGGGGTGAAGGGAGAGATCATCGGTTTTGGACCCAAAAGGGAAAAATCTCAACAGGTTTTTGTATGTGCGGAGCCACTTGAAATTGAGTATGTGTCAACACAGATTTAATTAACTCCCAGCCAAGACCTATTGGAAATGATCCCAGAAAGTTGAGACAAAGAAGAAGGTGTTAATTTCTCAGCAGGAGAGAAAGTGCCTTTTAACTGCACTGGATTAGGGCTGAGGGTCTGATGATGGAGCTATGCATCTGCAGATCTGCACTGCATCACAGTTAGGGTCAGGTGACGGAGCTGCACTGGATCACAGTTAGGGTCAGGTGACAGAGCTGCACTGGATCACAGTTAGGGTCAGGTGACAGAGCTGCACTGGATCACAGTTAGGGTCAGGTGACGGAGCTGCACTGCATCACAGTTAGGGTCAGGTGACGGAGCTGCACTGCATCACAGTTAGGGTCAGGTGACAGATCTGC
>NW_021604569.1:6297189-6324649 GCF_004785775.1 Grammomys surdaster
GTGACAGATCTGCACTGGATCACAGTTAGGGTCAGGTGACGGAGCTGTGCACCTGCAGATGAGCTGCTTCAAGTGGTCTGAAAACAGTTAACTGTAGAAATCAATAAGTTGGTCCACTAGTAAGGGGAACAGATACAGGATTCTGCCCCCACCAGCTACCACAAGCACTTCCCACTTACGAATGCACAGGGTATCCCTGAATTCTGGATTCCAGATGGGACAATGCTAAGGTGTCCTCAAAACTTGACATTCAGGTGAAACCCAGTTGCAAAAATTTAAGATCACACATTAATATGGTTGCCTTTCTATGAGACAAAGCCAGGGGGGATGTCTGGGTATCGGAAACCTCCAAATCCAACTGATAGTGGCAAACCCTGAATCTAGAGCATCTCTTGGAGAGCCATACAGATACACAAAGAGCAAATACCTTATGTAAGCCAAGCCTTTGGCACAAATTTCAAATTGCTTCTAAATACTAGTAGATAGTTGAATGGATTGGCAGCTAGACAGACAAGTACCAACTGAAACAATTTCAATGATCTATAAATTTTTTTGAGAAGCAGTATTGAGTAACTATAAGCCAACTGTAAAATGCTTTATTGGGCAAAAGCATGGGAAATCTGAAGACGGGAAATCTGAAGAATGGGATGTTCACCTTGTTTATTTGTTGGTGTTCAAGTTGAGGAACTGCTGAAGCTGGGATTGTGTTTGCTGGAGAAGAAAGCAGGGTGACTCACAAGATTAAGTATGCTTTTAACAGTCCACTTCTCCATGCTGAGTTCCAGGCTCATCAAACAACCTTCTTAGGACAAATCTAGCTCTCCAGTCTCCCCAGAATGGACTAGACAAGAAGCAGTAACACCACGGTGATTAAAACACGTAGAAAGGATGACGGTGCCTTCGTGAGCAAGCCACCAATTGTTTGCTAATAACTCGGGTCCTAGTACCCTTCTATTTGATAGGTAAATGCTTCCCACTTGCCAACCTCTGTCCTGAGTGTTTGGAGGCATTAAAACACACTCCATGTCTTTTAAGACCTGCCAATCTACTTGGTAAAATAAAACTTGATACACAAGCAATTAGAAAATAATATGCAATAAACAATAATTGAGAATTTGATGGGGAGAAGTGAATAGTACCTGCTCTGAAGCTGAGTGAGAAGCATGTCCCTTGGATGTGATCTAATTTAATCCCCCCATAACCAGTTGAAGCAAGAACGACCATCCTCTCCTGGCGAATGGGGGACTTCCTCAGAGTCAGGTCTCTGGTTCTGAGGGCGAAGGCACTTCTAGAATATCCAGCTGTGAAAGAAAGGGTAAATGAGAAGACACTGAGACTCTGTACTGAGAAGACTAAGGCATGAGCTAGTCTCTGATGCTATGGGACATTCTGTGGAACAAACAAGACACATCGCTCCTTCAGTTAGACAGAAAACGGTTAAGAGAAGTCATATAAGCATATGTCATACGCTCTACTCAGGGGTTTCTGGGATGTCTTGAGACTCAAGCATCATTTTCTACCAGAAATGGATCTAGATGTCCTTGGTTAGGTCCCTAGAAACCTTTAGTACCACAAGAACCCATCAGTCCTTCAACCATCCTAAGTGCCGGCCCTATTTGGAATGCACGAGCACTGTGAGCAGGGAGCCTTCCCACGAATGGATTCTGAAATGACGTTTCTCTGCTGATCAGGATCAGGTTCAACTACCAGTGGTGGCTAGAAGAGCAATGCCAAAGCAGAGGCAAGGATCCTAAGGGTTCTCCAAAGGTGCTTGAGCTTTCCTCAGAATGCCTGCTGTGCCGGGGTTCAAAGCACACCCCATGGCTCCTGCACAGTTGGCCAAGTTACTTGACTGCTCCTTGACCAAGTTTCCTTACCCAGAAAACAGCTTTGATAAAGTTGTCTGGAGTATTCAGTTCATGAAAGTTGTAAAGGGTTTAGAACATGCTTAGCATCTTGTCAGTACTGCATCTGGAATGAATCAAAGTCAACTCTGCTCTGATAGAAACAGGGCTGAGTGTGGGAAGCTGAGAAAATGGCTGCCAGCCCCTCTCTTTTATATCTAGTGGGGCTTGAGAGGATCTCAGCCTAAACTTTGTTCCATGTGCTTCTGTAGTGTTAGTCTTTAACAGAATGAGGAGCAAAGTTATTTTTGGAGTGTCTGGAGATATATCCAAAATGCCCAAAACCTCTAAAATTAACTTTTCCAAAGTGTCCCACAGTCCATCACCGTGTGTTTACAAGGACTCAGAGTGTGAAGGAGGCACAATGCACGCTTGGTTGAAACTAACTTTCTGGAGACTGAGGAAGGTGTCCAAAACTTGACAGATGCATTGCTTTAAACCAGTGACAATAAACAGTGCGCTCCCCTAGCCCTCCAAGGCTCCACCTCACTGCCAGCTCCTGGGGATGCCTGGGTCATGAGGTAATTTCAGGGAATCAAAGGATGAGAGAGACCACGTCTTTAAGTCGAAAACAAAGAAAACCACGCCTTTCTAAGAGCCTGGGGAGAGTAATGGCTGTAACCAGTTCAGTGAAGAGCTCACCTTCCAGAGCCCCACCCTTGGCTCTTTATCTGACTCCTCCCTTGTCAAATCCTGCTCCTCGGCTGTTCTCCCGCCTCTAGCAGCACAACCAACATGTGCTCCCTAACAGCCATGTGGGTCTCAAAGGCCTCACTCGCTCTGTCTTTCTGTTCAAGGCCCTGGCTCACAACTGTCTGTCCAGTGAGGGACAAAGCTAAGTGTGGAAGACTTGAACTCCAAGGAGTCTCAGACACGTTCTAGAAGCAGCACTTCCCCCTGCTAGGAAGGCTGAAGCAGATAGAGGGGCCAGGACTCACACGAGATGAGGTAGCAAATGCTTCCAATGCAGAATTTAATTTAGACATTCATGCATGCACCCATTCTTGATCTAGGGGGTTGACAAATGTCAATAATTGTAAATAACTATGATGTGTCAACACCAGACCAGAGGCACGCTAACCTCACACCAAAGAGCTTTTACTTGTTTGGGGGTGTGAGTAACAAATGGATGGTTTCCACACTGAGGTAAAGAGCTCTTTCATCTTGCCCCACAGCTGGGACTTGGGCACATAACTGGCACTGCACATGTGCAGAAGGTAAAGGGCACATGACTTGCAGGAGGGACAAGAATAGCAAAAAGCCACACACTTTATTCCATCTGATGACAAAGACAGAAAAGAACGCTCACAGCGATAAATGTTGATTCATATCAAACTGCAAAGCAACACCCTCTTTCTACGTAAAGAAAGCTCACGCACTCAGGAACCGGAAGGCTCTGGACTTGAACTTCTAGCTGATGTTGTCTGAGGATTTTGCATCTCTGGGCTTCCATTTCCTGACTATAGAAATGTGATTATTATACTGGTTCAGAAGGTTAAGTGAGGGTATGAAGTAATGAACACAATTCACTCTCCTCAGTGTCCGGCAGCCTGTGATCCTCAGAACATCTGCAGTGGTTTCTTCCCTGCAACCATCACAGGTGGCTCAGTGGTCAGCACCCGGACACGATCTGAGGAAGACCCAGTGAGAGCCCAGCATAGGGAGGTCACAGTGGAACCCTCCAGCTGCTGTCTTGTGTTTCCTGGAATGGTTTTTCCAACCCAGGATGCTAATCCCTTCGCTCCTACTAATTAGAATCAGAGTCTGCCCCCTCGTGGTGATGGCACACAGCACTAGCATGTGCTAATGACAATGCTGCCTCCAAAGCCATCTCTCTATCTGCATTTGATTAACCTGCAGTGGTGCCTCTTGGCACCAGATTTTTATCACAATAGAAAAATTAAACAGAAACAACTATGACTGAAGTTAATAAGTAGGATTGTTTAACATAGAGGTCAATCTTGGCTGCACATTAAAAATCACACACACTCGCATACACCACATACACATACACACACTCACACATAGACACACTCAACACACACATTCACACATATACACTGATACACACACACACATACACACATTCACACTCACCCTCATACACACATACACTGACACACACATACACACACACACTCACGGACATTCACACAAACAGACTCACACAATTCATACACTCACATTCACACACACCCTCATACACATACACTCACACACACATATACCACACACAAACACACACAAACACATATACACACACTCACACACACTCACAGACACACACACATTTACACACTCTCACACACACATACACTCACACACACATATACACTCACACACACTCACACTCACTCACACACACACACACACACCACACAGCCCACGAAAAGCCAGTAGAACCTTAGCCTCAGGGGAGAGGTTGTAAACATGAAGAACTTTGCTTGGTCCTCCTCAGAGGTTATGATGAGTGGCCAGGACTATGATCAGAACTTTCAAAACCATTTGAGCTGAACCAGTGCTGACATTGACTATCTCTCGAAGGCATCTCTCCCAGGAGCCTCTACTCTCCAAAGAGATATGTCCTTCATCAGAATGGTTTGATCCCCTCTTAGTGAATTACCTTCAAACACATGGCATGCATTTTGGAATATCCAATACTAGCAAATTCTTGTCTTTTTGACAGTGTGTTTGAGTTTGAACAAAAATCCTAAAGTAATTTCCAAATCCAGCTAGCTTATGTTAGGCCATTTTGCAGGATAAGCTGGGTAAGACCATTTTTGGTCATAAGCAACATATGGCCAAAGGGATGGATCTGTCTCGTGCGCCTCATAATTGACACAAAAGGCAATTCCAAAAGAGGGCCACAAACATTTTTATTAGTAACAGCTGTATTGGAGCCTGTGTGCTGCTCCCCAAAGTGCCGTCTCTAAAAGACAATGTTCATCTGGACATGGAGGGCTGGTGGGAATATTAAAAACCTGCCTCATTACTTGAGGGTCAAACCTGCATTTAGAAGAGCTGGGAAGCTGGTGGGAAGGGTGAGAGGCAGCCAGCTCTAAGTTTTACAGACTTTCCTCTGTTGATATCCTGCACAGTTAGATCCAATCTGCTGCATCTAGAAGGGGGGAGTCTCATTCCAGGGTAGAAGAGTGACAGACAGCCGCGGAGTGTGGAATGTCACTGTTAAAGGCACCACCCTTTTCTACTCTGGAAACTTTGTGACTTGGTGAGATGATTAAATATAATATTCTTATTTTTGTTTGCCCTCTAAACCCTGGTAAGAAATCCTCTCCTACAGGAGGAGAGACATTCTACCTGGTGAAGACAGCAGACACTGTGAAGCCAGAAAAGAAATGCATTAATCAATTGGACTTTATCTCCGGCTCCAACACTTGGCAATTATTTCTCTTTCCAGAGATTTAGTTTCCCTCCCTCACCCCCTCAATCTAATGTGAGCATTGCCCACTGTGCCCCAACCTCTTGTGGAGCCCCCAGTCTTTGGGAAGATATTTCTCAATGTATGTTCCAAGGAGCACCAGCTTCATAGTTCTGTGGATTCATCTAACCAGTAAGTACCTGTCATGCCTCAAATCCAGCTTTTCTGGGGCCAGAAGCTAACACTCATCACGAAGAGCCTCCTCAAGGCAAAGAGTACACAACTGTGAGTACAAAGTTAGGTAGGGCCCTCGGAGGGGCCCTGGCAAGCTTCACCTCCATCACTCCACATGCTCTCTCCCTCCTCTGCTTGCTGGCTCTGCTCTGGGCTGTGGAACTATCATCTATGAGGAAGATGGGGAAGAGTTAGGATTGGGTTAAAGAACAATGGAATTTGGAGGAAGTGGTTCCATAATCATCTGTTCCAGAACTAAGGGGCTAAACGAAGAGTTTTCTTTATTTTAGGAGTTTTGGGAGATGCTAAAATGCTTGTCGGAGATGTCCTTGACTCTCCAACAAGAAAATCGTGTTACACCCTTCTCAGGCTTCTGTCATAGAGTTTTTCTTTGTGGACTGAAGTGTAAGGCCATTTTGGGAAGCCCCACTCTGTAAGGATGGCCTGCCTGGCACATATTTCTGTGCCATCATCCGCTACGTCACAGGTCACCAAATGAGGTCCCTTTCTTGCTCAGGAAAGTGTTTGGCCTCTGT
This sequence comes from Grammomys surdaster, assembly GCF_004785775.1. Classification (NCBI taxonomy): domain Eukaryota; kingdom Metazoa; phylum Chordata; class Mammalia; order Rodentia; family Muridae; genus Grammomys; species Grammomys surdaster. The sequence goes on from NW_021604569.1 coordinate 6,303,243, forward strand.
GCTGAAGAAATCAGCTCAGACCACTCCTCATTAGTACACTTTACTAACTCCTCTTCAGCTGCTTTAGGCATTCTGAACACTTACCTCATCTCCAACATCGCAGGCTATATCGCTCAAAATACATGTTTCAAAAGACTTCCAATTAGGCCTTGGGTTTTGCGTCGCCTAGGTTCCTCTTAAAGTAACAAGAATTCACCTTATGAAGGATCCCCAGATTTAGAAATACTAAATGCCAGCATACCTTGTGGCTCCAAACCCATCCGCTATTCTCGGGGACCTCAGAAGAGTCGGCATTTGGGGTCCTAAATCAGCCTTCACACCTCCCCGTAACCCCTCCACCCGGGTGAGAAGGAGCTTGTGGAGAGCCTGGCTTTCCAGGGGTAAGAATTATATTTGTCTCGGGTGCTGGCTCCCGAGACATCTGTGATGGCAGCGCACCCAGCTCTGTCTCGGGAGCTAACTTTAGCAGCCGAGTCTGCATCTGCTGGCGGAGTTTGACACAGCATATGTTTTCCAAAGCAGCCCTTCCCAATAGCTGACTCTCTTCTCCTGTGAGGACATTCAATATATCCTGAGAACTAATCATTCCCCTCCCCTCCCCTTCCCAAACATTTAAGCTATTTTTAATTTCATCAGATGTAACAAGCAGTCCTGTCTGGAGCCCATCTTTTGATTTCAAAATAAATAAAGATTTTCTATGACTCAGAATGGATTTCACCTCTGGGCTGGACGGTATATTTATCCACACCTTTCTGTCATATGTTTCCAGGCACTGAGGACGGGGGTGGGGGTGGGGGGCATGGAGGGCAGTGGCCATTGGTGCACCATCTTGGAAGTAGAACCTTAGCTCCCGGACAGCTTCAGACGTTGATACCCTCATTTTGACCTTTCAGGAGACTCGGAGACAGAATCACCTGCTCTGGAATGAAAGGTTAACCCTTTAATTTCTTGAAGTACAAATGATCCAATACATCAGTCTTAAAATACATCCACAATGGCTTTGACAGTTCTGTTCTTAAAGTGCAGATTAATTCCCCTCCTCTTGTATGTGAGTTGGGCTTTATATTTTACCCTTCCGACACAGAATACAGAGGAGCAATGTGTTTGGCTTCTATCTCTTGGTTGTGAAAGGATATCTTCTTCTGGGGGAAACCAGTTGCCATATCATAAAAAACACTTGGGTAGATCTGTCAAGAAAGTCATGTGCGAAGGAACTGATGCCTCCTGACATAGCACTGAGGATGGGGGTGGGGGGCATGGAGGGCAGTGGCCATTGGTGCACCATCTTGGAATTAGAACCTTAGCTCCCGGACAGCTTCAGACGTTGATACCCTCATTTTCACCTTTCAGGAGACTCGGAGACAGAATCACCTGCTCTGGAATTCCTAGAGCTGGGCAACTATCTACCCTGTATGCTATTAGTATCTATTTCCCTACCAATAATCCTGAGTTATAACTTGCCATGTTCCATCTGGGCAGCTCTTAACTCCAATTGGCCAGCCCTCATGGCCATGTTTTCATGACTCACCTAACCTATGGTATCTTCTCTCCTCCTCCTCCTCCTCCTCCTCCTCCTCCTCCTCCTCCTCCTCCTCCTCCTCCTTCTCCTCCTCCTTCTCTCTCCCCCTCCTTCTCCCTTATGGTCCTCCTCAGACTCCAAGCCTAGGAACTGAAACGTCTCCTACATCTCTTGTGCCCAGCTGTAGGTATTTTTATTAAACCAATAGTTTTACATTAAGGAGAAAGGCTGCATAGCATCACTTAGTGTACAAGCGGATTTTCTCCTCCCTGGGATCACCAGCCCTTGGGGACCAGTATTTAACACTACAATCCATAGCAACAGACCAAAGTCAACAGACGGAGCTAGCACTAGGGTTCAGCTTTCAAGTAGCAGCCAGCACAGCAGAGAAGAGTCCGCAAAGCTGTCCTTAGTCTTTGCTGCCATTGTGGCTGTTAGCTTCTCATTGCTGTGAAAGAGATGGTTTAAAGAAGGAAGGACTTATTTGTATTTGTTTATTTTTAAGATTTTTATTTTATGTATATCACTGTTGGCTTGCATGCATGTGCACTGTGTTCTTGCATTGCCCTCAGATGCCAAAAGAGGGCGTCAGATCCCCTGGGACTGGAGTCAGACAGTTGTGAGCCACCATGTGGGTACTGGGAATTGAAGCTGGGATCTCTGGAAGAGCTGAGTCACAGCCTCCAATGCACCTGACCACTGAGCCAGCTTTCCAGACCCAGGAAGGATTTGTTTTTGTCTCACAGTTTCAGATTTTGGCCCGTGACCCCTGGCTCCATTGCTGTGGACCCAGGGCAACACTGACAGGTCGTGGCAGAAGGCTTTGGGTGAGCAAAGCTGAACCTGGTAACAGGCAGGTAGCAGAGAGAAGAGTGTGAGGGCACAGCGACATGTTTCCTTCAAAGCCACAGCCACCTCCTGCCTTTCGCCACCCACCAAGATTAGAGTTCTCCTAATGGAATCTATCTCTTTTCCACAGTCACCAACAGACAACCAATCCTTTAGCATGTGGACCTTGGGAACCATTTTATATCCCAATCGTAAAATGTTTCTTTGTCTTTTAAATGCTGGGGATCAAACCCATGCACACCTGCACTCTACCACTAAGCTAGGTTCCCACAGCATGATGGCCAGACCCCAGAGTCTTTGTTGTAGAATCTGGCCAGTCACACCTAACTCTTTTGCTCTCTACAGTAGATTCTCTCCCAGATCTATCAGTTCCTCCTTGATTTTCAGTAACTCTCACCAGCAACAAACACAAACTAGTCCGTAAAATGTTAGTGCACAAAGATGAGTCTCAGTCGTTTATTCTATTAATTTTTCTAAAAAGCTGTTAGTCCCAGTAACTCACTCTATACAGAAACTCTCAAGTGTTCATTTTGATAGCTCTAGTTTTTTTTTTAAATTTATATCTAAGACAAGTATTTCTGTATGTATACTTGTTGAGGGCAGTTTATATCTAAGACAAGCATTTCTTCCTTCCTTCCTTCCTTCCTTCCTTCCTTCCTTCCTTCCTTCCTTCCTTTCTTTTCTTTCTTTCTTTTCTTTCTTTCTTTTTTGGTTTTTCAAGATAAGGTTTCTCTATATAGCCCTGGCTGTCCTGGAACTTACTCTGTAGGCCAGGCTGGCCTCGAATTCAGAAATCCACCTGCCTCTGCCTCCCAAGTGCTGGGATTAAAGGTGTGCACCACCACTGCCCGGCTAGACAAGTATTTCTGTATGTACACTTGTTGGGGGTTGCTAAGCAGTGTCTCTTGCTGTTTTCTTTTCAGAAGGAACAATGGCTATATTTTAAATCACAAAATCTTCACCTTTCAAAATTCTTCCCAGTACAATGTGCAGCGTCCAGGGTCTGCAGGATACTGAGCGCTGTGGGACCCTCTGGTCATCTCTGGGAGACGCAGCGTTTGATGTCTCTGTGCTGTGACTGCTCCTGCTTTTAGGATGTTGATGCCCATTGTGAGGCACCAAGAGTCAGGATCCACACCATTCCCAAGGGTCAGGCTCAAAAGAGACTCTAGACAAATGGTTATCTGTGGTGTCCATTAGTATACCGAAGTGCATGCAAGCCTCCAGGCTCTCTCAGCATCGCAAAGACCTGTCCTGGAGTCTGCACTGGCATCCTGGCTCCTCAGTCCTTCCCACTCCATCCCCAACGCTAAACTTCTCCAGATCATGAGGCTTCCCGTCCCTCACCTTCTCATTCATACACAACTCTACCACTTTAGCCGTTCTCAATCTCCCCTTCCCCCTCCCCTCCCCCTCCCTCCTCCTCCTCCTCCCCCTCCTCCCCTCTGTCCTCTCTTTTGTTTTCCTCTCTTGGCCCCCTCTCTCTTAGTCACCTTTTTCTCTCCTCCATGGTCCAGTCCAGTTAGCATCCATGCCCGGTTCCATACTTTCTCTTGATGCTCTGGACTCTTCCAGATGCCTTGGCTGTGTGCTCGTCCTCGTCTCCAATAAAATTTAAAAACAAAAACAAAACAACAGCAACAACAACAACAACAAAACCCTTTTTCTCAACTGTACCTTGGAGCTGACATGTCCTCCATTTGCACCTCAAGCTCTCTCATCTGAAGCATCCCATGGACCACTGTTGCACAGGACACTGTAAAACACTGGGTAGGACAGTCCCAGAGAAAGCAGAACGCAGCAGAATGACTGATTTGCCCCTGACCTAGTACACTCAGCTTTAATTTGCTTTCAAGTCTTAAGAATGCCCCTGGAAATTGTTACCTACAGACATAGATTGGGATCCAAACACCTTTAAAGCAAACTAAATCTTTTCACTATTTTCTCTGCAAGGAAAAAAAAAAAAGAATGAATATTCACTGGATACATTGTGGGTAAGTGCAAGCCAAACCTAATCTTGGTCTTTAAACTAATATTAAAATCTCCCAAGCTCCAAACTGTGACCCTGGTTTTTTTTAGGCAGGGAATCATGATAGTCAAGGCTTATGCTCCATCTCACCCTTAAAAAAAAATAAAAATACCATAAAGGACTGGAATGAAGAAAGGTGGGAAGTGAGGAGGGGAGAGAGGGAAAAAAACTTTATTCTTTCCACATTGACCCATTTTGTTCCGGTCTAACAACTCAAGAGCAGCAGAGTCATTGAAACAGGACTGTAAAACTGTAACACTCCTCAATTACTTCTTGTTGGCCAGACAAGCAAACCTATTATTTGACAATGCATCATGGTCCAAGATAGTAAACTTTATCATACAGAGGTCATGAGAAAAAGACCACAGGTACAGTTTGCTAACCTCCACTAGATAATTTTTCACAGTTATCATCCAAGCACTGTAAAAGCACAAAAGATATGTTATCTTCAGGCTCAGTTTATTATAACGTGTGGGTGAAATGCCCTATAAAACCACTTACTAGGTAACTGTTGCGCGTTTCTCTGTGCAGAAAGTCAAATCAGTAAAACATCTTTTTGACAGTGTCTCTTTAAGTGTCAGAAATAAAAGGACGTGCTCTTAAAGGAGAGATAGCCCATTATTTATCATCCCCTTCACTTTCCCACACGCACACACCAGGATCCTCATCGCCTCTGTGCATGCCAGAGATGCTCAAAAGAATCCTTCTTAGTCATCTCGTTTCTTTTACAGCCGAGTATTTCACGGCAGAATTGTTACTAGAGAGACCTGCAAGCAGCATTAACTCAGGGCACTATAGGTGCCAGTATTTCAGGTACCACCGTCACAGGGTTCCCCTTGGGGTCATAATATTGAGTAAGACCCAAGAAATACAAAATAAAAAGATGATGGATTCCCTCAGCAAATGTTCTCAAGAGTCACAGATTTAATATTAGAGCCTAGGAGAGGTCGACAAAGTGTAGCTCAGACCTTGGGATTTTCTGTGAGCCTACCTCTTTTCCACACAGTAATGTCTTCATGGGCCACAGGGCAGTTCAGGGGAAGCAAAGTCTTGCATGATTAAATCGCACCATGTATAATGACATCCCAGGAAACTCAGGGTTCACAAACCAATCCCCAAAGGGAAAGGTGAGTTAAAGAGAATATCAGACAATCAGTTCCTCCCAGAATGCAATTCTCTTTAGAATTCTTCCAACAGTTCAACAAGTCTCAGCCCCTCATCCATTCATGTTAAGGAATCATTTTCTAGAGTGATTTAAAAAAGAAGCCCACAGTAACTTGGGGTTTAGTTGTCTCACCGTGAAAACCTGCTGAATATTTAGGGAATGGGTATTCCTCAAATAAAATAAAGGGCTGTAGTAGGGTCAAATGCAACAGAATACACAATTGTTATAAAATGATGAGTATAGTTAATAACACATATTGTTCTTGAGAGTCAATGAATGGATTATAAATGATACATATGTGAAATAATACATATGTTAGTTTGCTCAGTGTAACCACCCCATGATATATCCATACAGTCCTTTATATACCCAAGGCTCTGCATTAGACAAACCAACCAACCAGATTAAATGTATTAGAGATGTGTGTGCATTCACTGAACACATGATGGAGACGTGTGTATTCACTGAATGAATGATGGCTTTTGTCACTAGTCCCTAAATAATACAAGGTGAAGCTATTCACATAGCACTCACATTGGATTGAATATCTAGGGACCTCTAGAGGTGATGTAAATAAAGTAGGAGGATATATGTGTAGATTTTATGCAAATATATATCATTTAGGCAAGCTCTTGAGAATCTGTAGAGTATGGCATTTGGAGGGGGTTAAGAATCAGTACCCAGGGACACCAAGCGATAACTGTATTTCAAAACATCATATATACAACAAATAATACAATTTTTACTTGTCCATTCAAAAATGCCAAAAAAGAAAATAGCTGTTATCCAGCTGTAATTAAGTACTAGTAGGCACAGGTTTGTATTTAGGGCAAGATGAACATAAAAGCAAAAGCCAAATCTGATAGAATAATATACCCATTCTGAGGCTGGATCATTGAGGAGGCCGATAAATTGTCCTAGTTGATTTTATGCTATTCTGTAGAATAGTAGTTTCTAGATTTTAGTATATATCAGAATCACAAAAACAGTAGATAAATATAATGTAAGCTGTCCTTATGTTGGCAAAGCTTATAACTTGGTTGAATGGAGACAATTTTTATACCAAGAACAAAGAGCCATTAGAATACGAACGTAAAGGTCTTCTCTTCTTTTTCCTGTGCTTTTCTACGTCTATCTGTCTATCATCTAGCTATGATAGCTAGCTATCATTTATCTACATATCCATCATTCACTTAAATACATCCATGCACATGCCATGGCACACACATGAAGGTCAAGTGACAATTTGCAGGAGTCAGTTCTCTACTTCCAGGTGGATTCTTTTTGTTTGCTTGCTTTCATTTTAGTTTATTTTAGACAAGATCTCATTGTCTGACCTGTGAGCCCATGCTGGCCTGAAACTGTCCATCTTCTTGCCTCAGCTTTCAAAGTGCTAGAATAAATGGTGAATGACTGGTGGATGCCCCATCCCTGAAGGCAAGTGGGATAAGCAGTCAAGACATCTTCACTACTAAAAGTTGATCAGGGACCAACAAAGGATCCACATAGCAGCCTCTCCTTGACCATAGTTTTAATTAATTAATTTTGGGTTTGTGTGAATGGTGTAAGAATATATGTGTGTCCACTGCATGTCCATGTGTGTGTAGCTACATGTACATGTACTCCCTGTGAATGTGGAGGGGCGAGAGGAATGAATACCTGGTCTCTTCTTATATCACCCTCTACTTATTCTTTTGAGACAGGGTTTCTCATTAGACCTGAGGGTCACTGTTTGTCTATAGATCTCTGGGGAATCTCCTGTCCCAGCTCTAGGGGGCCATAGATACGTGCCACAGTTCCAGGTTTTTCAGGAATGCCAAGAATCCATGTTTGCACTGCAAGCACCTTACTAAGGCACTGAGTCATCCCCTTGATCCTTACTTTCCACAGTTTTTCTTTCTATCAGTACTGTTTACTGAAAGTATAATGTGAAACAATAAAATATTTTGAGACACTGCACATAACTTACTATAGTATAATAAAATCTTATTTTATTATTGTTGATCTCTTATTTACGTCTTTTACAAATTAAGTGTTATCATAGGTATGCATGTACAGAAAAAAAGCATACTACATATAGAGTTGGATGCTAGCCATGGATTTAGGTCTCACCCTAAAGGTAAGGTCTTGGATGTACTCCCTGCATATCAGAGAATACTCACATATAGAGAATTTTACCTAAAGTCAAGCTAAAAAATCAACTCAAGGATGCTGAAATATAAACCAAAAAAAAATACTTTCATAGTCAAATAAAGCCTCATTTCTAAAACTTTCCTAACCATGTCAAAAAGACCTTTGAGGTCTTTCTAGCATGAGCTCTACAGAGTCAGCATTCAATTATCCAACAAATGTGGGCTGGATATGCAGAAAACAGGAGTATGTGACAAAATGCCACAGAGCACTGCCACCCCTTTCTCTGCAGCCTTAACAGGGGTGCTGGCTGCAACTGAGTTCTCCTCCATGGTGGCATTCACAAGGCTGAGCCCCAAGTGTTTGTCATTTTTGGGAGCTTAGCTGTGTTTCAGAGATGGGCCTCTCCACTTCTTTACATATGTGTCTGGGCTTCCTCAAAACATGGCAGCTGCATTCCAAAGTCAGGCACTGTAAGAGAAAGAAGTGGGCAGAACGCACGTATCTTCTTTGGCCTATCTTTGGAAGTCACAGAGCATCAATTTTACCATGCTGTTAGTGAATAAGTTCACAAGGCTCCACCTAGGTCAAGAAGATTAGTCACAGGCTGTTCTCCCAAGGCCTCTCTCTCTAAGACAGAGTCTCCGTGCAGTCTAGTCGACTCCGGACTCTCAGTACTTCTTGCAGGATTACAGGCAGGTATCATCATGTGCAATATACCATTTACAATGAAAATGGCAGCGTTCTAAAAGGTCACATGGGACAGGGAATGATCAGTGTAGCCTATAATGGGTTGGGTTATGTCCCTTCACTCCAGAATTACTCAGACCTCAGAATGTGGTCTTGGTTAGAAAAAGAAAAAGTTTGTATAGGTACGATTAAGATAAGATGAAATCACACCAGCTTAGACTTTATCCTAAACCCAATGACTTATTTTAGTGAAGGGTTTTACACATAAACACAGGAAAACACACAGACTAGAGTGACATTGGCATAAGCTATGGAATGTCAGAAGCCACCTAGGAACTGAAAGAGACTTCAAAGTCTCTTGAGTTTCAGAATGAGCCTGGCCGTGTCCAAGTGATGATGACCCCCAAGGCTATGAAAATATGTGGGACATTTTAAACTACTGGGTCTCTGATTGTTGGCATGGCAGCCCTCAGAACTACCACAAGGTTCCCTTTTGGACTCTGCCATCCGCCATGGTTGGTTACATGAAGACTGAAGGGACAGTCTAGTCAGTTCAGGAGGGACAGTCTAGCCAGTTCAGGAGGGACAGTCTAGCCAGTTCAGGAGGGACAGTCTAGCCAGTTCAGGAGGTATGTTTTGATTCCAGGACACTCTCAAGCAGGCAGGTGCTGCACTGGCACCTGCTGGTTCAGAAGGCAGCATTACAGCTGACAAGACAGAGCTGAAACCAGAGAAACAGCTTTAAAAGCCCAGCCACTGGTGAGAAGTTGGCACTGACTCAGACCTCTGCACTGCTGATCCCCTGCTCTCCCCTTGGGGGAATGCTGCATCAGGCAAGCCGTGCTTCTGTGCTTTAATTATTTATACTGTGCAGTCTAAAGTGGTGCTCAACTGGCCTAATGATTCAGGTGATTGAATCGAAGGAGAGAGATCTGAGCTTATGTGGAGGGCTTCTAATAGACTTCTCTGGAGTTTACAGCTGAAGGGAAGACTCACTCCCCCCCAAACCTCCGCTTTCTAATAGACTAACAAACCTCTCTAAATCTCCTTCCGAGACCCCCCAAAGTACCAGACAGTGGCGTTTTCATTCAAGAGCCAAAGTGAGTACAAGTTTTGTGGCTGGCACAGATGAAATCAGGAATTTGTTAGTGAAGTGTTCTACATGCTGGCAGCTCTCTCGTGAGTGTGTGCAGAGGTTCCCTGATCAAGCCAATGCAATAAAAAGAGAGGTCTGCTCCTCTTACTCATCCCAATATTTCTGCTTGGCTCAGACTGGATTCTAAGTGGTCGTGGGCTTCTCAAGGATGTTTTGTATCATTTTCCCTAACTGGATGGTCCTTTAGATTTTCTGGTTAAGACTCTAAGCCTTTCCTGTAAAACTCAAAAGAAATTGTATGTCAGTTTGGCTGGTCTCTCTGCCTTTCCTCCATACCCCATGGTAGGACACTCATTAATTTAGATTTCTTGGGAACTCTGGTCCCTCCTGGCCAGGACTGGTAAAGAAATTTCATTAAAGAGAATGATTTTTTTCCCTAAACTTTTTGGGATGATAGTTTTGCTGAAAGGTGCAGAGGGACAGAATCTTCTCCGAATGCAACTAAGCTGGGACCATCAGGGATGAGTCCCAGGAGACGGGAATGGTGGAGGGAGGGAGCAAAGGACTCCCTGGGGAGGAGAAAAAAGATCCAAGGAGGAGGTAGGGAAAATAGTGAGAGGAAAGGAAGAGACAAAGATCCTTCACTGCCATGAAGCCACAGTTTTGTAGAAGAGCATCATAGGTTCTGAGGACATACAGGCCGAGAAGGAGAACAAAGGGAGGGTGCTCGGGCTGGGAATGGGGTCTTGAAGTCCAGAAATGTGGAAGGAAGCCGACTATGGGTCCCCCACAGCATATTCTGCAGATCCCAGAAAACTGTCATCTTTATCCTATCACAAAATCTTGGACTACAGGAAAAAGTGGGGGGGAGGGGAAGTCTACACCCTCCAGTACTAATCTCCAAATAAAGATACTTTCGGTGGTGGTAAAAGGTGAAGTAATTTTCCAGATGTGCTTGTAATAGAAATGTGAACACATCATTTTTTTCAACTTATAGAGAAAAATAAAGTTAATAATACAACTAACGTTTAGTGTTTAGTGTACACCAAGAGTCATGTTAAGGATTTTATATACCTTAGGTCTTAGTTTATTGAATTCTCACAAAACTTTCATGAGGATCTTTACTATTATCAACATGTCCATTTTTAGATTTAAAAACAAAGACACAAACTTGCCCATAAGACTCTGGGCCAGGATTCGAACTCTGAACACTTGCCCTCTGCCCGCTGCCTCATTATCTCAGATACAGCAGCAGGGCTATGAAGCAGCTGGGCACACTGCATCTGCAGTCAGGAAGCCGATGATCTGTGTAAAGACCGTGGAGATGTAGAACACCATCCAGAGAGCAAGACCCACAGAACCAAGGCAGCGGGGCTCATAGGTGCTCAGAGACTGAAGCGGCAAGCACGGAGCCCGCCAAGGCAGCGGGGCTCATAGGGGCTCAGAGACTGAAGCGGCAAGCATGGAGCCCGCATGGTCTGCACTAGGTCCTTTCTCTATATGTCATGGTTGTGGGGTGTAGGGCTTTTGTGGGACTCCTAACAGTGGGAATGGGATCTGTCCCTGACTCTTGGGACCCTTTCCCTCTTACTGTGCTGCCTCATCCAGCCATGACATGAGGGTTTGTGCCCAGTCTTGCTGTATCTTGCTATGTCGTGCTCAGTTGATATCCCTGGGAGGCCTATTCTTTTCTGAAGGGAAATGGAGGAGGAGCGGATCCGAGGGAGACAGGAGTGGGAGAGGATGGTGCCCAGATGGACTTTACCCTCCAACTGCGAACTAAAGTACACCCCTCCTTCCTTAAGCTGCTCTTGTTGGATACTTTGTCATAGCAACAAGACAGTAAGGAACACATTTGCTGAGGTTACATAAGTACTGGAGTGAGGCTGAATTAGAACCAGAACCTCTCAAAGCCTGGCTTGCCGCAAGGGCTGACTAATGTATCAGTATTGCTCATCTTCCCAAATTAACCGTGTCATCCCAAAGAGTTCTATAGGAGCACCTGCCAGTCTGACCCCCTGGGAGTGAGTGTCCTTAAGGACAAGCTGGTCACAGGAATCCAGAGAGCAGCTGTGAGGAGGGCCGGCTTTTTGTTTTTCTTGCTTTGCTCTCACCGTTAATACATGTAGACTCCGAGCCCCAGGTCTGCAGTTGTCGAGGACACAAAGGAAGAAACTGTTGATGTGCTGACCCTCCAGGGGCTGCAAAGTTTGTCTGAACAAACGGTAGAGGACCTGAAGCTGAGAGACAGTTGAGCATCAAAATGACTTCTTACCTGTGTTAACAAAATAACCAGGCCTCTCCTCGGATCCCTTTACGGCAGCTTAAGAAGGCTTTGGGGAACCCTGCCATACCTGTCACTAACATTTGCATATTTGCATCTCACACCACAGAAACCCTTTAGATTAACGACCTCCCTATCTGCACCATATTCTCCTCTTAATCGTAGAGTTGTATGTATTGCCAATCCCACTAAGATTAAAGAGGAAAGAATTTCTGGTACGAAATTTTGCTAATGACTGACAAAGACATAAAATCTTGCTGCAATAAATTAACGCGTGTCTCCTAATATGGACCTACTGATTTACTTGAGGTAAAATGGCCCTGAAACCACACACCTGGGCATCGTCAGACCCTCCTCTGAAATAGTGGGTTTTATATTTATGCTAGCTGCAGTGAACCCTGAGGACAGCCATCTGGTACTGCAAGTACCAATTGCCCTGAAGTGGAAAGTGGCATTTCTGTAAAGCTGCCATCAGTAATCCTGAAGGCGGTGTGCAGAAGAGAAGGCCCCTCCTAGGGCCCATCATCGCCACCCCCCAGCAGCCCCGTGCTCCCCTTTCCAGCTTTTGTGAATTCTTTTTACCTACTTTGTGGATATTGCATGCCTTGAAAAAAGTGTCGACTTCTCTGAAGAAGGCAGCCCAGCGTGGCAGGGGATAAGAATAGCCAGGCCCCTAAGCATGGAGATGGTGACCCCACCCTGACACCCAGTCCCATCCAAACTCTAACTCTGCCATTCGTTACACCTGTGGCAGACTCTCTAGACCCTCGCCTCTCTACCTGTTAGCCAAAACAAAGCAAAACAAAATCTCCAAACAGCTCCTGCAGCAGAGGCGGGCTTCAGAAGGAAGACAAGGCCCTGGACTTGTCTTCCTTCTAAGTTTTCAGCACATAGCTCAGTGCAGAGAACGAGCTGTCCTTCAGTGTTCGTCTTCATGAGCAGCCCTGAAGCATGTGATCTTGACAACTTGTCACTCTCCTGAGTCAGTTATTTGAATCTGAGTATATCAAGGACAGCGGGTACTGACTTAGTCTCTCTGTCCAACCAGCATCACCTCTCTTTCATGGTTACAGTTCTCAGCCAGGGTTGATTTAAGTTTCTGCAGATGCTGGTGTCCTGGAGACTTTCTGTTTTGTGGGTCCCATCAAGACTTTCTCAATAGTGGGAAGGCTGTCTCTTCCCCATACAAACAGATTTAACCCATTCAGGCCGTGGAGTGAAGCTGACCTCTCTGACCTCTGACCTCTGAGAGGGAGGCTCTGGCCTCAGAATGCTGAACTCAAGCTCAGGGCTCTTCACCTAGCTTAGTTTCGGCCACAGTAACGAGGCTTCCTGTCCTCTCCATCCAACTCTTTCAGGGAGACTCTGACGATTCAGGAATCTCTTCTAGATTGAGAAGACCTGACACCCCCTGATTACGTCTTTCTTTATTTTACCTCTGGGGAATGTTAATGTTTGCGGTAAAAGAACGTTTAGCACCTTCAAGTTTGTAAGCTAACTGTGTAGCCTCACATAAGACATCTAGGGACACTTTTGTGACAATGGGGAGCCTCAGTGACCAGCCACAAGCCCCTCTGTCGAGTAGAAGGTGACAGGACATGTCTGAGATAAGAGCTTCCCTTATGAAGTGCCTCTAGAAATACATCTTAAATATCTGTCTGTTAAAAGTGAATGTGGGCATACGTGTGCACCCACGTATAACTATACTTATACATGCACCTTACCATATACATACATGAACAAAAAATCAAGATAACTGGCAAATTAAGTCTCTTGTCCCGCAAGGTCTGACAACCTGAGTTTTATTTTTGGGACTCACATGGTGGAAGGAGAGAACTGACTCTTACAGACTATGCTCTGGTGTGAAGGCTAAACCATGGAGATCAAATAGAGACATCTCAATCTCGGGTATTGATGATTAGATTGACCTTTTTGCCCATATTTGAACCCTCCACCATCCCACCTACTGCCATTCACATAACATACCTATAGACCCAAACTTTACTATCGTGTGCTTCCTCAGCTAGGAGCACATCTCTGAAGACCTATTAGAGAATGAACAACTGCTGTAACTGGGGCCCTGGCAGAAAAAAACAGGGATGATGCAGTGCTGCCCCTCCTACATTGCTCTCCCACGTGGGACTTTTAACCGAGGAGCTGGCCATCCTCCTCCTGCTGTTGTTCGAAGGTGTGTTATTGTTAGACCCAGAACATTCACCCAGGGGTGAATTCTGGTTTATTAACCCAAGTTATTTAAAGGCCACAATAAAAACATGGTTTTGTTTTTCTCATTGTTGTAGGCAGAATCCTAAGACATCTGGAATTGCTGGGGTGGTAAACATGCCCTTTATAACTTGTTACTCTTTGATGCAGACAAGACCTATGAATGTGGTAGACGGGGCTTCGTTTCTATGCTTGTAGTATATAGCACAAGGGACCCTGCAGATGTAATTAGGTCACTAAACAGTTGGGTTTGAGTTCGTCAAAAGGGAGAATGTCTCAAGTGGGCCCAGCCTAATCACAAAAAGTTCTTAAAAGGGAGGGGAGGCAGCAGCAGACATTTGTCGTGTTGACCTGGTGTATAGCAAAGGACCTTAGTGTGAGCTGCCTCTGGAAGACTACATACAGCTAAGGCCTGAGAGTAGCTGGAGGCACTGGCAGCGACCTCTGCATAACATCAGGAATAAAGGGTTCACTCCTACAACCACAAAGACCCATTCTGTATGTAAACAATGCCCTGCTCACAGCTAGACTCTAGTCATTTGAGACCAGAGCATCATGATATGATCAGATTTCCAACTCACAGAAGATCCATGACATGGGGGCGGAACAGCACATGACAAGACATAACAAGCATGTGAGTTCAGGTATTTTTCTTCTTGTATGGCAACTAATGTCATTATGGTGATGGCTTTATCTAATCCTATTTTCCTCCCAAGGGCCCTACCTCCAAATATTAGCAGCATATAACCTGGAGAGGGGGGACTAAGTTTCCAACACAAGGATTCATCACTTTACCCCCAGACCATCACACCCATCTAGGGGCTTCACTGCGAAACAGCAATTTTTTCTTAATTAATTAATTTACTTTACATCCCAATCGCAGCTTCCCCTCCCTCCTCTCCTCCCAGGCCCTTTCTCTTACCCTCCCATCTACCCCTCCTCCCTTTCTCTTCAGAAAAGGGGAGGCCTCCCATGGATATCAAGCAGCATTGACATATCAAGTTACAGTAGGACTGGGCACTTCTACTGTGCTAAAGCAGCCTAGTTGAGAAAGGGACCTAAAGGCAGGCAACAGGGTCAGAGACAGCCCCTGCTCCCACTGTTGGGAGTCCCACATGAAGACCAAGATGTACAACTGAACCGACAGAGAGCATGTCTGAGACGGACCTTGGCTCTGCACAGCGATCTTAAGGCAGCTCTGTTCTATTTAGCTTGATCATCTTTAGTTTTTCCTCCTAAATTAGTTTTCACACATATTTAACCAATATACTCATTACCACGCTTTGAACCAACTGCGAAGCAGTCCACTGGGGGGGCCTCAGGCTCATGCACCTCTGCATGTGCTAGGCTCTCTGTCTGGGAGCACAGCAGTTACACCCCATCCAGCTCTGGTTCCTTCTGCTTGTCTGTATCTAGACCACATCCTTCAAAGAGAAGAGCACAAGGCCCTGCTGCAGTGCCCTGTGAAGATAGCAGGAAGCTGGTGCACCTTACGGTAGGATAGAATCAGTGAGAGAAATCTTGGCATATTCCATTACAGTTAGGTCCTTGAAGGAATGACACCAATCTTGAGTACAAAATTCTCAAGGAGCCAATGGGGTATGACATAAACAAGGTTTCGTTATATGTGATTTTTAAACTGACCAGAATAAATGTGTAGTTGGTAGTTTTAAAATGAATGAGATGAATTAAAAATATTTCTCAAGTACCAGTAGAGGAATGAAGGTTCAAAAATAGCGGTACCTAGCCAAGCATGACAAGCATGTGACTATAATCCCTGTATTCAGGAATCTGAGGCAGGAGAATTATATGTTTTGACACAAACCCGAGCTACATAGTGAATCTCAAAAAAAAAAAAAAAAAAGAGTGCAACACTAAATTAAACAACAGTATCTATAGTTTTTTTATCTTACCTCCTGATGAGCTCTCCTGTCAACTTTTTACATATAATTGTCAGTACTATCAGTTGTGGCTGTGTCTGAAATGACATTTAATTGCTAAAAAGGACCCGCTAACTTTTCTATGTATATACCCATAAGGAGAATGGCTAGGTAAGCTTCATAAGGTCATATTTAAGTCCCTGGAGCTGAGAGACAAACACCAAAGAGGCCAAAGTACTGTAGAGAAAATAATCAGTTGCCTGGATATTCTTCTTACAAAATCCCAGCTCATGAAGTTGTAACACTCAACTTGAAATTTCTGCTTAAAAATTTTATTATTCTATGTCAATACAGGATTGGTTAAAACAAGTATATTCAAATAATTAGTGTGTGTTCCTTAAACATGTTTACTGACATGAAGTGGTATCATGACATATTGTTAAGAGGAAAGCATGGTAGAAAGTAGCATTTACAGAGTGTATGAGAGACACCACGCTAGAAGACCATACAACACAATGTTCCCTACAGCGCCTCTGGGGTGTAGACCACACACCCTGCCTTGTTAGGGGTAATTGAGTTTGAAAATTACTCTGGTTCGCTCTCAAAAGCATCCTTGAGCAGGCATGCACTCCCTGACCTTCTGAGGCACTGTTGAGCAGGTGTGGTCACACGTGTCTGTACTCCTTAGCACCCACGGAGCTGAAGCAGGAGAGTCCTGCCATAAAGACCAGTCTAGGCTGCATAGCAAGACTCATTCTCAAAAATAAGAATTTTATTATAAATTATATGATTACATAGAAATTAATAGTTTTTCTTTCTTGTGATGTTTTTGTATTTTAGCAAGTCTTCTCAAAAATAAAAAAATGCTATTTTACTGGGAGGAAAATATTTCATAATTCTTACTCCTTAGCCATTTAAACCAGCTGTCTCCAGGTTAATCCAGTCTCTGCTTTGATGCAGGTCAGGAGTCTTACAAACCCCAGGTGCCTCTCTAAGCACAGTGAACACAGAAGGCATAAGTAGTCGCCATTTTCACGGCCCTCAGCTAAGCACCCATTGCCCCATGCCAAACTAATCTTTTATCTATTACAATACATACGTCTGTGAGGCAACACTCTCATCCACCTCTGTTCACCTGAAGACATGCCAAAATGTAGCGCTGTTACCCAAGGTCACCCACCTAGATTGGGACCAAAGCCCTCTGCTCCAGGACCCATGCCATTATGCACTGTGGGTCATACTTTGGGTGGGTGGGCACATGGAGTGTCTAAAACACGGGGTCCTTGAAGGATATCTTGACGTGGGTGTTGAAGAAGCAAGAAGATACAGTTGATATGCATATGCAAACCAGTATGTACACCTTACTGTGTATCCGATGCTCACTCTTGCCTCAGAAGCTTATCTCTGCCATTATCTATGACCCCCACCCTCCCCAGGCCCATGCCTTCCCAACCTCAGGAGGCACCAGGGCCTGAGCAATTGGCACCAATGGATGTGCCCGACTAAGCCGACAGCCAGGCATCTTCATCAGCAAGTTGATAACGACATTCACTTTACTCATGTTTCAGATTATGGCTTCCCAAAAGCTGTACTTAGTTTGTTTTATTATCTTGTACTGTCCTTCTGGAACTTATATTTGTTATATAAATGACAACTTCCAAGGAGGTAGCGAGATTTCCATGTGTGCCTTTTGTCTTGCCTGCTCACACTTGTCATCTGCCACCCACTTCCTGGCTCTATCCCCTCCCCTCCACCGTAGGCCATGGAGAACGTGCCTTCTGTGGCAGCTGGGAAAGCAGGTCAAAGAGCAGAAGAGATTCGCACACAATTTCCCTAGTAACAAGTTTTAGGCCGGCGAGTCTCCCCAACGCGGTCAAACACTTCTGTATCTGAGTGCATTTTATGCCCTCCTAAGTCAGAGCAGCCAAATAAATGATCGCCAGCCCACGCCGAGAATGTCAGCTCCGTCGATAGCAATTAGGACACTGCTGGCAAAAGAGGCACTTGCCCACAGAGGTGGCAGATTCTGGCCCATGTCACTGAAGATCAATATCTGCATGTGTTCCAGATGCCACACTGGTTTAGTTACAAAGATGTGTGAGTGAAAGGTCAGAGTGCTGTCCAGAAGTCGTGGTTGAGCCGTCGAGAGACCACGTGACCGGAAGCCGCCTTGATGCATCATGGATCACCGTCCAGCAGGAGACCCTCAGCTTGGAAGTACTTGAAAATGGACTTGATTCGACAACTCAAAAACCAGACTTTCAGTGATATGCCACCTCACCAGAGACTGGAATATAAACCAGGATACCAAATTGCTTTTTGTACTCTGTCACTTTCCAGAAGGCAGAAAGCTCCAGTTTCTCAGCTGACACCTTTCCCTGCGTCATGCTGAGTCAAGGAGTCCCTTGGTGAGACGGAAGCAGAGCCAAGGGCCGTGGAAGGTTTGGAGAAGAAAATGCCTCAATCCACCTTTTTCTTTTCCTTATCTCTTCCCCCACCCCTCACCTTTTGTTTAATAGACCTAAATGGCCAGGTTTTCACTGGTCCCCGCTACTTCTTTCCCAACTGTTTCATCAAGATAACCTACATACCATATACAATTACAGTGTACAGGTCAGGGCTTCTCAATCTATTTGTAAAGCTGTCCAAAAATCACCACAAAGAATGTCAGAATGTTTTCATCACCTCTGAAGAAAGCCTTTAGCACCCCCAGGCCTAACCAACCTTCCATCTCTGTCCACAAGCCTACTAGAAATCAGACAGTATGTGGTCTGTGGCCAGCTTCTGTCTCCTAACACGCGTTTAAGGTTCATCCACACTGTGGCATGATCAGGACTCCATCCCCTTCTGTGAAGGGGATAATACTTCACTGCATAGAGAGACTACATTTTGTTTATCCATTTGTCCTCTGGTGGACATTTTAGGCTGTTTCTTTGGGGATTTTGGATACTGTGCCTGCTGCTGCTGTGGATATCTGTGCATATGTTTTTGGGTGGGCATGTATTTTAATTCCTCTTGAGTTTATGCCTAGGGGGAAAATGACTGGATCAAATGGAAGCTTGGTGTTTGACTGCTTTCCAAGGCAGTTCCGCCATCTTGCATGTCTACCAGCTGCATATGAGGGTTCTGATTTTTCCACATCCTTGCCAACCCTGTTTATCAACTTTCCCTCTGATTACAGTTACTGTCTTAGTTAACTCTCCTGTCTCTGTGATAAGATACCCTGACAAAAGCAACTTCTGAGAGAAAGGGTCTATTTTGGCTCCCCACTCAAGAGCAGTCCACTGTGGTGGGAAAACGCAATGGTGGGAGCTGACAGCAACTGGTCAAGTTCCATCTGCTGTCAGGGAGCAGAGCCCTGAAAGCTGGTGCTCGGCTCTTTTTATTCAGTCTGGCAGTTACATGAGGTTTCCTTCCTCAAGTATCCAGGCAACTCTAGGTGATGCTTACCGGCACACACAAAGGCTTGCCACCTCGGTGATTCTAGATCATACCACATTGACATCATCACAGTAGCTGATGGAACAGGAAGAGGTAGCTCAGAGCTTTGATTTTCACTCCTCTGATACTGAGCAGCTTCTCATGTATTCAACGGCTATTTATTTATGTCTCTTTGGGTCCCTCTTACTAGCTAATTTGCCTCTTTATTGCTGTACAAATGGACATTGTGTTGCTTACTACCTCATAAGAGAAGCTAAAGGAACCAAAGCCAGAGTCCTGGGTGTGCTCATGCAGAATGGATGAGGTGCTGCACTCTTCTCCAGCAGCACAAAGTAATCAATTAATCAATTGATTTATTTAAAAAGCCAGGGTCCCATAAAAATCTCCTTAATGCGGCAGTAAAACATAGGACTTTTATAGTCTAGAGCCCTGGGTTACTATTCTATGAGTTGAAATGGGTGGCACACCCCCCGCATTCTCAAATGAGAGCCCTGAGTAAATGCAGCCTATGCCTGTTAAGCTGCCAGGACCACAGACTTTTTCATGAAATGTTATTTCTCTCAAAAGGAGGGGACATAGTCGTCCTTCAGCCTTAGATGGGAGATGGCCATTTTCTCTAAGTAGATTATATCAAGGAAAATAATCGACAATCTTTATTGCCAGTGATAAAATTCAAGCTTTCAAATAAGTTTGAAAGTTTTGAAACTTGTTAACTGTTACAGTGAGCTTGACAGCTTCCCAGTGCCTTCTTAGTACCATCCAAGTGAGGGTAGTTGTGCTATTTATTGACAAACATGGCTTGGGGTACTATATACACTGTGTTACCATACGGTTCAAGTCATGCATCAGTAATCAGAAGATGAGCACAACTCAGCCAGGGCGTATTTTCCAAATGATGAACACATGACGTGATTAAGAATGAGATGATTCTGTCCAAAGTGTAAGGCAGACTGGTAGGTTTCAGTGAGATGGGGTCTGGAAAGACTACTGATATCATTTCTTATTCCTGTACCTTGCTGGATTTTGATGTAGCATCAAAGAATATCCACAGTATGTGGAAAATTCTTTTCACTTTCCTATCTCTATAAGGTTGGATTTTCTTCAGCTGTTTCAGCAAAACAACAGATTATAACAGTACGAACATAGAAGCAGACGTGAGAATCCACACATGGTCCAAAGAACCAGACATTAAAGATATCTGCAAAATTCAAAGCAGCTAGTCTTCTGGGTCATTTTTGTTAAATTTTTGGAGAAAAAAAAAGAACCTCTCAATTTTGAAAAAGTCAATTATTTACATTAACATGTTTATTATTGCTATTTCATTAATTCATATATAGATACTTTAAACTGTTTGCATGTAGCATGACAAATAGCAATAGAATAAATCGAAGAAAAGCCCCTTAGAGTCACCACAGAGCTTTCAAAGGCTTGGGACTTGGAGCTTTTGAGACAGGGTCTCTCCTGCCTGGCCTTGAATTCACAAAGATCCTCCTGCCTCTGCCTCCGAAGTGCTAGGATTAAAGGTGTTCACTACCACATCTAACTAAATTGTCACTAAGCTTTACAAGTCCAAAATATAAGACAGTTTGAGGGCACTCCATGTAGCTCAGCATTTTCCAACCAGAAGCTATCGCTTGCTTTGGGGAGAAAAAAAGATCAGACTTATAGCCAAAATGTATGAAGGCTTGGGATGTAGCTCAGTTGGTTGAGTGTTTGCCTAGTACGCCCAGCGCTCTGGGGTCAGCAGTAAATAAACCGAGGGCGGCAATGCACACCTGCAATCCCAGCACTCAAGAGCTGGAGGCAGCAGGACCAGGAGCTCAAGGGCACCCTCCACTACATGGCAAGTTTGAGGCCAGCCCGGTTAAAAAGAGACCCTATCTCAAAGTATATAAAAAAGTAAAGATGCCGGGCGGTGGTGGTGCATGCCTTTAGTCCCAGCACTTGGGAGGCAGAGGCAGGTGGATTTCTGAGTTTGAGGCCAGCCTGGTCTACCGAGTGAGTTCCAGGACAGCCAGAGCTACACAGAGAAACCCTGTCTTGAAAAACCAAAAAAAGAAAGAAAGAAAGAAAGAAAGAAAGAAAGAAAGAAAGAAAGAAA